>NC_136805.1:24656326-24761326 GCF_951216825.1 Electrona antarctica
AACATCTAGTTGCTGGAAGGGATGCTTTGTCAGATTGACGAATGTTTCTGTCGCAGGCAGCATCATAGGCTTGCCAGGTCCGCCAAGCTGACTTCTTACCCTTTCCATTAATAGCCGGGGAGCGGGAATAGAGATGAACCTGTGATGTCATGACATACTTTTTATTTGTGTTTTTTCTATTAACTTGGTCATTAAGGAACACAGAATGAGAGGTCTGCTCTGACCAAATGAATAGAAAAAAAAACACAAATAAAAAGTATGTTATGACATCACAGGTCCTCTCAAATTTTGGGTGACTGGCTCCCCGGCTATTAAGGCATATGTTGTGTCACAACCGGAATATGCGTGAAACATAGGCAGGGCTCGAGATTTGGGTTCCCCTAGGCTATTGCAGTCTACCAAGCGGGCATCTGGGCCACCAGCACACGAAGCCACCAAGTGATTCCTTCTCCACAGAGTTAAGGAAGAAGAATCATGGGTGCCAGTTTGGCTGACCATTCCAGAGGTTTCCAGAGCTTGCAGAGAGCTGATCAGATGCACCTGTAAAGGTGACTGTAGTGTAGTACCTGAAAATGCAGTAATACAAATTTGGACTGTTCCCCACTTTGCAAATGCAATTGTGACAGCTAGGCAGAAAGCACAGCGCTATAACATGTTTCACACTATGATGCATATCCTTGTACTATAATGGAAAGGGGGAGCAAACCAATATATTTATCCGTCCGGCTTCTCCTACGAAACTTGACAATTCTGCTCAGCAAGCCATCCTGGGAAGCAGTATAGGGGAAGGCCTCTCGGAGGACATGAACACCCTTTCTTCATACCTGAAGGACTGCCGCCTCAAGCTCAGTGTTGAGAAGACTGTAGCAACAATGTTCCACCTCTACAAAAGGGAAGCAACTCGCCAAATCAACATCATGGTCGACGGTGCCCGGCTACAGTCCCAGTCCTCACCGACATACATGGAGTGAAGCTCGACAGAACACTGTCCTTTAAACAACACCTGGACAGTGTTAAGGGAAAGCCCGTGCCGCACTGATACAGCATCTAGCTGGCACCACGTGGGGAGTCACCACAAAGACACTGCGCATCTCCACCGAGGCCCTAGTTTTCCCTGCCGCTGAATACTGTGCCTCAGCCTGGAATCGCCCCAGCAGAGGTCAGGCGAGAAGCAGCCACACTGGCCCTCACTCGGAAGGCACAGTTGAGCAAATCTCACCTCCTCCACAAGGTCGTCACGGAGACACCACAGCGTACGCATCTCAAGTCCCAGCGGCCCTTTGCCACACAGGCCCAGGAACTGCTCGGCACAACACCAGCCGACACCTCCAAGGCTTCCTGGGTGAAGGCAAGATGGAGGGACCAGTGGAAGGCAGCAGATCCTTCCAGGCTTCACTACTACATCGAGGATCTCACAGATGTTCCTGGCCAGCGCCTCCCCCGCAGGGAGTGGAAAACCCTCAACCGCCTGAGGACGGGTGTGGGACGCTTTGGTGCATCCATGCAGAAGTGGGGTCTCACAGACAGTGCCCACTGAGAATGTGGGGATCCATTACAGACTGTGGAACACGTGCTGACCAGCTGCCCCACATACCGGCCACCAAATAGTGATCAAGGCTTAATTGACCTAGACAATGACACACTGGACTGGCTTGCTGCAATGGAGCTGAAGGTCTAAGGACATATACGACAGAAGAAGCACAAACAAATTCTACATGCCACAGGAATCCATCTGCACTACATTGCCTCCGCTCACCTGTCATATGTATTGTACAAATATTGCTTTTGTGTGCCATACTGTTATTGTGCAACATTTTGCTGTGACGCAAATTATATCACAATTTCCACATTTACCGACCCCTCCCCTTTTCACTTCACACACACACACACACACACACACACACACACACACACACACACACACACACACACACACACACACACACACACACAGCAGCACGGTATGGTACAGTACAGTATGGTACGGTACGGTAACGTACAGTCTGGTACAGTATGGTACAGTAACATACAGTATGGTACAGTAACATACAGTACAGTACAGTACAGTACAGTACAGTACAGTACAGTACAGTACAGTACGCTACAGTATGGTTCAGTACCGCACCCAAAATGTAGTCTGACTGAACAAGTGGGCACCCTGCACAAGTGGCCACGCGGACAACTGGCCACCTGGATGGTGTGGCGCGAGACCGTCCGATGGCCGGTCGAGTTATAGTTCATTTGTATGTATTCTTCATTGCAATAAAGGTGTTATTGATGATATTTCATGTTCTGTGACTTTAATAATGTCAAAATAAGTCAACTTTATTACATTTGGACATAATCTTATCATTTTATGATGTATATAGTCTGAAAAATACTAGGCGGATTTTCACATATTTCACATATTGCATTGATAATAATGTCTTGCAATTTGATATTTAAAATAGATATTTGACAAGGGCTCCTAGGCTAAAATTCAATAACTGACCCTAACGAACCATCATGCAAAAAATTACGCTTTTATCCGCAATTGCACTATCCTTTCACTAAGCCTCCGCACTAAGTTAGGCCACCTGGCCTGGCAGAGATATGGGCTTGGCTGAGCGTCCCTTTCTTCTCCTTTCCCTTTCTTGTTTGTAGTAGTATTTCTGATGCATGCTCATAAATTACATAAGCAGCCAGCTGTAAGCAGCTGTGTGCTTTGACGGTATGCCGGTTGTCGTGCTACTTTTCTTTGGCTTTGATATTTCATTTTGTTTTTATTGAATGTTATTTGAGTCTGAACCTGTCCTGAAGACTATTAAATCACTCTGCTGCACAAAAATATGAGGAAACCTGTTGGCATGTTGGAGGCCCTTTTCTGTTGTTTTCTTGCTTGTCGCTGTCATACAGATGTAATCAACGCTCTGATGTACAAATGTAATTCCCTCTGTTCTGACCTGTGTTTTTGTAAGGGCAATTTTGGATCTAAATGTGGGTCTGAAATATATTCTGTTTGTCTTTTATCTTTATCTTTTCTTTCTTTCCATTTGCACACTCTTCATTAACCTCTTTCCCTCTATCCCGGGGCCTCCTGTTACATGTTACTATGATGCTGCGGCTGCTGCCAGTTTTGAACTCTTTCCTTTGCATCCATTTATATTGAAAGGCCTGCCAGAATGGCCTTGCCCAGCACTTGGAACACCTTCTGTTTTATGGGTCTGACACCGATTCCCAGAATGCTTCAGGGAACACTGCACTTCACATTTGTGCCCTGTACAATAAGGCAAGTATGGAAACAGAAGAACATACACTGAAATCCACAGTGTTCATTTAACTCTGGGAGTGTATAAATGTAACCAAAAATTTGTAAATGTGTAATTTACTGTGATATACTATAGGATTTACTATGTTCTTTCCAAAGATTTGTTTACGCCTGTGTTGTTTACATTTTCTTACATAAACCTCACACTGGTAAATTAAATTAACCAAACACTATCTCGCTCACTTTCTGGCCAATCAGGAAAGCTGTTTGCGTGTCCTTCTGTACAGGGGAGCCAGTAAGGAGGCAAAGAACAAACATGGGCAAACCCCATTCCAGGTAATGAACATGTTTTGTATTAAGCTTGTCTTGTCACATTTGAACTGTGTGTGTGTGTGTGTGTGTGTGTGTGTGTGTGTGTGTGTGTGTGTGTGTGTGTGTGTGTGTGTGTGTGTGTGTGTGTGTGTGTGTGTGTGTGTGTGTGTGTGTGTGTGTGTGTGTGTGTGTGTGTGTGTGTGTGCGCGCGCGCGCGCGCGCTAATCTATGTGTGAATGTGTGTACATAATTATATAGTGAAGCCTATGTTTATGTGTACGTATGTGCATGTGTGCATCTTTCTGTTGCAGGTCGCTGTAATGTCCGGTCATTTTGAACTTGGGGAAATAATCAAAAACCATCGAGATTCTGACGTAGGTAAGCCTTCATATTGAACTTAGTCCCTTGAAGGGACTTAAGGGTCTTATCTATTAAATATAATTAAATCCCACTGCCTGTGAACACTAAAACCCCCTGATTCACAATGTGTAATCAACAAATATGTTTCTTTAGATAAATTGTAATGTAAGGGTGCCTGGGTGGCGCAGCGGTACAGTACCTGCCCACCAGTGTTGAGACCGGGCTGCCTCCACAGCCTCCAGAAAACACAATACCTCTTCCTACTTCCGGGCCATTCCCTACTTGTGTGTAGTTACTATAGTTACTGATGATACTAATTAAGGCTCTGTTCCATTTAGTGTACACAGTGGTTCTTAAACCTTTTAATTTCAAGGACCCCCATAACTTTGATAGTGTACAGATGGAACCACCAAATGGACCCTTACGGCAGTGGTTCTCAAAGTGGGGTCCAGAGACCACCAGGGGTCCTTGAGGAAGCTCCAGGGGGTTCCCAGCTATGATGGATAGTTAGGAACCAAATGGACCCATGGATCTGTAAGTGTACAAATGGAATCTATGCACACAGGGGAGAAATGTCAAAATTGGGGAAATGTTCAAAAATTACAATGGAAGTATACTGTTATGGGATAGAGAGGTTTCTTCTATAACATATGTTGACTTTATTTGTTGATTACTACCGTAACCCTCACTCTCTTCATTCCTCTGTCCTTTTCACTTCTCACTGTTATGATGCAACCCCCCCCCCCCCCCTCCCCCACAAACCTCAATATCACCTCTATCACCCTTCACACCTCTATCCCCAGTGCCCTTTTTGGAATCCCCAAAGTATGTTCCCATACGCCAAGAGAGTGCCCGCACGCCTCCCTCCCTACTCCAGCCCCATCCCTTGCTGCGAGCCAACAGTGATAACACCATGCAGCCTGACCCCCTGGTCAGGGGGGACCCCATGCAACTGCCCAATAAGACTTCAACCAACCCCTTCCCTGCACAGGTATTCAGAGGAGATTCTCATAGGTGGATGCTGTCTTCCTGACCTTTATGACTTTTGAGATTAGATTGTAACCGTGACATCTAATATGTTACCTGCTCTGTTAGAGTCTCCTCTCTCCCACTGTACATCACTCCACATGTCTTGTCTTTTACAAACACCATTTGAAGTCAGTCCGGTTATTGTTAAGCAAGTCACACATGCTCCACCGATGCCAATGCTGTCTCTCATCATCTTAATTTTCTACCATCAAACAAGTCTTTGAATTCTTAGCTGATTTTGAACCCAAATCGGTTGGAATAAAATACCACATCTGTCATCAGAAAAATCCATGTCATCAATAAATTATTGTCTTAATAACTAAACTGCTAATCAATTTAAACTCAAATAAAATTGTATCTGTACAATACGTATTGTATATAGGGAAACTCGCTTCACAGGAAATTACACTCAAAATAAAAGCCTAAATGAAACAGTAGCTCTCGCTCCACATAACATGAAGTGCATTGTTTGTATCTGTAGCGCAGAGCTTCGGTAGGCATGAGGAGCTCCAGCAGCCCCCGAAATCGGACACGCTCCCCCTCCAGGGGCAGAGGAGTTCACAGCGACACTGAGGAGAGACCACGGCAGACAAGAGGCAGGCAGGGGTGAGGAGCCGATGATGAAGTCATAAACAGATAAGACTGTACAGTATATGATCCCATAGGTTGTGCTCCACATGGCCCACTGTTGGGCAGTGAGGATACTGCAAGTTGGCCCCCAAATAATTGGCAAAAACACTAAGATCGATTTTGACGATATAGCATTAAAGGACCACTTCACCACTTTTCAACTTCTCTTCCTATAATTGGTCCTAACTAATGTTCATGATAAAATACCACAATTTCTTCCTACTCAGTCTGTGTCTCATAGGAAGGCTGTGGGCAGTTCAGAAACCCATCCACCAGTGACATCATCGATGGTGAATCCAAGCTAATAGAAACGGCAGGCTTTCTTTTCCTGAAAAGTTGCAATGCAAAAGTTGAAGCCATCGTTCTCACGATAATACAAATCTAAATATATTTTAAAACAAATCTTGTTTAAAAAAAAATCTGCCTAATGATGATGTCACTGGTGGACGGGTGTCCGAACCATAGATATATATAAACTCTAGATGGCTCAAGGCGGAGTTTCTGACGTCGTTCACCCGGCAGCCATCTTACTTCGGGGCTACAGTACAGTATGTTCAATGGCAGCTCAAACAGAAACAGTCATAACTCGCTCAAATCTTGACGGATTTACAAACGGGTTGGTTCATTACAAACGTTGTCAACGTGGCTATGATTCAGGACGCTTATCTGCTTAATTTTTTTTATATGAACGTCGTATAAAAGCATATAAGTATGCAGACGTCTCTGACGTTTATAACAAACCAAACCGTTTGAAAATCGGTTGAAAATTGAGCAAGTTATGGTCATTTAAGAGTACATGCCCCATAGACACAATGTTATGTGGCCCGAGGTAAGATGGCCGCCACGTAACGACGTCGCTCTCCATTGGCCAACAGCGCGGGTGAGCTATCTAGAGTTTATATATATCTATGGTCCGAACTGCCCAAAGCCCTCCTATGAGACACAGACTGAGTAGGAAAAAAATGGTGGTGTTTTATCATGAACATTAGTGAGGACCAATTATATGAAGAGATGTTGAAAAGTGGTGAAGTGGTCCTTTAATATTAAAATAGTATGACAAAAGGTCATGGTATTCTTTTGTTAAAACGTTAAACATGATGTTTCATTGTGATACAGATAGGAACTTAAAGTATACTACATTAGTTGCATTGATAATACAATTGTATTATTGATCATTAAAATAAACTGCGGCCCACCTATCTGATCAAAACTAAGTGGTCAGATGGGTGTACTGCAAACGGTTTGGTATGGTTTTCAAATGTTTTGTATGGTCATACCACCAGGAACCATGAGCTTGAAGACACAAATCAGAATAAGTTTAGTTCTATAAGCTAGAATAAAATAACACAATAAGAACTTATTATTGATCATTACTAATTTGACATCCCAAACATGTGCAATCCTGCAGTAATAACTTAAACTGTGAAGAAAAAAAAACACGTTAAAATCGGTAGTAGCGACGGGTGGTGCGCAAAGGGCAGGGACGAGCTGGTGAGTGACCAACATGAGTCACGCTTACTGACTCATGTAAGATCTTTCCTCTTGAATGTACTTTATTTCTGTAGCCTACAATTTAGTCTAATTAGAGTCTTAACGCTCTTTTTTTCCCTCCCCATTTCTCTCTTTCCGTCTTGGTTTCTCTGTGCCTCTCTCTCTCTCTGCAGTGTGACCTCAGGGGGGGGTGCAGGTGGGGGTCAGATGAGGCGTATGTACAGTGCGGTGCCTGGGAGGGTGTACGTAGCCACTCAAGGCCACAATGCCAGCGGAGACAGAGAGCTCAACCTCAGCAAAGGAGACAAAGTGAAAGGTGAAGTAAAGTTGAATGTGCGGGACATAGGTTAAGACTTAAGAGTGTACATTTGGATGTCTTTCTGTCTCATCATCTCTCTCTGTCTGTCCCTCTTTCACTCACTCACTCACTCACTCACTCACTCACTCACTCACTCACTCTCGGTGTGTGTGTGTGTGTGTGTGTGTGTGTGTGTGTGTGTGTGTGTGTGTGTGTGCGTGTGCGTGTGCGTGTGCGTGTGCGCGTGCATGTGCGACACGTGTGTGTGCTTCTCTCTCTCAGTGTTGAGTGTAGGAGAGGGAGGCTACTGGGAGGGAACAGTGAAAGGCCGTACTGGCTGGTTCCCATCTGAATGTGTGGAGGAGGTGGCACCGCCCAATAAGGACACTCGACCAGGTGGGGCAACATCAGTCGGAGGTCTCATCTTAACCCATTTTGGGGCGGGAACCCCTTTTGGTGTTAGCATTATGTCATGCTTTAGCTATTGAAAAATAGCAGATCTACAAGTTCATAGCGCGCCACCGAGTGGCACGATACGAGCTTGTAGGTCTGCTATTTTTGAAAAATCGAAGAACGACTGACATAGAAACATAGCTTTTTCAGAAAACTGTCAGGATGTAGAAGACATTTTTAGAATCTGATCTCAGGTCAAAATGGGAACTGGAAGGCGGGAGGACCACCATCCATCAATCATTTCATTCATTCCATCTAGAGGGTGCATACAGCTAACCATACGGGATATGTGACCACCAACATAACACAATGCATTCAGTCAGTGTGCATTTGTTAGATTCAGAAGTGTTGCTGTAAAGGCAACACGTCTATAGAAAGAAAGACAAAGAACGTGTCAGGAGGAAATTGGCTGGAAGTCGGGATGCGCCCACACGTCACTGTGTCTCTGTGTCTTTTTCAGATACACGCAGTGAGAAAGCCAAGAGGAAGTTGTTCCGAAACGTCACCGTGGGAGCCTATGATGGAATTGATGGGCCCAGGTAGGAATTGACCAGATTCACATTTTTGTCAACCCCCCGCCCCCCCCATGGTATGAGCAAAATGCCACTGTGTGAATACAGTCAATGGATAAAGGTCGGTAAAGGCCATAGGGATGCTTTCCCCTATGACCTTTACTACCTGCAATTACTACAACAAGTATGATGATCAATAAATGCCCTCATTCTTTTCTGCTGACAATGACAGTGCTGAATAATTGGTTAAAGGACTATTTCACTTCCAAAAACATTTGGGTCATTTTATCGTCTACTCAGGTAGACGAAAAACATGGCCCCCTGAGGGGGCCATGTTTTTCCAAAAAGAATATGAAAAATAAATGAAAAAAGGAATTGAAAAAACACGGCCACCTGTATTAGGAGGGCAGTATGAGTCACCAGAACCAAGGACGGGTGGTTAAAATGGAGTTAGAATGGGGTTAGAATGGGTTTGTATAGGAAGGGGACCGTGTCTGATAAATGAAGATCAAATATCTAAATACTGAATCAAGCAACTTAAAAACTGTCCGGGGGCCCGAGCCGTTGTTGTAGTGGTCCGTGGGCCCGAGCCGTTGTTGTAGTGGTCCGGGGGCCCGAGCCACTGGTGTAGCGGTCCGGGCACCTATCGGCTGACAGCGTGTCACGGGTTCGAACGCCGATCCTGACGACCTTTGCTACTTGTCATTCACCATCTATCTCCCCATTTTTAAGTGAAATATCCCTTAAACTTTGTCAGCACTGTCTCATCTCTAAATAATTTAGTTGTTTCTATCTAGACCTGTGTCGCTGTGTGTGAGTTGCATTATGTGTGAAAGGTGCTATTATTATTATTAGTAGCAGTAGTAGTAGTAGTAGTAGTAGTAGTAGTAGTAGTAGTAGTAGTAGTAGTAGTAGTAGTAGTAGTAGTAGTAGTAATGCTAGTACTACTACTACTAGTAGTAGTATTTCCGTTTGAACATATTATTTGACTAAGAGTAATAAGTTACTGTAAGTGCAAGTCAAGGCAACAGTAAGCTGAGGCCTGCTGTCTCTCAGTTAAGTCAGTATGGAGACAAAGCTACAGTACATTGAACCTCATTGACTGCTGTCCCCCACGCTGGGGTTCCAGCTGTGCTTTGTCACACGAGTGGAAGGGCAGCATCTCTACACTGTCTGCGCCGCTGTGTTAGGTGATAGGCCTACTACTGGGAGCACCAGGTTGGCCAAGGTGGTTGTTATCCTACGTAGATTATGCTGGGTTTTACACGATTGACAACGAGACGTTTATGGCTGGCTCTGTAAGAGACTATAGCCATCTCTCTCTGTGTGTGTGTGTGTGTGTGTGTGTGTGTGTGTGTGTGTGTGTGTGTGTGTGTGTGTGTGTGTGTGTGTGTGTGTGTGTGTGTGTGTGTGTGTGTGTGTGTGTGTGCGCGCGCACTTGTGTGTGTGTGTGTGTGTGTGCTAGTGTGTGTGCGTGCGCTTGTGTGTATGCTCGGATGCACACCTGCCTGCCTCATTGCCTCCGTATGTCTTCATGTCTTCTTGGCATGCGTTTGTTTTCGGTTGATTCCAGGCCAAAGCGTGCAGTATGTTTCTGTATTACTCTGCTGTACAGCCACATGTACTGTACTGTATTGTGCTGTGCTTTAGGTGCCGAAAAGCACAAAAGGCAGGTGCGTCAGTTCAATTCTGTACCTTCCAGATTCCCAATTGAGGGGGGAAAATGTGAATGTCCACTTTCACGCTGCCAAGCCTGTGTCCACATGCTTCACTGTTTCCCAGTGCTTGTTTTCACAGAGGAGAATAACGCCATAAATGGAGAAGAGGGTTTTCCTTCTCTGTCTCCCCCATCGCATCTGTCTGATCAGCTAGCATCATACTGCAGCCCTGCCCCAGGCAGCTGCACTTAACTGGGCTCTGTGTATATATTTGCATGTGTGCAGTATATATACATACAGTACAGTATTGTATATACTGTGCGTGCGTGCGTGCGTGCGTGCGTGCGTGCGTGCGTGCGTGCGTGCGTGCGTGCGTGCGTGCGTGCGTGCGTGCGTGCGTGCGTGCGTGCGTGCATGCGTGCGTGCGTGCGTGCGTATGCACATGCACATGCACATGCATGTCTGTTGGGTTGTGCAGGTCTGTGCGTGTACAGTGTGGCTACGTAGGATCTGTGCATGTATTATAGTATGCATGTATGTGTCAGTCTTCTTGCTACGTGACACACAAACCATCCCACTAATGAGTCATGTTACTCATGTACAGTACGTGCGTGGGGAGGCTGGTGTGCAGAGTGATGGTCAGTCCTACGGCTACGGGCCATTGGTCTCACTATTCACCTTCCCTGGAGTGTAGCGTGGCTCCTACACACTAGTGTAGTTGACACATTACATTACATGATTACAACATCGAGTGATAGTTTAACTCTGAACAAAGAATATGACTAAGCGTACCATCGTGACTCAATATTCTGATATATGATTCTGATATATATATATATATATATATATATATATCTGCATTGTAATAGAAATAGACGTTTATTGTGATATGGGATATGGTAACAGGGGGATGAAGGTTATGTTTGAATATGCTGAAGGATTAGCTTTTTTGATGGTGTCTTATCTTCATTTGTAAGCCACATAATTCAGAACATGCACCAAAATATCTTATTAAATCTTAAATCTTAGCTCATTCACTGTCCTATCCAGAAAGCCACGTGGATGGGAAAATGTTTGTTGGGATGAAGAAAATGTGTAAAAATACTATGCACCTTGAGTGATCAGTGTTGTTGTCTCTCTGCTGTCTGACAAAGTGTCACCCACATCAAGGTGGCATCACCTCTGTTTTAAATGGAACTAGATGATGGGTGGCAGTACGGAAGTACAGTAGGACTATAAGATGTGTGTTAACTGTAACGGTTGCTGCTGTGGTTTTATCAATACTGCAGCTGGGCATTTGGTAGAATGTCAATTAGCTTTCCAAATGGGAGCATTAGCCCATTGAGGTGAGGGTGCTGTTTCAGTTTGTGCGTGCGTGCGTGCGTGCGTGCGTGCGTGCGTGCGTGCGTGCGTGCGTGTGTGCGTGCGTGCGTGCGTTCCGTGCACACGCGTGTCTGTCTGTCAGTCATTAAATCCAGGGTGGGCATCCTCTCCCCTGGAAGTGCGTCTGTGATACAGCAGGCATGTACAAATGCACACATGCTATCCTTGTTTCCTACCCCCCTTGTGGGTCCTGATATCTCTCTACCCATCCCCCCATCCACACCCGCACATTCAACACCCCTCCATCTCTCTCCCTTCTCACATCCAGAGCTGGATATCACATCCCTCTCCCTCCATCTCTCTCTCTTTCTCTCTCTCTCTCTCCCTCTCTCTCTCTCTCTCTGTGATGCAGCCATCTCTGATGTTCTTTCATGCGCTCTCTCTCTCTCTCTCTCTCTCTCTCTCTCTCTCTCTCTCTCTCTCTCTCTCTCTCTCTCTCTCTCTCTCACACACACTCTCACGCCCTCTCGCACGCGCACACAAGCGGGTGCTGTCTTAAGCATGCGGGGTGCAGGCACACTAGGCCAGCGCCTTCTCCCTCTCCCCCGTCTCTCTCCGTCTCTCTCTCTCACTCTCTCCCTCCTCTCTTCGACTGTCGCGGCTCTCTCTCCGGCTGCATTCTCGCTGCTGGAAGACCGACAGGCGGAGGAGGAGGAGGAGGAGGAAGAGTGCGAGGAGAGGGAGGAGGAGGCGGAGGAGGTGGTGGTGGTGGTGGTGGCGAGTGCGCGGCTGAGCGAGGAGGAGGAGGAGGAGGAGGAGGGGGGGGACATGGCAATGGGGGGATGCGGAGAGAGAGATTTGTCTCTCTCTCTCTCCCTCTCTTCTTCGTGGCCATCACTGGGCCCCAGAAACAGGAGCGTGTGGTTCATATACAGGTAGCGGCTGTTTCCTCATTCATTGGCTGGCTATGGATGTGAGGAGAGCACGATGGAGAGAGGGGAGAGGTAGATGATGCTATTGAGAGGCCGTGCTTTTTTTTCTCAAAGGCGCGGACTAATAAGCAATGTATTTTTTCTGTGCGTGTGTGAGTGTGTGCGTGCGTGCATGCTTGCGCATCTGTGTTCATCTGCGTGTGTCTGCGTGAGTGCAGGTTTCTGAGTGTGCGCGTTGGGTTTTATGTGCGTGTGTGTAATTGTCCCTTTCCTGTTCGCGTGAGAGAGAGAGAGACGGAAGTGCAGCGCGTTTATTTTTGTGGCTCCATGTATTTCTGAATGCTGGTGTGTGTGTTGGTGTGTGTGCACACGCGCGTGCGTGTGCGTGAGGAGGGGAGTACATGCATTTCACTCAGACGGTGTGGGTGTCATTCACTTTGAGTCATGATCTGATTTTCATTCACCAGGACATTTCCATGTTATGTATCTTTTAATTTTAAAGTACCATATTGTTGTGTTCCATCAAATGTGTGTGTGCACTGTGCAGTTGAATCACTGAAGATGTGTGTTGCAGTCTCCAGAAGGTGGGGTGAAAATGTAGTTCACAAGTGGAGAGTGTGGTTTGTGCATTACTCTTGCACATAATTTGACATATACCGGAAGAGAGAGAGTGTGTGTGTTGTGTGTGTGTGTGTGGGTGTGTGTGCATGTGTGTGTGTGTGTGTGTGTGTGTGTGTGTGTGTGTGTGTGTGTGTGTGTGTGTGTGCGTGCGTGCGTGCGTGCACGTGAGTATGTATCTTCATTCTACCTAGGTGTATACAGTGAATGTGTATGTATGTCATTTCTACGTAGGCGTGCATACATCATAGTGGCTGACTGTCCATCATGTTTCCGCACATTACTAACACAAGTCCAGTGTGTTGTTGTGTATGTGCTGTACAGTACACGGTGTGGGTTCTGTGTCCAACATCTACCTTTCAAGTCCAGTGTTTCACTTGTGTCTGTGTGCTGTGCATGGTGCGTGGGCACCGTCTCCATGTTGCCGGTTCAAGTCCAGTGTTTTACTTGGTGTATGTGCTACTGTATGGTGTGTGGGCACTGTCTCCATATATATCGCCGGTTCATCTGCATGTACTGTGTGTGCAGCACATAAATGGTTAAAATGCTGCCTTTTTCTCCTCAGTAATTGTGGACGTTGAGAGGATGACTCAGGAGGCAACATAATAACACTGCTCTCTAATAGGCTCAGAGCTCTGCTCGGGCCACTGCTGGAGAGATCGCACTACACCATAAAACCCTACGTGTTAATTTAACTCTGAAAGCGTACCCCCAATGAATGGACCCAATGATCCATTGAGTTCCATTTGTACACTCTACTGTGGACCAGTCAGTACAAGCGTTTCGCTTAACCAGGGACATTGAAGCTGTACAGGACCATAGTCAACGGTAGAGATGACATCAGGGACATCAGTGTACGGACATGACCGTAACGAACAGGGAGTTACGGGAAAGTTACATGACTCTTTGGTGTGAAGGAATTCAGGTTCAGGTTGTCCCACAACTAGCAACACTTCTCAATCTCCTTGGGAGATTGGGAGAATACATTTTTGAGTCGCCCATCCCTATACCCCGCGCACACTCTCAAACACGCACACAATGGATGGAATGCCTGGTGAATCCGTCCACCCACTTTGTGTTACTTTGATCTGTGGAGAGGGAGAGCATGATCGAGGATGGTTTGAGAGAAAAATGAATGAGGTGTGAAGAGCAGATGGTTGGCAGGCGGCTGTGTGTTGGCGAAACAGCAACTTGTAAATTGATGGAGAACGCACGAGGGATGGACCTCAGCGGGGGGATTTTCTTTTGAGGGCTAAAAGTTGTCTCTTTGCATGAAGTCTGGTCTGTGAGTTTAAACCATCTCTGACTCTCACAGCATAAACCTGCCCCACGCTGTGTTGTACAAATGCTATTAACCGATAAGAAATGAATGATTGAACACTTTAATCAATTTTAGTGTTCTTAATTAACAGTCAAAGAATGTTGTATAATTTACACATTTAATTTAACATCCTTTAATTCAGAACAGCTACTGTGATTAGAAAGACTGTTGCAGGAAAAACATTTCTTCCCCAATTTGTCAAGACTAATAATTGCAGTTATTGTTATTCATCATGATCACAATATGTAGTCAAACAATGAGCAGTGTCATTCTATCTGTAATTGTGCAGCTCTACACAGCTGACATGATTGCACATTGTTGCTGGATTGTGTGTTGTATGGAGTGACATGGACTCTTGTGTGGAATCTGTGCCTGCATAATCTAATCCATCAACACCATAATGTCGTGGTGGATAGGATACATGGCTATTTTATGTTTTTGTAAATGAGTGGTGGTGTACACTTTTACATTCATAAATGCTACAGCCAACACACTGCTATAAATCACACAGCTTGAAGGATGTATGCATGTAAACTTGAACACTGAACACTCACCCTGGTCATTTCACAAGGGAAACGACACTGCACATTCAATTGGAGTCAAATGTCAGTTTGATTTCACTTGAACACCAACTAATGCAGAGATGAGACGTTGTGGAAAGACAAATTCTAGAACTCTCCTTCAAGTTGCACAGCGCAAGCTCCAGCCCCCAGGCTCTTTAACAGGCCCGTGGATTGACATCGTAGAGTAGAACTCACTGGGTCGTGAGACACGAGTTGAGTAAAGCGGCTCCGAGTCCAATGCTGATTATGCCGGGTACCTTGTAAGGCACCTATCCAGACATAGTAATAGAGTGATGAAACCGCTTGACTTTCTGGTCTAAACATTCCATGACACTCTCAACGAGATCATCACTGACTTCTATGATAGCTACCAGAGCTCTCCTGTATTGGTCTTCATGCAGGAGTATTGTGGAGAGAGTTTAGGGGACTGTTTGTGTCATCTATGACCAGTGGCTCTGCACTGGAATCAGTAAAGCAGCAGGCCTGCTCGCCAAAGGCCGCCTGAGGCAGTGATGAAAGCTAATACAATGATTTAGGTGCATTTGAAAGATTCCATCATTGGTGAAGGGTATGTACATAACCACCCCCCCCCCACCCCCATTCCGCCTCAAGTACGGATGGTTCTGTCTGTGTATACGTGCTCTTAGTCTTCACCCGTCATGATACTAACCCCCCACCCCCCCTAGCCATCACCCCCCTTAGTGCTACTTGTATGACATACTCAAACCCTCCCATCTTTTGGTGCAGTGTGATTTCATAATGTGATGCAGTATAACTGTCTCCCACATTCAGAAAATGCTTTATTTGCATGACAATGAGACTTTTCTTTTTGTTGCTAAAGAATTCATATAGCTAGCGCTCTCTTTCTCTCTCTCTCTCTCTCCCTCTCTTTCCTCTTCTTGTGCGTTCCTGTCGCTCTCCGATTGCTGTCCTCCTTCTCTATTCTCTTGAAGTGACTACATCATTAAGGAGAAGACAGTACTCCTGCAGAAGAAAGACAATGAGGGTTTTGGCTTTGTGCTTAGGGGAGCAAAAGGTGAGCCAGCACCTGTCCTCCTCCAAAATTAACCCCAAATCCCTCTATCTAGATTCTAGATGTCTCATTCTCTCAGAATCCACCACTCTCCCTCCCATTTCCCCTCTTTCACTCTATCTAATCTTCCCTTTCAAAACCCACTTGTTTTTCCTTATTTTTGTTGTTGTTGCTAAACCTCTCTTGCCTTCCTGTCTCCAGCTCAGACTCCCATAGAGGAGTTCACTCCAACACCAGCGTTCCCTGCGCTGCAGTACCTGGAGTCTGTGGATGAGGGGGGTGTGGCCTGGAGGGCGGGGCTAAGGATGGGGGACTTCCTCATCGAGGTAGGGACACCCTCCAGAGTAGACTCACACTGTGGATGAGGGGGGTGTGGCCTGGAGGGCGGGGCTAAGGATGGGGGACTTCCTCATCGAGGTAGGGACACCCTCCAGAGTAGACTCACACTGTGGATGAGGGGGGTGTGGCCTGGAGGGCGGGGCTAAGGATGGGGGACTTCCTCATCGAGGTAGGGACACCCTCCAGAGTAGACTCACACTGTGGATGAGGGGGGTGTGGCCTGGAGGGCGGGGCTAAGGATGGGGGACTTCCTCATCGAGGTAGGGACACCCTCCAGAGTAGACTCACACATCAAGGCCAACACTGGGAGCTGGAGAGGGAGCCTTTAGTTGTGATGATGAATAATCAGCACTAGCAGGCAATCTGCTGCGCTCTCTGAGCCCACGCAAAGTCCACATTCTAACCTGTCCATTCACTGAGACTCTTTTGACAACTCAATGAAAAGTTGTAACAGTGGTGGAGGATGCACATGAGGTGCACAACACAATGATATACGCCACTTGTAGTTATTTACTCAGTAGTACCAAATGTCCTGGCTTAGTTAGCAGAAGCATAGGCCTATGTGCTTGCAGGCCCATATCTTTTTCCATTAGTCCTATACTGCCAACATCTACCGTCAATCTATGTTCATAGTATTTTAGGCTTTCGGCTGATGGTCTCAGTGTTAGTCCACAGTCCACATCTCAGGTCCTTATTCTGATATCTAATATCTCCTACTACATCCCATCCCAACTCCTACAGGAAGTTGAAGTTGTTTGGCCATTTTGCTCCTCGTGTCAAGTCTCTTATGCCTGCTCGTCAGTGCTCGAAGGAGATAGGAAATATGATTAGGAGGCATCAGTGAGGAAGTAGGAGGTAGGCATTCACAATTGCTAGCTACCAGGAAGACTTTCCTAAGACGAACAACATGCTGTGTGATGAGTGATGACCCCTCCAGCTTTCCTCTCTCCGCTTTTCGTTTCCTACATGCTTCCAAAATGAGAGGGAAGGAAAGAACGCAAGTGTAGGAATATATATATATATATATATATATATATATATATATATATATATATATTAGGGGTACCATATTAGGGGGGATTACAAGTTGTATAATAGCCTACAACATCTTGGTACACATCTGTGAGAACTCAATGGCTAAGTTATAGAATATAAACAAAAAATGTGCAAGACAAGTACTTCTTTTTCTAGACACTATATGATGTATTTACTCATTTTGGAGCATACTGTATAGCCAAACAGCATCAGCAAGTGACTCATGTCAGTACTGTTATAAATTAGTATAATTTAATATAAAGGTACAATATTGACAAAAAAATATGTATCTGCATGTTTACAGGCCACATGAGTCTGTTTTGGGACACAACAGGATAGCATGGACTGTCATTATCTATGCCATCATATTACTCTTCATTCTCTTCCTCAGCTACAGTACATGTACATCGGTTGTTTATGATGTGACGGTTGTGTGTTTGTGTGTCCGTCAGGTGAATGGCCAGAATGTGGTCAAGGTTGGCCACAGGCAGGTGGTCAACATGATCCGACAGGGTGGCAACAGCCTCATGGTTAAGGTTGTGATGGTGGCTCGTAACCCTGAGCTGGAGGACACTTCCAGGAAGAAAGGTACAACACTCAACATTCAAGAGTCAGCACAGCAGTTGTTGTTTTCTTGTGTTGTTATCATGAACAGAGGGTGCAATCTCTTTCTAAGAATTGCTTGAATTTGTTTCTGTGTACTGAGAAAATGAGTCAGGATTTGACATATGTACATAATTTACACACACACACACACACACACACACACACACACACACACACACACACACACACACACACACACACACACACACACACACACACACACACACACACACACACACACACACACACACATATATACATAGATTATCACAGTGGTGTTTGTCTTTGGTTAACCATCTGAGGGCAATGATGAATACCAGGTCATAATTTGTTTATCACATGTCCATAGCTTTATTTATTGACAGAGACAACGAGAAAATAACATAGGCCTACTGACAGCGTGTCGCGAGTTCGAGTCCCGATCTCGACGACCTTGCTGCATTTCCTGTTAGTCTACCGTACTCTATCATTAAAGGCAGAAAAAGCACCAAAAGAAATCGTAATAAAAGGAAAAAAATAATACTGTCAATGAGGAAGTGCCCCGGCAGATGAGAGGGTAGTCCTGCTGGGATTATGCAGTAGTGTGGGGAGGGAGGCATCTGAAAACATGGCCTGCCTCACATTTCGTGAACCATCGAAGATGTGTTTTGGTTTTGGTTTTTTTTTTTTATAAACTTCAGTGTCAACGCATAGCAACCATGTTCGGCGGCCGAGTTGTGTTCATGTTTTACAGACGAGTTATTTAAGCGGTCAGCTGCCGTATTTTCCCTAGGGAAAATGCAGAATCTGACCAATCGGCACAAAGCTTATGACACTGCTTAAGGTTGGGTTATGTGATCCGCATACACAGATATCTATATAAACAATGATCCAATAGTCTAGATTCAGCTTTTTATTGTTGTGATGTGATGATACAGCTGATTGCATGCTCATTTCACTGTGTTGGCTTGTTGTAACATGGCTGTGACTGACTGGTGGCAGCACATGTACACCAGAGCACTAAACATTAATACTGTGTTTGGCTGGATTCCTCTGGCAGCTCCACAGCAGACTAAGAGGCTGACTCCTCCTGCCATCGCTATGCGCTCCAAGTCGATGACATCAGAGCTGGAAGACATGGGTAAGAAATGCACTGAAAGAGTAAAGAAGACAAAGAGTTCTTTAGTTGCTAGGAGTCTGACCTTTGGAAGAAGATGTTTATTTTGCAGCTAAATTTGGTCAGAGTGGAGAGATAGTTAAACTTGAATGATCCTTGACAGGTAATTGCTGAAATTTGGTCAAAATGTTTATTCAGTAACAGCTACATTAAATCATACGGCAGATTTCTTTAGATTGTACAGAAAGGTCCCTTGGGTCAGCAACCATTTCACCTGAGTGGCACTAAGATTCTCAGCTGAAAGCAATAATAATGAAATTCCTTTTCATGATGATGATGGGAACTTATCTAGGCAGAGAGCCCCTGCCCCCACCCCCCTCCACCAGTTCAATGGTTGGGGAAAACGCTGCATTAAATATTAAGATGAGTTTATGTGGGGGGCCTTGAAAGGATCTGCTGTACTGTAGGTGCGATGACATTTTTTAATTAGTAATGGCATAATGAGGAGGACTGTGCAGATGAAAGTCCCTTCACAAGACGATTGTTGGATATTAGCTGTAAGTGAGAGAACTGAACTTTGCATATTTTGCGATAGCATTCCTTGCAGTACAGAGAATTCTAGAGAACTTAATGGCTTGGACACTGTCAATAACACAGAATATATTCACATATATATGTTGTTGTTTTTCCTCCTTTCTTTCTTTCTTTCTTTCTTTCTTTCTTTCTTTCTTTCTTTCTTTCTTTCTTTCTTTCTTATGCTGAACACAATCTGCCACTACCAGTGGATAAAGGTGGGAGAATCACAGATGTTTGACACCCCTCATTCCCATTTGTGTTCATCTGCCATCACTCCTACACATCAGCACTCTCATCATCCCAGTGTGCCCCCATACCGTACAGTATGTATTCCATCCCTTCATCCACATGATGGCCATGTCACACTTTAACCCAGTTCTAATTCCTGTTTCTCCAATTGTTATATGTCACAGCTGCCTCTCCGTGGAAAAAGAAAGGAGGTGATTATGGTTATTTGGCTTTTATGTTTATTATCTCCCATCAGCCCCTGAACCAAAATTAAGGGTTAATTTGTAATATGTCGTCCGGTCGTGTCGCTTGGCAAAAAAATACGTTTTTGGAGTTTAAATTTTCATTTTCATCAAGCGATAAAGCCAGAGTGTCCTCGTTTGATGCTTAGAGGAGTCCTATTTTATGTTCTTCCTCCATCAGAATACGAGTCCACTCAGGCTCCTGACAAGAAGAGAACGGTTTATCAGATGGCACTGAGTAAGAAATCACCCGTGCTCTTGTCATGTGCTGTTAGAGTATGTGGTTGAACGTCTAGAGATATTATTATTGGTGAAAATGTTCCAAATTATTCAAATATCTTTAAAAATAAGCAAAGGTCTACAAGCTTACAACTCAATGTGATGCCATGTAAGCTTGTAGATCTACAATTTTTTTCTATTCGGTGTACGACAAAGTGTATATAGAGGCTCAAGTGGTTAAAAGCTGATGTTTCAATGGCTTGAATTGACCTGAATTGAGCTGAACTGAATTGAACTGAACTGAACTGAACTGAACTCCATGTATTTGAACCACAGTGAGTGCGCTATTTAATTCAGTTGAATGAAAACATCCTATTATTGTTTTCACCAAGCATGTCTACATTGTGACTTCATAAATCTCCTGTCTTTCCTGGCTTGCTCTCCACTCCCCTTCCTCTCCGTCTCAGATAAACTGGATGAAATCCTGGCAGCGGCCCAGCACACCATTACATCAGACAGCCAGGGTCAGCGAGGTCACGCTGGCAAACGGGAACGGGAGCGGGAGCGGGAACGGGACCGGAGCAAGAGTGTTGTTCCAAATGACTCCAGCGAGGTATTGTTGGAAACTGTTTGAAAACTATGATCACTGCTCTAATGCCTGACAAGCTCCCTATATATGTGTCACGCTGAGTTGCGTTGTGAGCTCGTATAAATCACCTGTTATTGTATAAATCACCCTTCACTGTACTTTCAATGCGTTTAGAAATATTTAACAGGTTGGCAGTGGGATTCTTGTGAATTGGAATGCATTGGATGGTAGCTCATTATTAGCTATTGATTGTGCGTTCATACAGTAACCAAACAAAATTGACCTCATATATACTGTAGCTACATGTGAAAGTGCTCCTTCCAAAATGTTGTAGATCTGTAAAGCAAACAATTGCAACCAGAAATTCACCAGTGTGAATCTGAAAAACACAGATGGTTCTATCTCTTCAAGACGTTTTATAATTAAAGGTCTGATGATGACTCATAGGTTTAATAACTAACCAAATGACAAGTCTGTCTCTATTTCCAGCTTCAGTCTCTGTGTCCAGGAAGAGGCCTTTTTCCTGCCGTTTCAGTCACTTTTGTATTAATTTATTAAATTACAAAAAAATAAATAACAAATATAATGTTGCTATATACTGTACATATAGCAACAACAGCCCATAAAAGGGTTCCTGTCTTAAAGGGTAAAAACCCTGAAAGGGGTTCCCGTCCCTTAATATTCAAAATGTCATCCCCCAGGTATGTAAGGCCCGCGCTGAACTCATCTTAGGCCAAAGCCTGATTGCTGATTGGTATCCATTACAGTGGCTCTCTCAAAACCCCAAGACATATTTCCATATATTTGACAGATTCCTCATATCCATTGCTTTCCATCAGTGAGGTGCTTAATCCTTATTGATACCTTGTGCATATTGAGTGTGTGTGTGTGTGTGTGTGTGTGTGTGTGTGTGTGTGTGTGTGTGTGTGTGTGTGTGTGTGTGTGTGTGTGTGTGTGTGTGTGTGTGTGTGTGTGTGTGTGTGTGTGTGTGTTTAAGACGTATTGATTGATATATTTAATGCATATGATGATAAGAGCGCCCCTCACTTCACACGAGTGTGATTTTTGAATGACCTTATACAGTGCTGTCTCTTTAGTTAAAGTCATGCTATAGCATATCTTTGGACATTTGTCCATTTCAGAAACATTAACTTATACATTCTGTCCACCACTTCTTATAAGTTGTTGATATTATATTAATTATAAATTTGTATGAATAATTTTGTAAAGCCTTATAAATGCATTATAATGTCTTAGGAATGTGCTTATAATGCATTATAGACATGATCTTCATATAAATGAAGTACTAAAGTATTCAATCAATCAAATATATGTTTTGGGGATTGTCTGCCTTTATTTTGGATAGTACCGTGAATATAGGGCAGGAAAGTCTGGGTTGGGAATCGAACCTCGACTGTCTGTCGTCAGGCTACATTAGAGCCTATATGTGGTATGTGCCTTGACCCCTCATAGACATTGCTACCGTAGTTCCATTCACTCTGTGTCTCAGAGGTGGACTGTGGATGGCTTGAAAATGAAGGTGAACAGGTAAAATAACATATGTTTTTGAGTGGTGTAAACCACTCCTACAACTGGCTTTGTTAGTTTACGTGTCTGTCTGTCTGTTCGTACCAAAAAATGAGCATGGTTGCTATGGTCACCCAGTTCACACATGTGTGATTTCATTACGTCAGACATTACGTCAGACCACAGCTGATCAGTCTATATAAGACCTTACACCACTCAGTTCACACGGGTGTGATTATTATTGGATATACAACACCCTGTTGACCCTCCTCTTTCTCTGTGACTTTCTCTTATACTGCATGTGTTTCAACGCCTAAAGCCGACCTATGAGCAGCAGCAGTCATCAGTGAACATGATGCAGCCCGGGCCTGCAGGTTTTGGCTACAACCAAGCTCCGTTTCAGACCAGCCACGGACCTCAGCCAGCAGGCATAATGCGACAAAAATCTATCGGTAATTCATTGCTTGTACAAAGACATCACACATACCGCTTGGGGAGTGAGCTTAGAATGAGCTTATCCAAACTTTTTGATTGATTTTAATTCCATTGCACCTTACAATATGTTTTGTTTACCTCATTAGAGTTTCTGTCAGTACTTGGACTGTTAATTAGATGGAGTTGTGTTTAGTATTAATATTAGTACAGTATTCTTTTGTTTATCTACCTTTTTGTGTAAAAATTTAAAACGTAATAAACATTGAGTCATACAAGTTCAGGAGTACAGTATATTCATTGTTTTTTGTATTGTATTGTTCTTGTATTTTTGTCAGTATTTTCATCATTGTACAATATTAACTAAATGTGTGTCCGTGTGTTCAGGTGTGACAGAGGAGGAGAGGGGGTACCTCAACCCTCCAGCCATGAAACTGGCTCGCAGCTTGTCTGTCCCTGGACCCGAGGAGATCCCCCCACCTCCCGAGACGTCACCTCCAGAGCCGCCCTTATCTGCTGGTCCGCATCCTGGGAGAGGGCCAGGGCCAGGGCCAGGGCCAGCCATGCCCCTGCCCCCTGTGTCCCAAGCCCAGGGCCAGTACCAGCAACACTCCCAGCCGGGGCATACCAGCCAAGCAGCCTGGGAGAGAGGAGGTCCAGGTGGGATAAATCAGCAGGGTGTTGTTCCCACCCTCCATAGACAATCTGACGGACAGGCGATTTATGGCGCCAGGGAGCCAGAGGTTTCAAGGAGGGGAGGGGGAAAAATGGGAGGGTTGAGGAGAGGATACAGCAGTGCCACGCCGCCTGCAAGCACTACAGCCAAAACCCAACCAGCTCCACAGCATCAACCACATGTGGCCACCCGCGAGCGGGCTGCCAAAGGGGCAGGCAAAAGGGGAGGCAGGGGTGGTCTGATTAAGCAGTCAAAGATAGAGGACGGGCTGAGGCAACACAGAGGGAAGGCAGGCATTGCGAAGGAGAAAAGCCTTCCCATCCCCACCATCATTGTCAAGGCCCCCTCCACCAGCAGCAGTGGACGCAGCAGCCAGGGCAGCAGCATTGAGGCTGACACACCGCTTGACACAGAGGACCCCAACTCGCCGCCCGAGACCCATGATGACCCCAACACCAATCCGGCCTCCCCACTGACCTCCACACCACCCCAGCCCCTCACCTCCGCACCCATGGCTGCTTCCTCTGTCGCCCCCTCCTTGCCCTCCCAGCAAAACGTGGAAAACCTGGACTATGCCGGACAATACCACACAGGGTTTGCGAGTGCACCGCGCAGAGACAGGGAGCGTCTCCGAGAAATGAGGCGAAGGAGTGCCTCCTTCTTCCACTCATCTGAAGAGGACATTCAAGGCGAGGCAGGAGGTGGTATTGGAGGGGGAGAGGGGGTAGGAGGCATGGGAGGGATAAGGATCCAGCCCCTGCAGGGATCCCAAATGGAGGTGCCCACCCCTCGACTCCGTCCCTCCAAGTCCATTGATGAAGGCATGTTTTCTGGGGACAACTATGTCAACTATACCAGCAGCATGCCCCCAGCCTTTGGCCTGCCTGAGTACTCGTCCCCTGTCCTCGGCCATGACGGCCAGCCCAAGTCAGCTCCCTCTAGCTATGGCTCACAGCCGGCCACTACCTTCATCCACCCTCTCACTGGGAAGGTTCTGGATCCTTTGTCCCCTCTGGGTCTGGCGCTAGCTGCACGAGAGAGGGCCCTTAAGGACGACCGCAGGACACGCCGAGAGGACAGGCACTTTGGACGGCAGATGTCCTCCGTGGGATCATTTCCCACCCCCGTGCAGACCCCTACGCCTTCACTCTTTCCGACCCCTACTCAGTCTGCCTACACTTCTCCCGTCCCCCTTCATCTCACCTCCCCAGCCGCAACCACTTCCCCCGCCTCGCTGAGCCGGCCGCAGTCGCCGAGGATTCTACGCTTAGGAGGAGGCGTACCAATGGAGAGAATGGACAGAGAGAGGGAAGGAGGCCCAAGGGAGGGCCTCCGAGTGAGGTTCTCTGAGGACAGGACAAACCAGTACTCGACCCAGCAGTTCTACCCACAGAGCCACAGGGACAGAGACAGAGAGAACGAGGGCTATGAGGCGAGACCTGTCGCTCCACCCATGCAGCCTCTTGCCCCACCACAGCAGCCCATGCCTCGCCGGCCCTCCTTCCTGCAAATGGACATCGCCCCCAACCCCAGCTATGTCCCCCAGTACACCGTTCCCACGGCCCCCAGCCAGACACATGATCCTATGGGAGAGGTTAGAGGTGGAGGGGGAGGTGCTGGAGGACTTGGACTTATGGTTCTCCCTCCACCAGCCCCCTCGATAGATGCAGACGACGAGTTTGTCTTCGCTGACCCCTTGCCCCCTCCATTGCAGTTCGCCAATGGTGGCAACGAGCGGGTGCAGAAGCACCCGCCACTGCAGCACCATCACCCACATCACCAGACTGCTACCGCCGCACCGCCACCGCCGCCCCCGCTTCCATCTCCCAGGGCTCCCAGCTTCACCCCAGGGGCAACCCAACCTTCGCCCCAGGGTGGCGACTCTGCCACCTCTAGCCTCACCTCCTATGACAGCGAGGTGGCCAACCTCACACAGTCAGCTCTCTCGCCCTCCCTCCCAGATATTCCCCACTCCTCCTCCTCTGCCACCTCCACTTTGCCAGCCTCCTCGCTCCACCGACCCCAGCCCATGTCCCACACCCACACCTACTACACCGCCCCCCACAACCCCTCTGTTGCCGGCCAAGCCCCGACCCCCATGACGCTAGCCCAGGACCGAGGCACAGCCACCCTCACCACCACCATGACCTATGCCACCACCACAGCCACCATGGCTGCAACCACAACCACCACCTCTCCTGTGTCCTCTGACTACGGTGTGACCACAGCTGGCCCCAATAAGCCTGGCAAAATGGCCGCTGAACCCCACCACCCGCACACCGCCATGATGCCCAAGGCAGGTGACTGGCAAGACACGGTGGTGGATTCGGGAATTGAGGAGCTGGACAGTCACAGCAGCAGTGACCACCATCTGGAAATGCTGGGAATGAGCGGGCAGAGAGGCGAGAGGGTAGGAGGAGGGGCACCAGAAGGGGAGAAAGTACCTGGCGAGCACGCGGACACCTATGTGACCTACTCAGGCGGGCAATCATTCGAAGTACACAATGCCAAAGCAGCAAACCCCACGTTTCCAAAGACGACTCACTACAAGGAAGTGGGAGGGAGGGGCCACCCACATGTGGTGCTACGGCGGCAGAGTAGCAACGTGCAAAGTAGTGCCGTGCAAATGCACCGACACAGCAATCCCCCCGAGGATACCAGGAGTGAGGGTGCCATTACCGAGGAGAGGAAACGCAGGCAGGGCCGATCGAAAGTGGATGAGGGCTTTGGCTCTGCCCTGGCCGCCTGCTTAGAAAGACCCATAGAGGCCAGACCGGTGAGCTGGGCAGAGATGGGGGAGCATGAGCGAGGAGGTGGCAGTGAAGTGATTCAGAGAAGTGGAGGGACGGCTCTGGAAGGACGTAGGGGGCACCCTCCTCTTGGTATGAAGGCCAGCATCATCAACGAGCTGAGCTCCAAGTTACAACATATGAGCAACATGAAGAGCATGGAGGAAGTGAGCCACGTCCATAGGCCACCCGCTATGAACAGGTACCGATCAGTCAGCTTTCATGGAGAGAACATATCAACTTTTATGTATTTTATTTTGTCTGTTTCCGAAAGCACTGTAGTGATAAGAACAATTCGGACATTCGGACACCACTACAATTTTGTAGTGGTGTCCGAATGTATAGTGATCGTTGTTATACCCCATATAGTGGACTCATTTTATCCCACGTGAAAAGTAGGGTACAACCGATGGTCACTATCGCAAATCCTACATACATCATGGATTGCGCTGACAGAAAATGCTGATGTTGATCTGGCACATTTTAATTGTGTGACACCAATGATGACATTTACGGTGAGCCATGTAGTGTCTGAAGTGTGTTATGTTTTTGTTAGTTTTTCATGATAGGGTCTCTTACATAGAACTCTCTATAAAGAGATTAGGGACTAGTGAATAAGTGAGTGATTTCGGAAACAGCATTTTGTATTTGTTCAGTTTATTCTTTTGTTTTATAAAACATAGAACTTAGTACTTGAGGAATCTGACAATGGAGAAGACATACGTGTCAAATATAGGTTATATGAACAGTCAGGGGCGGCCTTAGGAATCTGGAGGCCAGTTTCAAGACCAAATATGAGGCCCCCATATACAGTATACCTGACATATGTATTCTGTTGATACAGGCGTAAGATACAAATAGTTTTGACTGTTCAATATCGCACGCAGCCATTACTCTCGACAGTTACGCAGCAACAACACCTCTCCTAATCCTGTCGTCCCTTCACAATAAAGTGTCTCCCCTTTACCTCCCAATGCCACACATTTTACCCAGGTAATTAACAGGAACATTGTGGGGGGAGCAAGGCAGCGAGAGAGAGAGAGAGGGCCAGTTTGGAGGCCCCCCTGAGGGTGGAGGCCTGTTTCAATTGAAATTGGTTAAACATAGCAAAGGCCTCCTATATGTGAACAGTAAAATTAGGTTAGGGTTATATTAGGGAAATATATAGAAAGAAATAAAAAATAACTTTTAAAGTTTAAAATTAAAATGATTTAGCATAAAGACTCATCAGTCTGATCTTTGTCTTCCAGGTATTCAGCAGATTACTCTGATGCATTTCACAGCCCTCCAACTGGCCGCTCCACCTCGCCCTTACCTACCTCCTCTCCCCAGCATCGCCAGATCCTCAACCCGAACATGTCTGCCACGCCATCCATCTCCCCGACCAACCAGGTGCCAATACAGCGCAACTGGACCCGCTCCCCTTCTCCGCAGATGCCTACCTCGCCGGTCCATTCCCACCCTCCACTCTCTCCGACCTACTCCCCATACCCAACATCGCCCAAGCACCGGGCAAAGTTCAGCCGACAGACATTTGACTTCCAGGGCAATGCCAGTCAGGAGATTAGGTCCAGGGCCTCCCGCCGTCGTGCCCCCAGTCCTCTAATGTACACCTCTGAACAGCCCAGTCCAGCCCCTCCAAGACCATCGTCCCTCCCCATCCTCCCTAGCACCCCCATCTACAACAACCCTTTTGACTTCCCCATTCCCCACACCCCTCCCTCGCCAGGCCACTCTCTCGGAGATACCTACAACCCATCCACCCAGCCTCTGTACTCCCCCTCAGGGGTTCCCAATGCCCTCCTGGTCTCCCGTTCTCTTTCCCCTACCCAGTTCCTGTCTGGGGCTGCCTCTCCCATGCACCTTCCACCTAGCCCTTCGTGCCTCAGCTACCCACACCTCACGCCTCAGCCTCCTCCTGCTGCCATGCCCTTCGCTGTCAAGCCCTTGCCCTACTGGACCAAGTACGATGTGGCTGATTGGCTGGCTTACCTGAACCTCGGCGAGCACCGGGAGCGCTTCCTGGACAACGAGATTGACGGCTCGCACCTGCCCTCGCTCACCAAGGACGACTTCCTGGACCTGGGGGTGACACGAGTGGGCCACCGCATGAACATCGAGAGGGCACTGAAGAAACTCACAGACAGGTGAGGCGGGAGGGACGCCCTGGCCAACAGGCAAAGAAACATGCATGGCGTCATCGGGAGAGCTGGAGTGTGAGGCGGGTGGGGTGGTGTTGGGTGATCAAAAGGAAGGATGGAGAAGGAAAATCAAAAATGTTTCCTTCCTTCCACGCAAGTCGCCTGCGTCCATCCCCCTTTCCTTTGTTAGATTCTCATTAGATTTTTGATTTGTTACAGTATTCAGTCTTGCCTCTATTCTTGTCTCTCTCTATCACCTCAGTTCTTTCTAGTCTTTCTCCATCTTACCTCTCTTTTATCTCTTGTTTGTTCTTTATTAATTCATCGGTCACACCATTTAGTGTGCTCCCTTGTCCTTTTTTTCCTGCCTGTTCATATTCCTTTATTTGCCCTCCCTCTCTCCCCAGGCGTCTCTTTTCTCCCTTGCATGTCACTCCTCCTCCCCAAGACACAGACTGAAAAAATGAAAGCAGGAGGGTGACTAAAAGCAGAGAGAAAGAGAGAGAGAGGTACAGACTGACAAAGACGAACAGTAAGAGAAGATGGGCGAGAGAGTGAGAGAAGTGGACACAATCAGGTTGTGTGGAACTCAGACTCTAGGGAAGATACATGGGGAAATGGTGTGATCATGCAAACAGCAATTTGCTATGTGTGAAGAGCGGTCTTTCTTTGGCCAAGGAAGGAAATTGTCACGTGATGATGATGATGCTGTACAACCACCGATGCAGTAATTTAACAGATACGGATACAATTAACACAACAGGTGCACACACACTACAATTAACACAACAGGTGCACACACTACAATTAACACAACAGGTGCACACACACACACACACACACGCACACACATGCACACACACACACACACACACACACACACACACACACACACACACACACACACACACACACACACACACACACATATGCACATGCACAAATACCACTAACACTCAAAACACAAACTATTATATTCTCTCACCATTTGCTGCTTTGTAGCACTGGGAAAAAAAACAGATTTTTATTTGAGTCAAGAGATGGTGAAGCTGCTGAGTGAAGAGTCAACCTCAAGAAATGCTTTTACTGACTGTGGCAAACCCCTGACACAAAGCAAGGGCCGCATTCCAACTTCACTATAGTAGCTTTAAGCTATTTGAAGTACGGAATGGCTGTGGAGGGGAATTCATTCCTGTTTGACTTGCAGGACACAAGCCAAAGTCAGAATATGGCCCTAAAACAGTCAAAAGGGATATTTGTAAATCATGACGGATTAAATCAATAGATAACAAGAGTAGTCTTTTTTTACACTGACATTATTTCTTAGCCCTATCTGCCTGAATGATGCCCCAATATGCTTTGTATGTATGTGTACTTTGCGAGCACTGAATATATCCTGTGTTTTAAAAGGGATCCACTAAAAGTAGAACCATTTGATTGCTTTTTATTGTTCCAAGTGAGTGCTGACTGCAATCATTCATTTAATATTGGTCAGGGAATTTAAGAATTGTTGTATCCAAAATGTGCATAATGAGGATAAAGTAGACATACCGCTGCGAAATGACATTATCATAGTTATTACATTGAGAAGCAACGGTGGCTTTGGGGGAGGAGAAGAAATAATTAACAGGTTTGCATGTTATTTTACACTGCAAATTGATGATTTTCTTAGACAATATCAATGTTTACGAACATAGCACAGGTGGCAGGATGGACACATCCTCATTGAGGCCATAATAATGTCGACAGCTCTCTCTCACACACCAATCAAAAAGGGCTTTTTTACTTGCTAGTCTGTCTGCCTGACTTCAGCTTTCAGTCTCTGTGAGCCTGCGTGTCTGGCTGTGTGTCTGTCCGCGTGTCTGTCAGCCTGCCTTGTTCTCGAATACAGTGGTTCTCAAAGTGCGGTCCAGGGACCCTCAAGGTTCCTTTACTGGGTTCTAAATGGACCCTTACAGGTCTGTGACTCTGAGAGAGTCATTTGTACACTCCAGAGTTCTGGGGGTCCTTGAAATGAAAATGTTTGAGAACCACTGGTCTAATGCCCCTGTCCCCACTCCCAATCCCTCTCTCTCTGTTGCCTTCTACAAAAACACATTTATAATTGTCAGAGAACACTGTATTTTTCACACCACTTGACAATCCTAATGTTGCCCTATTCCACACATTAACCCCCTCGAAATCTCTTATCAGAAAGGAAACCTTTTTTCACAGTGGCATACATACTTCTAGTACATATAAACACAAATTATCCGGCTTTGTTTCTTTAGTTTTTTTATATGCCAGTTAGCCGTTCCCTGCAGTGAATTCAACTGTACGGTTAAAACACGTCAGTTATACGTCTACAAGTAATAATGATGATGACAAAACAAACATAGTATAATTTAACAACAGGTAACAGTGTTAATTACTAAGTATGTAAACATTTTTAAGAATCTCTGTCTTCCAAATAGCGTGGACAAAATGATCTGAAGCTATTTGTTATTTTATTTATTCATTTATTGTCTTTTTGCTTTTGTTTGAGCTTTGGTTTCACCTGTAGAATGCTTTCTACACTGCTCGCTGTGTTATGACATGCCCCCAACCCCGCCCTCATGAAACCGACATGTTTTATGCATATTCTCCGTGAGTACACAGTGATGAGTGTCCTCATTCTCATGCTGAGATGCCTCAATGCTACTTGTGTGATGGACGCTACTCAGTGACAGTGTGCAAATGGGAAAGTGGCCAGCGCGGTAGTGTAGAAAGCATTACATTTTATGATTTAACAAAGAGTATTTTAGGACTAGTGAAAAACATAACGAAGTATGACTATATACAGTAATGAGCGTAAGTATGCAGAGATAAGAGGTATATATTATGACACTTTGTTTTAAATGAAATAAAGTATATATACTGATTTAAAATATATATATGATAGAGCTATAACTAAGGTGTTGAAATAAATGCTGAATAAACTCATGGTCTCGCCTCCATTCTTACCTGCCATCCCTCGCCACACACTGCCACTTATTTTTATTTTTAAGCTGAATCTTCATTGCCTGCAATACCCAAGGCAGCAGCGGATAGGCTCCAGTGATCCTCTTTGGCAAGCAGGTGAGTCCACCAGGCCCCAGGTGACTGGTTGGCAGGGCCTGGGAGGACGTCATACACTGACCGAAGAAGTTTAAATGGTGTGGCTTCCACAGTTCTGCCCAGCAGGTGACCTTTTGGCCGGCTGTGTGCTCCCACTTGGACCAGGTAGGAAGGATGCATCAACAGAACAGTGGGCAAACTGGGCCCACTCACCTCCTCCGGGATAAGCTTTCACCTCTCCTTTCCTATGGCTTTACTGTAGCAATTCCATGAATTCTGTATTTCTAGGAGTTGCATTACTTCTTTAAGTATGTACAGTGTGTGTCATCAAATCTGCAGTTTTTATCCAGGTTTCAGCTTTCTCATTGCCGTTTCAATTGTCAAAAGGCTTGGTAAGAGGCATCGCTGGCTGTGGTAAGTTTGAGTTTGTTTTTCGATCCTCAACAGTATCATAACACATTACATACTGTAGTATATAATGAATTGCATTTTTATAGCGCTTTTCCAAGTGCTCAAAGCGCTTTACAATGGTTCATTCATTCATACATTGGGAGTAATACTATAAAGTTTACTGTAGTGGTTATGGGTGGTATGTTGTTTTTCTTTTTGCAGAGATGGCGAAATGTGGCCTATGCCTTCCTGATGTTTGTCATGTTGGTGTCATCTCCTTCCAGAATTTCCTTCCATCTCTCCAAGTTCCATGGTAGTAGAAGAAAGAGTCATTGTAGCTCTCAGCATGATGCTGGATGTTTCTGAAAGCCCAGGGATTTCACCAAGTCTGTGAAATTAGGATGTGGTCGTTCACTGGAAATGGAATGTTCGGTCTCCTGTTGGAATGACAACCAACCAACCAACTTTCTGTAGGTTGAACCTTCTGCAGAATGGGACGGTTATTGCTTGGAGTGTGGCTCTAGCAATTGGTCGGACTTCCTTCAAGCAATTCATGTTTGGGTTACATATCGTATTCCATTTGGCGCTGTGGAAAGGTTTGGGTACAATTTACAATTCGGTACATTTGCATAGTTTTAATTTGGGGTAGTTTGACATTGTGCATTAGAGTTAGGTGTTTGAAACTGCCTCCCCCTGGCCAGCCGGGGCGCCTGATGGAGGGGAAAGGAACTGGTTGGAATAACGTGTTCCTTCCACGCGCTACGTCCAACCAGGGAAACTCCCCCCTGTAAGGTGTAAAGGAGCAACTTGGACACTTAGGCATGAAGGAAGCATGAGTTCAAGTCCGTTGCTCTCCCCATGTCCCCCATATATGGGGACTAGGTTGGCGGAGGGTGTGTATAGCCCAGGATCACATTAGATAATTGACACAGGGGTGAAAAATAGGTTACAAAATCGTGGGATAAGAATTATTAAAAGAAGAAGAAAAAAAGAGTTAGGTGTTTGGACTTTAATGAAGCTGCTTTTGATAGGTGTATTATTGATTATTGGATCATCTCCATCTCAGTTGTTGCTCTCAAAGCCCCGAGATGTGCACTGAATTTGTAGTAGAATAGAGTAGAATGTCCTCTTGCATACTGTAGTTCTGTGTGTGAGAATGGGCTTGGGGATGGCTTGTACACTGATGTGACAGAGACTTTTGGGAGGGCAACTATGATGGTTTCCATGTGCCCTTCAGTAGTAGGTGCAGACTTCAATTTTTGAGGTTTGGTCTGCTGAAAACAGCTGATATCTGTGTTGGATTTCTGCAAACAACTTCATTACATGGGATATTGTACAGAGCCGATGTGGGTTTCCTGTATGCATAGCGTATGACAAATCCTTTGGCCATCGTTTCCAATATGTGGGCCATGTCTGTCATCTGGAGAATCCTTTGATGTTGATTAAGATGATTGTGAGTGTGGGCCCAGAGAGGGTCAGGTATTTGTGTGACGCAATCGTGATCTGGCAGGCATCATCATCGGTAGATTGCAGTAGGTATGTACAGTTGGGTGCCACCGATATTGTCCCTTATCATTTGACCCATTTAGGCCTGACCTCAAAATTTTAAAAAATCCTTCTAAATCCTCCAGTTTTCTGAAATAAATATTTTCACGATTTTTCAAAAATAGCAGACCTACAAAGCTCGTAGCGCGCCACTCGGTGGCGCGCTATGAGCTTGTAGATCTGCTATTTTTCAATAGCTAAATTATAATGTTTAAAACACCAAAAGGGGTTCCCGCCCAAAATGGGTTAACTGTCCTTTTGCGCAGATCACGCAAACCTCAGCAAAAAGAAAAGGACAATATCGATGGCCTCCAACTGTACAGACATTGGCCTACTGGTCATCAAATTGTAAAAGTCTTGATTATATCTTATTAAATGGTTCGCCATTTCCCAAGCTGCACCACAGGGTGGTCCTGTACTGGATCTGCAGCCCATGGAGTCAAACAATTAGATGTTCCTGTTCAGTTCCTGTTCATGTTCAGGATTACACTCATCTAGGCTAGATGTGTGTGTGTATGTGCGAGGAGGGGTGCTCACTGGGACCGTTGACAGGACACATGCATCAAAAGTGAACAGTTATTGTATTAATACACAGTACCGCTCGGAAAGAAGCCCGTAGGGTGTGACAAACAAAGGAAACAACCAGAGGACCATGATTTCACTGGTTTCCACCTTCTGCATGTGGAACCCACTGGCATATATCCAAAAGAGAGTAGGCCTAGGCCAGAGAGAGTCGACACAATAATGGCTCATAGCCTTTGACACAGGCACATTTCTAGTCTCCACCGGAGAATGCCCGCTCACAAAGGAGTACAGGGCCATGTGAGTGTTGGTTCATGGGACCCCCCTCTCTCACTCACTCACGCACACACACACACACACACACACACACACACACACACACACACACACACACACACACACACACACACACACACACACACACACACACGCTAATGAGCTCACATGATTGTGTGGCACACTGACATAGTACTGTGACTAACAGATTGTCAAAATGAATTTCGCATTCTCTCCCCGGGCTTGCCTAACGCATTGGCACTACCGTTCATTAGCACCATATTGAGATGTAGGGAGGGACTGGACACAGAGGGAGGAGGGGAATTCTTCCAGCTGTTTTTGTGCTATTCAGTGGAGAGAGGGGGGTAAGGGCAGAGGGGGATAGTCCAATAGGGGCAACACAAACTTAACACTCAGGACAGCGAGGGAGCCAGTCAAGTCCACTACAGGAAAAGTAAGGAGGGATGGTGAGACAGTAAGAGAAAAAGCAGAAGAATAGGAGCGATCATCCGTGGAATGAGTGTTAGGATAGAAAACCACAGATGACAGGGGAGGAGAGCAAGGAAGGTATGGTGGCTCTTGTTTTGTTCATTTCTCTACCCTCGGCCAGTTGACAAGTTGGCAATTACCTTTGTTTAACTTTCCTGCTTGCATCGCCTGGGTGACTGTGACTCACACTCACCCTGAGATCAACAATAACTCAACTTCAATCTTGCTGTGTGTGTGTGTGTGTGTGTGTGTGTGTGTGTGTGTGTGTGTGTGTGTGTGTGTGTGTGTGTGTGTGTGTGTGTGTGTGTGACTTTAAGTGTCAGGAGGGAAGTGGGTCAGTGAGTGAGGAAAGAGTAGCATGAGTTACATAGGAGGAGAGGCACACAGGGAGAGAGGGGGAGAGAGAGAGAGAGAGAGAGAGAGAGAGAAAGAGAGAGAGAAATGGAGTGAAATCCTCAGCAGTCCTAACAAGTGGTCACTTGGGTAATCACTGGTGAATTCAGAGAAAACTGTAAGTGCGGGTTTGTCCCGGGCATGGCTTCTGTTTGGTGTTTACAAGAACACAAGAATTATGTCTCATCAAAGTCCTAGGGGCAGTTTGATTGCATCTTGAATTACAGTACGGCAAAACGTTTGGGTCTGGCTGTTTAGTCACGCATTACTAGGAAAAGAGTGCTCTTTTGTGCTCTGCATGATCCGACGGTATTTGTCAGAGGACAAAATTAGGATGGGAAAAAGTGTGTGTGTGTGTGTGTGTGTGTGTGTGTGTGTGTGTGTGTGTGTGTGTGTGTGTGTGTGTGTGTGTGTGTGTGTGTGTGTGTGTGTGTGTGTGTGTGCGCGCGCACGCGTGCGTGGGAGCATGGGGTCATCAGTTAAGGATCTTGACAATAATGTGACCTGATGAAATTGATCAATCCTTCGAGAGAGAGAGAGAGAGAGAGAGAGAGAGGATAAACATGCAGTTTCTTTAGGAGCCTGACTCTGCCTGACTCTGCCTGGTAGTCAGAGTCTTGTGATGAGGTGTGGTTAGTCCCTCATGCAGCTCAGACATGTGTGCAGCTAGCTACGCAGACAGAAATAAGTCTGGAAGTGAATGTTTATATGTGTGTGTCTCCAGTACTCCAGTACGACTACAACACATGCACAACGTTATCTAGAGTTTATTCCCTTTTAAATTCTGCGCCCAACCTTGTATGCCACAACTCTCCTCCCTGGTAGACTTGTTGTTCTTGATCCCATACCATAATGTCAGGTGAGGGTGAGAGTGGCAGACAGTTGAGGCTAATAGGCCTGGCATTAGAGCTAAAGGAAAGATGACCTTTCCCTGCTGCTATTTATTTTGGGACGGCTGCGGAGAGGAATGCCGGAGCGGCTGTTCTATTCCGGCTGTCAGATCCCTGCCCTATGAATTCCACTTCACCACTGGGAATGTCAGTCCCCTTATTCACGCATGCACGGTGGGCTTGGATACATGAAAGCATCGGTTACAGTATAAATAACAGCTTATCAGAGTCTTCCAGGTTGCCATGGTACTGCGCTCAACAAGACGTGCTGCTAGGATTCAGAAGCCAATTACTTGATATAGACACTACTACGCAGAGCAGAGGAGATGGTTCTGTTTATGATGCAGTCAGCTCACTATCTGAACATTACACAGGCAGACTGTAGGGACATAAGCCAAATTGCGCAGCCACTTTCACACCATTCCCAAAAGCATTTTATGTATTAATGTCATGCTTGTCAATAAAGTGTTTCTCTCATTCTATTATTGTTATCAAGTGTCCGACAATAGTTGTTTATATTAAAACCACTCATTATCTGATGAAACAGCAATGACTTCCACTCCCTCTCTACTCCAGAACATTCTCCTATAATGGCGGCTCTCCCAAAAGATCCTCCTGAGGATGCCAAGAAGCAGAGCTTCTGGATGGTGAGGATATTTTTGAGTGGTGTAAACCACTCCTACAACTGGCTTTTGTGTGCATAAAAAAATGACCATGGTTGCTATGTTCAAAATAATTTCTGACGTAATTAAATCACACCCGGGTGAACTGGATGACCGTAGCAACCGTGGTCATTTTCTCTGCGCAAAAAAAGCCAGTTGTGAGATCACATCCGGGTGTGATACATACGTTTATCAAAAATGATAGCTTTTTTTACTTAACATATTTTGTGTGATTTCATTACGTCAGACATTACATCAGACCACAGCTGATCATGCTATATAAAACCTTACACCACTCAGTTCACACGGGTGTGATTTTTAAAGATACATTTGAGAAAACAGCCACATTGGAAATTGTCAAAATGCCGAGCAGCAGCAGAGTATGTGTGCTTGTGCATCAGTGGTACTGTATGTATCCTTGTGTGCATCTTTCTATAGTTATTTATCAATCGTCTGTCTGTCTGTCTGTCTGTCTGTCTGTCTGTCTGTCTGTCTGTCTGTCTGTCTGTCTGTCTGTCTGTCTGTCTGTCTGTCTGTCTGTCTTTGTGTTTCCTCATCTACCCAGCCAGATAATTATGGTGGAACGGTGCACCGTACTGACCAATCCTACCAGGCCTGCAATGACATCATGGCCTGCTTCCTGGAGAGGGCCAAAGTAGAAAAGCAGTATGCTCAGCAGCTCAGCCAGTGGAGTAACAAATGGAAGGCCATAGTGGATTCTCGTAAGTACTACAATAACAATGACGGCAACCTGCAGAGAGCCACAATGACCTGAAAACGATCTGCATTCATGCTCAGACATGATGTAGTCTGAAGTGCTTAAAGCCCTATTGTGTGATTTGCTGCCTCTGTGGATAAGAAATGGGAATTATACAATTGTTCTAGCTCTCCTCCCCCTCTCATACGTCCAGGAGACTATACGACAGCCAAAGTGAGACACACTTAGAATAATACACCATATTGGGAAGCATGTGTATGGGAGGGATGTGTTTCAACAGACCTTGGAGGCCGGATTCTTTTCTAAATATGCTTTAGAAAGGAGGAGAAAGGGGCGTGACAGTGCATTGCCCCACATAATGCTAACCCCTCTGTGCCCTCAGTGTCTTTGTCTCTCCACTGTCCTAAATAAAGCAACAACATATACAGCTGGTGTTTGCACATACAGTAATGTATCGGCTGGCATCGCTGTGTCTCAGTGAAATCTTCATGCACTATGTTCAGGCCTTGTGGGCTATTGGCCCTTTAAGAACTAAGAAGAAGAGTGTGTGCCCCTTCCTGGCCAAGGATACATTTTCGCCCAAGTCTTCTTTTCTGTACCAGCCAGCACTCACCCCAACCCCAAAGGTATCTCCATCAGTGGTTATTGTAGATTAGAGCAGCATGATCTGCACACCAAATAGCTCCCATTAAGACAGATGGTCTTCTAAATCAGTAGTGCTCAAACTTTTCCGTGCCAAGGAGCCCCAAAATGATATGTATTTGGTCGCAGACCCCCACCTGAAAATGTGTTGTGCCAGGGAAGAAAAGATCTGTTTTTAAAAAACAACATATGGAATGAATTATGTACTAAGAAAGGAGATCCGCACACCGTTTTAAAAGCTCAACAGAGCGGAAAACAATACAACGTTTCGGCCACAGGGGCCTTCGTCAGGTTGGGAGCTTTTAAAACGCTGTGCGGATCTCCTCTTTCTTTTCTTAGTTATTCTTTTGTATCCTGCACCCATGGAAATTTGTGGATGTGTGTGCACCTCTTGACCATATGAATTCTGTACCAGCCATATATGGAGCATGTCTTGAATACAGGGTTTGATGAGGTCAGATCAACATATGGAATGTCAAAAACAGTCAGCTCCAGAGATCTAAGGGTGGCAGCGGGGCAGTATCTTGAGTGTACAGGGTTTGATGAGGTCTGGCCATATATGGAGTGTGTCTTGAGTGTACATGGTTTGATGAGGTCAGATCAATATATGGAATTTCATAACAGGTCAGCTCCATATATGGAGATCTAAGGGTGGCATCGGGGGCAGTGCCTTGAGTGTACAGGGTTTGATGAGGGCCCAGGTAGGGCCGGGCCTTAATTTTCGGGCCTGTTGAGAACATGTATGGCTATCCAGGGTTTGATGAGGTCAGTGTCGTGATCTTCATATATGGAGACGGCCATATATGGAGTGTGTCACAAGGCATGATGGACTGACGACCACATATGGTGGCGTGACGTGTCGCGAGGCGTGATGGACTGACAACCATATATGGAGGCGTGACGGACGGATCGACGGACTGGCAGGTTTTGCAGGTTATCTTGCCACACTAATTAAAGCGGCGCACCCCCGTTTATACGTGCACCGCCCTTTGTCCGTCTTCTCCTACTAAACCTCACCGTTTGCACACATCTCACCATGCACAACACCTACAGCATGCCTGTCCAGACATAACGCACTATGTTACACCCATGCAACTGTCATAATTACTGTACAGTTAGCATTTGCATGAAATACCATGCTATTGCGCAACATTTCACGGTGATGCAAATTACAGAACCGAATATATTGGTACGGTACGGTACGGTACGGTACGGTACAGTACAGTACGGTACAGTACGGTACAGTACCGTACAGTATGGTACATTACAGTACACTGTACAGTACACTGTACTGTACTGTACTGTACTGTACTGTACTGTACTGTACTGTACTGTACTGTACTGTACTGTACTGTACTGTACTGAGTACAGTACAGTACAGTACAGTACAGTACAGCCTGCTAGGGTACGGTACGGTACGGTACGGTACATACAGTACAGTACAGTATGGTACATTACGGTACGGTACGGTACGGTACGGTACGGTACGGTATGGTACAATACAGCCTGCTACAGTACAGTATGGTACAGTACACTGGCCAGCTGGATGGCGTGGCGGGGCACTAGAGTGAGACCGGTCGAATTCTAGTCATAGTAATTTGAGACCTACGGTCTAATGTTTTGAGGAATTAGCTCTTCCCCAGACATCAGAAGTCTGAGGAAGAGCTTGCACGCTATTGCACTAAATAAAATCCTCTTAATGGGAGCGCTTTCTGCTCTATTCTACAAGGTATTTCTTGGATCCAGTTTATGAGATGTGCATATATCTTTTCCTATACTAATCATTCCCATAGGAAAAATAATTACAAAGGGGTGGACCACCCACTCACAAAAAAAAGAGAAAAAGAACAATGTACATGGATCCCACGTTCCACCGTGTATATTAGGTCTGTTTGATCATGTGAAATCACTGGGATTGCATCTAATGCTCCATTCCCACCGAATGGATGCATCTGCCCCTTGTTTGAACATTTCCAGTGGGCAGATGGAGTCAATTATTTCCTCATTGGTTCCAGCGTGACTCACTACCCTTTTGCTCTCTCTCTCAGACCTCTCCTCTTTTCTCCCCCTCCCCAGGACCACTGTACGGCTCTCTCATGAGGGCGTGGCAGTGTTTCTTCTCTTCCACGGAGCGCCTGTCCGTCCTCCATTCTTCCATCTCCCAGTCCCTGGTTGCAGAGGACGGGGACAGGATGAAGACCTGGCAGAAGGAGACCTTCCCAAAGAAGTTGTTCTGTGGCTTCAAGGAAAGCCACGACACCAGCACGGGCTTCTCACGCGCTCAGAAGCCCTGGGCCAATAAGTTGAAAAAGGTCTAAACTCATTACGTCGCCTGCGTTCATTTTCTAAAACCGTACACTGTGAAATCCTGAGTGTTAATTTAACATTGAGAGTTATGTGTGTGTGTGTGTGTGTGTGTGTGTGTGTGTGTGTGTGTGTGTGTGTGTGCGTGTGCGTGTGCGTGTGCGTGTGCGTGCGTGCGTGCGTGCGTGCGTGCGTGCGTGCGTGCGTGCGTGCGTGCGTGCATAACATTATTTTGGCATTGTCTATTCCGTTTGTTTCCGTTTGTGCCTCATGTGATGCTTAGTTAATGATGATAACAAAAGTGATGTACTGTAACTGTTATGTAATGCATTTCTTGGCATACAAAGTAATGTTGCAATCCATCTCAATACTTTTAATTGAAAGTGATGTGTAATATGGGCACGCATACATGCGTGGCGTGGGATATATATTTGCGCATACATTACAGTATGTGCAATGATGTATGGACCTGCATGCGTCTTTTGGTTTTCATATTTGTGTTCCACACTGGTGGGAAACTGAAGAATTTTGGTGGTAGATTCCAGGGGCCTCAATATATCTTTTATGTGCATGTCACACCCTGGATGATTAGATTACTGCAGTGCACACACAGGGAGGTTCTGCATTCACTTTTAGCCAAGGGAGGTCGATGTTAATGAAAACAGGCCTCTGCGTATGCGCATGTGTGTGAGAGTGTGTGTGTAACACATTAAAGCATAAAAAGCACAATTCTTATTGAAAAACATGTGAGGTTAGGAAACAGGATAAATACATGTGTCTGTTTATAATATAGTTCTGTGTAGCGTATTAAGTAACGTAATGTTCTGTTCTAGCTGGACAATGCGCGAGGAGCCTACCACAAGGCCTGCCAAAAGGAAAAGACAGCCATAGGCAAAGAGACACAGGCCAAGGAGAACACAGAGATGAGTCCGGAGAAACTGCAGAAGATGACACTGGCCAGAGAGAAGGCGACACTGGCCAGAGAGAAGGCCACAGAGGAGAAGGATAAAGTGAGGAGAGATGTTGACACACAACACCACATGACTGCCGCTGAGTCTGAGTCAGAGTCTGGACTTTCCACGTCCATCAAAGGAAAAAGGGGATTAGAGGCGGTCACTTTATTCCCTAGATTACGAAACAATGGAAGTTCACAGTTCACTTGCTCACTCCGCTCACATTTTGCACATATAGCCCCAAATGTCCCTGTTTTGACTGATGAAATCTCACTCAGCAAGACGCATCACATTAGTGGAGAGTTTATCAAATGATTCACAGGGATGATGTTTATTCAGCTGACACGTAGCGTGATTCTGTCTATATGAGGAACTGATCTCTCCAAACACACCCTCCTCCAGTCTTATTCTCTCAAGCCGAGGCTCCTTTTATGGCATGTTGTTATTGTTACCATGCCCATGTTTATGCAGACGTAGATCAGGTCCACATAACATAGGGACAGTGAGGAGCACCAGAAATGATTTATATATCTCAGAACCAGTGTAAAAGAGGCTATGCAGAGCAGCCATATTGGAAAGAAATTGGGCCTCTTTCTTACTTCCTTCACAGGCCTGACCAATATTATACTAATTAAGGCTCTGTTCTGTTTAGTGTAGCGCAGTGGTTCTCAAACCTTTTAATTTCAAGGACCTCCATAACTCTGAGAGTTACACACCTGTATAGGGGCCATTTGGAGCCCCCTCAAGGAACCATGAGGGTAGCTGGACCACACTTTGAGACCCACTAGTGTAGCAGAGTGTTTTCCAGTGAGCCAACAGATACAGTATATCAGCACCCTGAGTCCCTGACTGTGAATGGAATCAGTAATACTGATAAATGGTATCACCTGCGAACGAAGTAAGGAAAAGGCCACATTTCTTTCCAATATGGCTAGTGTGCATAGAGCCTATTGGCTCTCCGCCTCCCAGGAGGTGGAGGGCACATTTTGGGATGGTAAAACCGACATCATGGGTTCTTTGCAGGTCCGCGACCGCTACGAGAAAGTGTTGGAGGACGTGACGTCCTACACGCCTCGCTACATGGAGGAGATGGAGGCTATTTTTGACCAATCACAAGAGGAGGAGAGGAAGAGGGTTAGCTTCGTCAAGCAGGCCTTCCTCTCCATCCACCGACATCTTGACATCACCAACAATGAGAGGTAAGGGGGTCACGTTCTCTTTCTTTCTTTCTTTCTTTCTTTCTTTCTTTCTTTCTTTCTTTCTTTCTTTCTTTCTCATACTATTTCAGCAAAAGTATTCAAGTGCCAATTAAATGAGATATTAAGCACATTACCCCTGCCATCACAATTTTAAGCATGTCATACTGTAGAGATGAAACTAAAATAAATAAAACGTTTTCCGAAGATATCAGCTCTATAAGCTCACAACGTGTCATTAGAATGGGTCTAGCACAGGATGATCATGATGCTAAACCAATTAACCCCTTAAAACGCCTATTAATGGAACCTGCTTTAACAAGTTCACACTTTTGGGCCTGGTGTGCATGTGATAGATGTGCCAGCCATGTTCTAAAAACAGACTTCACACCGCATATCTCTGAAAAGCTGAGGAAAGCTCCGGGCTATTTCTTTCTGCTGCTGTGTATTGTGTTATTAAAACGGTTACATATTTATTTGTGAGAACTTTATTTGCCCATTTTGTGCCTTTTATATCTGCACTTATTCTGAAGACTCAAAGTCTTCAGATTCCAGTTATATCCTTAGGGCGGAGAGCAACTGTGGTAAATGAGAGAAATGATGTAGGCATAAAAAATTGCCTTTTCTTAAATGATTGGGCATTGTTTGGCTACTGTATGTGTGCAAGCTTCTTAACTGCATTGATGACATCAACCACTAGATGTCCTAACCCTTACAGCAGCTGAGCAAAGACAAGTTTGAGATCCTAGCAGTAGATGTTGATGGTCAGAGGCAGGAGTTTGATTCATTCCTAATTGATTTGATCTCTTGAACGCAGTGAGCAAATCATCTGTATGTGTACATTACAATCAGAAGTAAAACTATAACATTCAGGATTTTGTAGTGTGGGTGTTATTGATGATTTAATTTGTGTAAAGATTTTTTTTGCTTTTTTTACTCTGAAAACTAATCTAACAGGTTAGATTACTAACCTGTTGTTTATTGCAGTACGTTTATTGCAGTAATCTAACAACAGGTTAGATTACTGCAATAAACGTTCAACAAACATTCAAAGATTCTACTTTATAGTCAATTCAGAAGTTTATACCTTATAGGGCGTGACAGTGGAGCCATCAATAGTGAGGGAGAAGTTATGAGAGGAGCGGGTGAGGGAGTCGAGCCAATGATGAGAATTTCAGATTTATTGCAGTTGAGCTTTAGAAAGTTTGTTTGCATCCATGTTTTGATGTCAGTCAGGCTGGAGGTGAGGGTGGAGTGGGTGATGGCAGTGATGGTTTTGGAGGGGAGATACAGTTGTGTGTCATCGGCATAACAGTGACGCAGAGGCTGTGACTGCAGAGTATCTGACCAAGGGGGAGCATGTAGAGAATGAAGAGGAGGGGACCAAGTACTGAGCCTTGGGGGACGCCGTGGGTGACAGGTGATGTGAATGATTGGCAGTTGTTGATAGAGATGTGTTGTCAGTTTTGCACTCCTTGCCGGACTTTCTGAAAAGCCTGAAATCTCCATTTCATTCTCTCTCTCTCTCTCTCTCTCTCTCTCTCTCTCTCTCTCTCTCTCTCTCTCTCTCTCTCTCTCTCTCTCTCTCTCTCTCTCTCTCTCTCTCTCTCTCTCAGTGTGAAGACAGTCTACAGTGAGCTCCACCACACACTCATGTCCATCAGTGAACAGGATGACCTGAGATGGTGGAAGAACAATCACGGGCCGGGCATGCCCACAGATTGGCCAAGGATTGAGGTGCATTTGAAGACTGAAAAATATCATTACTATAGGAAGAGTTTTTGAAAGGTGGATGTATAAATAAAGTTATTATTATTATTATTATTATAGAGAAAGAACAAACGGTTCCTAAGCGACCCTTGACCTGACTTTGAGTATATTACTAACATTCATTCATACACGTGTAGCAACATACAGTAGGAGCGCTCATTAAACTCAGATCTATATGTATGTGTCTTACATCAGGAATGGGTCCCACCGGTTAAAAAACTGAAGAGAAAGAAGCGTGACCAAGCGGCAGTCAACCGGCCGTACGTTAACCAGTGGAGTGTGTTAAAACCGCTCTCAAATTGAACTGTATACACAGTGCATAGGCTACAATGTTATATTTCTTTCGACCCTCACTGTTCTGCCCTGTCCCTTCCCAGGGTGATGATTGGGGGCGTGAAGGTGCGTGCTGTGTACGACTACGTGGGAGAAGAGGGAGATGAGCTATCCTTTAGAGCAGGTGACACAAATTTGGTGTGATACCTGATAATTTACACCAGTGATTATAACATTTCATGATTTATTTATTTGTTTGTTTTGTTAGTTTTTTTTTATTTGTCTTATTGGTTAAAGCAGCAGTTCCCAATCTTTTCTGGATCAGCAGGACCCACTTGAAAGTCTTGAAAGCATTTGCGGCCCACCCATTTGACAAGTTACGACGGCAGCCGTTCAGCCATTTAATACAGCAGCTGTGTTAAGTGGTCAGATGGGTGGGCCACGTGCATGCTTATTTTAATCAATCAATTGTATGTAGGTACTTTACGTTTTTGTTTATTTTTTATTTTTATTCATTGTTTTTTTATTATTTGGGGGTCCACTTAATTGCAATATCCTCACAGCCCACAGGTTTGGGAATTGCTGCATTAGAGATATTTCCATCAGCATGAAAATCTTTTTTTGATTCCCAAAAATGTGATCCCAGGCGAGGTGTTCCTGAAGGTTGAGGAAGAGGATGAGCAGGGCTGGTGTCGGGGGGTGCTCAGTGGAGGCAAGGAGGGCTTCTATCCAGCCAACTATGTGGAAGTCGCGGAGTGACGTCATATCATCAGTCACATGTCATGAACTCAGTTTTCACCAAGTGCATGCCATGGGGGGTTATTTTGTTGTTTATAAGTTCATGTGAATTTATACGTATGGTTTCGAATCTCTTTAAATTAATCTTGATTAACATAATGATGTCAAAAATGCTGTTACAATGTTTCTGATGATTAGATGTGTGGCGTTAATGTTCCCAGACTGTATAACATCAGATTTCATTATTTACTTTAAAAGTCTAACTCATTTGGTTCCAGTATACTTGTGCAATATGAATTAATTTATCACTGACTTCAGCGTGTGATTATTAGAGTGAGTGAGTGAGTGAGTGAGTGAGTGAGTGAGTGAGTGAGTGAGTGAGTGAGTGTGCACACGTGACGTGCGTCAACAATTTGTTTATGAGTCTATATGCTTGGTGCTTGATGACAAAATAAAAGAGTATTATTTGATATTATTTATCCACTGTCACATCGTCCAATATTATTTATTCATTAGGTTATAGAAATGAATGATTCTCTGGTCATGATGCACACGACTTACCCAGGTTTACAAAGACGAGCATCTAAATCCAGCTGATGTTAGTTGATAAATCAATGTTTACATGGTAATTATTATACAGAAGGACATGCAATTCCTCTTGACATTAGGATTGGATTTTCAAAATAAAAGTCTAGACTCTAACTCAACCTTGTGTGCCTCCAGTGTCATTCTTGTAGATGGGCCCGCCTACGGTGGATGAGATGAAACACATTTTAACCAGCTCCTCCTTTTTTACTCCATACAACAGCCCTCAGTGCTACATGTTATCTATCACCTATCCCTTTCACGCCCACTCTTTTCACATTCATGGAATGTTTGACAAACATTAGGCAATGTGCAATTAAATCACTGGCTGAGTAACTGGGCAGCTGACTGTATGTTGGGAGAAACCGGTTGCTCAAGCTCTGTACTGTACATTACAGTATGACATAACAAGACGTCAGGTACTACAGTATGCGACTGGGAGGGATTACTAATGGTTCAACAGTGATCGTCCAAAGGACTCTGTGACTACAGGTTAACAGGTATGTCTACTTGTATTGTTATTTCTTATTTGTTTATTTAATTCAGTAGCCCTATTCATTTCATGACACTAATACCAGCCCACCTTTGGGTCTGTGACTCTGCACTATATATTGTTAATTGGACTGGCTGTAACGACTGGCCGGGCTACATTTTATTGATTAAATGGGGATAACCTTAAGCAATGCATTAGCCTATGTCCTGCTTGTAAGATGTATTGTTCTTGATTAAGTTAGTGCTTTAATTGACTGTAAAAGTTATTATAAATGTATCTTTGTTGGGTTGAAGTTGTGTTTGTTTCATTTATTGTTTAATTTTTAACTGGTAGGGAGCAAAGCCAATGGAATTTGCTTGTGGGTTTGTTTATGTCCCACCATCAGCCAATCAGAGAGGGGTCCAAAGTACAAATCCACATGTCATCAAACGCTCAGGTGAAAATTGTATTTAAAATGTTCAGTGACTTTGGCTGCCTATTTGGTCAGTACTGTATGCTGTGTATAGGCTGCTCACAACAAACTGTGCAGCTCTCTGTGTTCATCTATCTGTGAGCATTAGTTCACTGCTAGCCCAGGCCTACTGTAAATGCCACCTGAATCACTGCAGTGCACTGCATATAGATGGTGTAAGCTACCATTTTAGCCTACTTTCACTGTCTGCATCCTAATATATAATTCACATGCATGCTCTCTTATGAGATAAGATAGGATATGACTTGAATGGTCCCCAAGGCAAGCTGCATACATTACAGCAGACTAACATGATGTATGTTTTGCACTCCGTCCGTCCGTGTGTCCGTGTGTCCGTCCGTGTGTCCGCCCGTCCTTCCGTCTGTGAACAGCTAATCTCTGGCACCGTTAACCCGGTCGATGCCACATTTTGCACACACACTCCCTGGATGCCAACACTGAACCTCTGCCCCAAAATTCCAGAACGGCCTCTTATAGCGCCACCAGGAGGCCGCTTTGTGCAAAACAAGTTTTTGGACAGTACACCTACAGATTTTGTCCAAACATCACGCAAATTGGTACACAGTCTCTCTAGAGCCATTCAACAACAAACAGGTCTTTCAGATTTCTCAGACTCCATCCTGATTGGCTAAGATTGGCTTCCAAAGTTCGCAGGAGTGCTCAGTTTCAAACAAAATGCTGCAAATCATGAACACATCGTGTGATTTCCGTGAAATTGTGCACACACATTCCCACTAGGCCGAGGATGAAATGCTACATGAACATTTTCAACTCAGCCTCATGGTGGCGCTATAACTGGCCGAAAAGTGTTTTTACCTCTAACTGCACGGATCTGTGGATAACTTTGTATGCCAACTCTCTAGAGGCCAAGGAAAAACCTTTGCCTGGAATTTTTCACATCTGCTCTTTATAGCGCCACCAGGAGGCCGACATATGTAAAACACATTTTCTAATATTACTCCTTCAGATTTTATCCAAATTTCACGCAAATCGGTACACATGCTCTTCATAGTCATGTGATCAAGACAGGTTTGTTTGATTTCTCATAATCCACCCTCATTGGCTACGATTGGCTTCTAAACATTTCAGGAGTAGCCCGCTTTGTACCCGCTTTGTACAAATCGCCACAACTACTCAACGCACCGTCCAATTGTGGTGAAACTGTGCATGCATATTCCCACTAGGCTTTGGAAGAAATGCCACTTGACAGTTTTCAAATCAGCCTCATGGTGGCGCTACAACAGGTCAAGCCGCATCACACACACACGTTTATATTGCTCCTAAAAAAATTGCCAAACATCACACACACACTCCTATCCTCCTGGTGGAGACCTGTGCCCAGAAGGGCACTTTTTCTAGTTATAGAATGAGAATACAGGTGTGCATACGATATTAGACTTGGCGTTCGGCTCTGCTGCATTTTCTCCCTGTTTGGCACGATTAAACACCATCGTAAAACATTAAGAGCAGGGAGATAGATAATATATATAGATATAACAGCATGTTAACCCCTTGAGTATAGTGTGTGCCTTTGAGCATGGCATGAACCCCCTCAAGTATGTCTGCATGAACTAACTCCGCAAGCTACGCCTCATTTATTGTGTGTGCAAAATATGACTGAGAATGTTTCCATTACAATCTTAAGCACATTTTGTCTTGTCATATTTTTTAGCCCTCCTCCCTCCCATCAAGAGGGTCCGTCCTCGCACACCACCCCCTCCTCCTCCAACACACTCAACAGAACCCAACCGTCCAAAAACCCTCCCTCCTGCCCAGAAGTTCTTTGAGCATGTGTGCAATGAAGAGGTGACGAAAGATGCAAAGCCTTCTCCTGTGTATGAGAATGCAGCCTTTCACCTCAAGACACGAGCAGGTGCCTCTGACAACAAGACACATGAACTGATGACACCACCTCGAAAGACAGGTACCCTATGTTTTACACTAAACAAGTCTGTTGTCTATATTTTACCTAAAGTAGGACATATTGATTATTGATTCTAAAGTGATTAGGATTCTGACCACTAACCCACAGTTCATTGTAGATTGTTTTCAGGAAGTATAGTGATGAACAAGGGTGGTGTATGGCTTGACACTGTGCCCTTATCCATCTCATTAGCCCTTCTTCCACCACACATGAGACCTTCAGCAAATAGAAAGTCCCTCCCGAGTCCAACTCCCAGCACAGACAGTCAGACATTCACCTATGACCTTCCCAAGGTTGAGCCTGACACTGCCGCCTATCCCTGGGACCCAAACTACACATATAACATCCCAGAATGCAGTGGGGGAGAGGCAAAGTCACCAATTGCTACCAGTGTCTCAACACAGAAGACAGGTGAATGGAATCTATAGGTTTTCATATTCGTTGGCCACTGCGGTTCACTGGAGCAATGCAATATTTTGGGTGCAAAGTTGTCTGTATTATAGTACATGGGGCATGTACATGATTATTCTCCACTAAAATAATCATAACTCATAAATTAGGTTAACAGTAATGGTTCTAGAAATGGTTCTGGAAGTGCGTTATTTGTCTATTGCATGCCATATACAATGGGACGCAGCAACTGGCGATAGCAGGCAAAGAGGTGTTATTCAACTACTACTTATTATACTTCTATACAATGTTTTTTAGTAATTGTACAACATAAACATTACAGAGAATGTAGTTGTTACTGTGCAATTTACTTTAAAACAGTTGTCATGTTGCACACATGCCTAAAATTGCTCTTAATTGCGCCACCCTCGTTGAAAACAATGTATTTCCAACTTGAGCTTGTCCCAGTTCAGGCTTCATGAACAGAGCTTGAGTGCACAGTTTTCTGCCCCCTCAATGTCGTAACTCTGTCTTACTCTATGGCTCTGGTTCTGCCTCTCTCCTCCCAACCTCAGCTCCACCCCTCCCACCCAGACCCTCGTTCATGAAGTCAATGCCAGAGTACCTGCTGTTGCTGCCACCCTCTTCAACATCCTCCTCATTCTCTCAGAAGTCCCCTCCTCCTGAAATGGCTCCTACTGGTAAATGTTTACCGTTTCATACATTTTTATATTTTCTTTTTCTGTGGCTTTATCTCCAATCTGTATCTGTTTACTGGCTGCTGTGACAATTACAATTTCCTCTCAGGTTTCAATTTAGTTTTACCGTATCTTCTTTCACGGTGCAGGTTCATCAGAAGGACCTTTACCGGGCAATCCAAATGTGATCCTTGTCAGTTTGGGAAAACTGGTTTCAGATGAAAATGGTTGGTAAACAAGTGATAATTTAAATAAAGTAAAGATGGGTGTAAAGTTCAGTAAAGTACAATTTATAGTAAATAAGCTATACAGAAATATGTACCAAATGTACAGAAAGTAGTAAGACAAGTAAGTAGTCGAGCCATGTGGATAATGTGGACCATTGGTCAGGACAGGAGGATAATGTGGACCATTGGTCAGGACAGGAGGATAATGTGGACCATTGGTCAGGACAGGAGGATAATGTGGACCATTGGTCAGGACAGGAGGATAATGTGGACCATTGGTCAGGACAGGAGCCAGTCTGTTATTTCCTTAGCGTGAGGCAGCTTGATCCCCCTGGACATGATGTACAAATACACCCCCTAGACATGTCGCTTGTATGTGGCATGGTTGGACATTATTTTTAATAGTCTTTGGTATAACTCGGCCAAGGATTGAACCCTGACCTCCCAATCTCAGGGACATTCTAATCACAAAGATCAGGGGGAAGAGGTGCTTTCACAGTAAAATGGTTAAGACTCACCCTCAAACCAGTGTTATCTCTCTTCTGGTCGAAATTTCAATATATTTTCATCTAAAATGTTTATTTAGCCATTGCATATTAGCCATTGATTATTTCTTGGTGTATGTGTATTTCCAGTGGTAACCATAGAAGGAGTGCCCACCACCTGTTCCCACTGTGGCTCTGTAGTACTGGACTCCTGCTATGACAATGTGGTAATTCGATCTTTACATTTGACCTTTAACTCTAATGCAACAGATGTACAAACATGATGTTAAAATGACTTGTTACTGTGCATGTCCTCATGAAGCAAATAAACGTGATTATCTTAATTACTTTCATCTTGACATCTTGTCCATATTTGAGGTATGTGCTCACAACATGTAATGCTATGCTTGTAGATCGGATATTGTTTTTAAAGAAAAATTGAATAGGGCATATGAAGTCACTGTTTTCTTTTCTTTGTCTCCACTTTCTGTTGCTGTCATCACCTGTTCCTCTCTTTTTCTCCTATATCTATTTCTATTACCTGCTACTAACTTCTTGACAAGGTCTCTCTACTAGGCTATAAGAGAGCTGTGTCTTCGACTCTTCGATGTCACTAACCGATAAAATCACTTCCATCACTATGTTGAACTGCAGGTTAAGGAGTGTTACTTCTGTCAGTCATGGGAGCCCACAGAAGCTGGCACTGCCAAACCCCGGTGTCCCCAAAATGTCTGCCAGGACAGCCTCTTCCTGTTGAGCCCCGATGAGAACCTCCTGTCGCCTGACGACACCTTGCTTCTCTTCTGTATTGACATCTCTGGCTCCATGAGCATAACCTCAGAGGTATAAGGCCGTTTTATATCAGTGCTTCCCAAACTTTTTCATGTCAAGGATCCCCAAATGCACTTGGCCACGGACCCCCATCTGAAAATATTTTTGCCACACAAGATTTGTGTTGTTAAAATGCTGATGTACAGTATATAGGGTTAAAGTGGTTAAAATGATTAATTAACTAATTTAGCTGGGAACTCCACCAAGGACCCCACTTTGGAAACCACTGTTTTACATGACTTGCTTGAAATTGTGTTTCTATTTTACATCTACATTATTATGCATCTATATCTATTTCAAGAGATGTCATCACTTTTATCAATACATTTTTATGTTTTGTGCCTTTTGTTTTACCTATATCCTTATTTGGTTTCATGTTTTGTGACTTTTACCTGTCCTTAAAGGTGTCAGAGGGAGGGCAGCTTTTCTACAGGTCCCGTCTTCAGGTAGGGTATAATTATCCTTAAAGTTAAGAATTGAACTCAAAATAATCATAATAGACTATATGCCAAATATACAACCACATGGATTCCATTCCTTCCTGGTAAATTATGCTGAACTTGATAAAAATCTCTTTTCAAACCAGTTTGTCCAGGAGTCTGTGTTACAGTGTGTTCAGAAACTAACTCACCAACAACCACATGCACGAGTGGGTCTGATCACCTTCAACAATCAGGTAGGCAACAGAAACACTCCATTTCCCACTGAGGTAAAGAGTCTCTCACATTTCTAATGACACACCGTGCTGGGATCAAAAACATGTATTTATATTTTCATACATTTACAAGAATTGGCCAAAGATAGGCCTATATATATATTTTTTTTAAATTATATACTTATTATGGTAAATATATATTTTTTACAATTATATGAAAATAGTAGTTAGTTACTGTAACATGTAAGAGAATGTGGAATTGAATTATGCAGACAACAGCAAATATCTTGAATAATGATTTCTCAGTCATTGCTGTGTGTGGTCTATCACCAGGTGACGATACATGGTTACGAGGAGTTCACGTCCCGTTTCCTGGTGGGTGCAGAGTTGATTGACAGCGAGTATCTGAAGGAGGCTGCCTTCAGCTTCCCAAGTCCACCTCCGCTCTCACGAACCAAGAACTACCTGCAGAGAGAGGTTCTGGGGTAAAAATGGAAAACGTGACTGTCGGTCACTCTAGAGGATGAATATATTATTTCAATGTTTGCATTGTGTTTAAACTAAGCAATGGTTCTCAAATATTTACATGTCAAGGACCCCCAAAATGAAACGATTTTGTGTAAGGGACCCCATAAGGAGAAGATTTATTAAGCATTGTCAAAATTATCTCAAGCTCACAATGGCACCACCACATCATGGTACATTTTGAGATTGCAGATCAGTTGTTTTAAAATGGCCTAAGTATAAAATAGGGTCAGAGTGATTAAACTGATTTTAATTCACAAATTTGGCTGGGGACACCCTGGAACCCCCTCAAGGACCCACGGGGGCCTCCGAACCCCAATTTGAGAACCACTAGTTTAAGAATGACTTTTTGTTCTCATGATTCACCTCAGTTCATTTATACAACAGTAGAACAGACCGTAGGAGACTGTTCTAGAAAGTATGTAGAATGGTTTAGCATAGAAAATTAGAGATATTAAGTTAGACAGTGAGATTTTTTAAAAAAACTATTGGATTACAAAAATATTCTTCCATCAAGCAAACAAAAACGAAAAAGCAGAAACAAAATCAAGCAAAAAAAGCAAACACACACGATCATATTATTTTATGGATGAAATGCATGTCAGGGTTGAAAATCAAAATGAAAACAAGATGCTTTAAAAGCAGCTAGAAATTAAAATAAGATAAGATCAATTCAAATATACCTAATTCAGATTTTTTTTGAAAAAGATTATCAGAGTGTGGAGCCACAGCCCTGGGTCCAGCGGCACTCATCGCCATCGCAATGGCCTCTAGGCAGCCAGGTTCAAAGGTAAGTCTGTACCCCCTGCCCTCCGTTGAAATACCTCATTTGTCAATATTAATTAATCATTTCTAGACATCTATTTTGTACCATATTCCTATTTGTACTTCTGTGTTCACTTTTCAAACACCACCTGTCTTTTCTGTCCGTTTCCAAGGTGATAATCTGTACAGATGGAAAGGCCAACACAGAGTTGGGCAATCTAGAAGTGGAAGACAGTGATGCTCGCACTCTTCTGTCATCAACCATTTTCTACCAGGATTTGGGGGAATATGCTGCCAAACAGGGGTTGGTACAAATCTCTACATCCATGTCATGAACATGTGGATAACTGGGGAGGGACCACACAGATAAAACCTTCAAAGAGTTCACATGTTTATACCTGAATCGGAAGCGCTGTTGCCCATCCTCCTAATATTATTGTTTGGAGAATAGCATCATAGTGCTAATATAGGAAAATACAGGGTGGTTAGGACCTCTACTATAATGGATACCATAGGTGTGCTGTCATTTATGGTGAAATAACCTTTTCTTCTCTAGTGTGACAGTATCTGTGCTGTCCATAGAAGGAACAGACTGCAGGCTGGATGAGCTGGGGAGACTCGCAGATCGCACAGGCGGGAAGGTATGACACAATGTTATTCTTGGCAAGCAACATTGTCTTTTTAAGACAAAGTATAAAATAGGCTTAACTGTGTCAGACTCTGTGTCAGAATGAAGAGGTATGTGCCATGCAATATCAACCTTCACATCTTTCAAGTTTACATTGGGTGTGTCTCCTGTCTTTTCCCCTAGGTGGTGATAACAAGCCCTCATAAGCTGTGGACAGAGTTTGAAGAGATCATTGAGAACAGGACCATAGCTACACGCTGTGGCGTCACTTTACTGTTGCCCCAAACACTGTGAGTTCTGAATCCCACTTATGTGCATCTGGAAAACATTAGATGATCCAAGGCAAGCGTTTAGTCCAATGTGTTTCGAGGCAGCCCTCGTTCTTGGTCCATGGCTCAGATATAAAGCACATGGTGCGTCATATGGCCTTAGCATTACATTACATCATTGGTTCTCAAAGTGGGGTCCGGGGACCTCCAGGGGTCCTTGAAGGGGTTCCAGGGTGTCTCCACTCTCCAGTTTATATAGCATCACAATCTGTTTAACCACATTAACCCTATTTCATCCTCATTGTCCTTGTCACACTGTCCTGTCCTTCAGGAGGGTGATGGGTGAGAGGGAGGGAGGCCACAAAGGGAAAAGAGAGGTTGGTAACGTGGCTCCAGAAAAGGAGATCACCTTTCAATTTGGAGCCAAGGAAGGAGATTCAGAAGGTGAGAAGACAAAGTCAGACAATTAGAAGAATATTAGCCACTTAAGCTTAACTTCTTTTTACTTTCACCTATAATTAAAGCTGTTAATGTGGTTAAAAATTGTCTGCATTTTTGCTTGTAGCATCACCCCCAACCTCCGGCAGCCATGTGTCCATCCAACTACAGATCAGATACAGACAGAGGGATGGACAGAGGATGCTCCGAGTCCTGACAGAAGACCGGGAGGTGACAGATGACAGGTGCCCTGTGTTGCATTCACTAAGCTTCCCTGTTTGCGTTCCTCTCTCTGCTCATCATTTCAAGCAACTGATTTCCATTTCCTTAAATCGGTCTCTGCCCCAAGGCCAAGGAGGAATATTTTAATTCAACCGTCATCTCCCCTTAATCAAATTGTGATGTTCGTATTGGAACGTAACAATAAGTGCAATACGGTAATATTAAAAGTGTCCACTGACTGTCCCCTTACAGCTCATCAGTCCTCTCCTCTCTGTCTCTGGCCATCATTCAGCTCAACTCATCACAGGCCAGCGCTGCGCTGGCAGTCAGGGGACGCTTCCAGGATGCCAAGAGTGAAGGAGAGATGCAGAGACAATTAATGGAGAGAGCACTGTGAGTCAACAATATGGAGGGAGGTGGAGGGAAAGTGTTGGAATAGAGGCTAAAGTGAGGTAGATTATTCTCTGTGACAAGTTGGTATCACCAGCCAAAAGCCATCGGTTTTCCTTATCTTACTAAGTGGGAAAGGAGAGGGAAGTAAAATACGGAAGGAGTAAAATAATAATTATATAGATAGATATACTATTCCAATCCACCTTATTTCTAGGCCTATAGCACATTTTTCAAACGGAGTTACCAAAATGTTGCACAAGGAATCTAAAAACTAATTCATGAGATTATTGTGGCTTCACTATTTTGATCATGTCATTATTGTCACAATGTGTCACAATATGACGCACTGAGATTGTAGAGACTTTGGTTGTACATGAAAATGTTTGTGAACCCATGGTTATGTGAGAAGAGAGGTAGAAATCTAATTTGTTTCCCGGTATTAACAGAGACCGTAATCGCAGTGCAGAGGACGAACAGACATATGAAGAATGGGTTAAAACCATGGAGCCAATATACAACGACATACACAACTACACAAGGGTGAGCTTTTGATGTCATTTTTCAAAATACACAGTTAATATGCTCAATACAATACTTTATAAAGTCTAAGCACAGCATGATCATCACATTTATTTTTTTTCTAGAAAATGTCCGTCATCTCAGACACAAAGGTACATGTCATAAAATCTTGTCTCATACAATTTGTCTTGCACTGTTTTGAAGTGAATTACTTTCGTATGGTTTGTTCGTCTTGCCCCAGTGTGTGAAGACTGCTTACCATAATGGTACAAATTGTTTGTAATGTACCTGTAATCAGAATACAAATATTTCATTCAGGGTTTGTACAAAAGTACATTGTTAAAAACCGTGTCTGAAAGAATGCTTTGAGTTGTGTGTTGTAATTGAGTCCTTGATTCCTTCCCTTCATCTCTCTCTCTCCAACAGTCTCTAACAGACACGGGTGCAGCTCTGCTCTACAATATGAAGCACAGTAACAGGAAGACAATCTCAATTAAGAAGATACATAAAACCTCTTCCTTTGGCATTTTAAAGGACACTTGAAGCTTAATGTATGCTTTGTTGTATGACTGTCTTGTAAATCTGCTCTTTTTGGTGAGCAACAGTCTAATGATGTAGTATACATAGCTTACAGGTGAATTCTGCTTAGTTTGTTCCTTTGATCACCTGCAGAGCGCTCTCTGGGTCTGAGCACACTTTAGATTCCATGCGCGGTCAGAAGAAGCTGTCTTTTGCGTCATTTCCGTTTTTTTAGACAGCTGGTGGATGGAAAAGAAGCTCCACCCACGCGGCAGCTTGCCTGCGTCGGCCAGATTCCCGGAAAAGCTTGCCCCAGCGGCATTCTGCCGCGTGGGAGGAGCTTCATTAAATGACAGCTTCTTCTGTCCGTGCATGGAAGTTCAAGTGTGCCCAGGCTGTCTCTTTACCTCTCTAGAAGCAACTGAAGTCATGTGACTGCTGTTGAACGGCAAGCTGACTCATTAGCCTTCTGCAATATGAGTAATATATTCCAGTTACCTAGTGTGTAGATATTGTTGCCCATGTTGTAGATTTTTTTAAATATTTTATTCAGGGTCGTGCAGACTTTTTGTAGGGCAGGTGTCCCCTAGACAAGCAAAAATGCACATGCTTTAACTGAATTCCCTCGACAGAATCAATAAAGGTCTACTATATAACCTATATAATGATAATGATTAATAGTTAAACTCAAATTATTTTTGACTGGTTAACCCAGGCGTGGGCAGCCTTTTTGGGCATTAAATAATTTGGCAGTGCCAGACAGTTGAAACAACCATAACGTTTTATACAAGCATAAAATAAGTCAATAATGTAATAATAAAACCTAACAAAGAATAAGTGAATCATTTAATATTAATATGATTAATAATGGAAATAAAAAAATAACCATGGAACCTACGGTAGAAAATTCACACTTTTGACCATGATGTGATTGTGATGTGCTAGTCTTGTCCTAAAACAAGACTTCCCACCCACATGTCTGAGAATATGCTGTGCATTATTAAAGGGATATTTCACTTTAAAACACTTTATCTGACTACTCTGGCTTTTGAGTGATCCCCAAACAGTTTTTAAGTTGCTTGTCTTGATTCAATGTTTAGATATTTGATCATCACCAGACCAGCTGCAGAACATATACGGTACAAACCAGACTTCCACCACAATCTGCAGAATGGTGCTGAGCAAGTAGAAGCCTAAAGTTCATTTGTCCCTGACTGTGAAGATCTATGACTGTCTTGGCCTTGGTGTCTGTGTACCCAGCTGAAACAACCTAGCTCCCTTGGGCCTACGCCTCAAAACAAATAAAGTTTTATTCATGGAGTACGTCATATAACAATGCAATGTGCTTTACAAATATTGTTAAAGAAAACATAACCCACCTCCACATTGGTCGTCAAGCGGGAGATCTTCTGGGCCACAAAGCGCAGGTGGGGGGAAATCATCTCCATGAGGAGGACAGAGCATGATGCGAACATAGAGAAAGTTCCAGGCCATCATGATGGGTTTGGAAGTGTAATTTAGGCTTGAGTGAAGATGCAGTCTCTAGTGGAGTTGCAGCTGAAGTCAGCGTCCAGGGGAGCTCTGCCACTGCCAGGAACAGCACAACAATGTGGGTACACAGGAAACTGAACCACAGTGAACGGCACTTGTAGGTGGTCCTGCCCTTTACTGCTGTAAGCAGCTGGGGATGAGTCCTGTTACTATTGCATCCATTGCACAACACCATATGCAGGGGTAAAAGTAAAAAAATGTAGCACAATGTTTTTCATTATAATCCTGATTTGTATTATAAATCAATTATACATTGCGGTAATTTAAAACGATTTCTGAGCAAATATTTCACTCAGCCTAACCACAACCACTCATCATCATTTTGTACACCTTTTAATAGTTTTACAGTCTTCAAAACATCACAAAGGAATTAATGTGGCTTGCCATTAAATCTTTCCACCCTTTTTACACTTACAACATAACATTCAGATGTAACTAATTGCCATGCACATTTACATTTTTAATGTATTGTATTGCAGACTCTGCTCAGCTGTGGAGAAACTGCAACATTCCATTTGACTTTCACCAAATTCACATAAAACTAAGTTATTGTTAATTTCTAGAGCTAGAGGTAATCATAATATTTCCAATGTAAGATGATGAGTAACAGAATATAAAGTACTTTGCTGTTTGGATAGATGACAAACACATTCAAATTTAATATAGACAATCTTGTCAACAAATTGCGTAAACAAAAATTACTTTCTCTGTGACTCTGTCATGGATTATGATGTAATTTATAGGCAGACCTCTACTCTGAAGCTCATACTGTTTACCACTCTGCTCTAAGGTTCAATATACATGAAGTTTATAGCACTCATTATTGCATTCTGTATAGTAGAGTAGGGTGGTCTTCTCTTTCTGAGAGATGTGACAGGCATATGCATTCATTTATCTGCTTTTAAGCTTTTATAGGGAAGATAGATTACAACTAGATTGGTCCTCAGTCTGGACCACATCCTACCTGATCTCAATGACTGGCTTTCATGCAAATCGCTAGAGCTTGTACTTGACTTGGGAAATGTTGTTTTCATGCTTCGATCACCTGGAAATCTTTCAGAGCACCCTTAAAAATGGTCAATTAAGTAACCCTTTTTTTAGTAATTGTCTTAAGGGACAATTCAGTTTGCACCATTTTAATTATGTCCTTTATATACCAGTATCTTGTTTCACTTATCTGTAGAAATGTACTTGTTTTGTTTCATCTTGTATATTTTATTTTATATATATTTTGTTAACATTTTGTTGATTACCATGTCAACATGTTGAGTCAACTTGAGGCCACCCCACTTTTTCCAAGCCACATTATACTTGGCTGTCAAAGATGCTAAGTATCTAATACAAATATACTGAAAGAGGGGTACATTCCTAAACATTAGAGCAAGTTCATAAAGGGTAATAAATATTTTATTTTACAACTGCTCAATGAAATTACTGTGTGTAAGTGACGTGTTAAATAAATACTTGGTAATGGTGTTTAAAAGCAAATAGGATTTAATTTCATCAGCAATCATAATACCGTATGCAGTAATACTAATATGTTACACATAGTAATATGTTACACAAAATCCAGTGACAAATTAGTTATTACACCAAATTGGCAAACAACCACGATTCAAATAATAGTACATAACACATTCAATTTAAATGTTGTTAAAATGAGATTAGTTCACACCGTAGGAACTGCTGTAGCATATCATTTTAGAAGACTGTGCTGTGATCATGACAAATAAGACACTTTATAGGGTCCATAGTAACAAATATGCACTATACTGTAGAAAAAAACAAAAATAATATATAAATAGCATCTTTCAAATAGCAATAGGTTGTGTTTTATTTCAAATCACAATAGGTTTTATAAAAACAAGCTCTGGGCATTTTACGTTGACTTGATATTAAAAGTCTTGAAGACATTTTTGCAAGCTAAATATTTGTAATACAAATTTGTCTTTTTAAATGTAAGCCTGTAAGTGACATCGCTACTGCAGTGCACATCAATTACAGTCCCTCTTCCTTAACTAAGTACTCTGGCAGGGTCTGAAAGGCAGTCCCAGGTACTGTCACAGGAACTGCCAAAGATATTGCACTATGTTCTACAATGGTAGGGGGAATCTCAATGGGTGGTGGTAGTGGTGGAGAGGGCAGCGGGTCTGTATGTTGAATAATGCTCAGATCAGAGAGTGAAGTGGCTGGAGAGTGAATAACCTGGTCTGGGTGTGTGCGTAAGTGCTTGCGCAGATAGGCAGCAAACAAAAAGGCTTTGCCACACTGAGGGCAGCAGTGGGGTTTGTTGGTGGAGTGGATCTTCTGGTGTTTGCGCAGTCCGGCTTTGTTAAGGAAGGCTTTGCCGCAGCTGTTGCAAACGTGGGGCCTCGGCTTGGGGTGCTGTTTCTCATGCTCCTGCAACTCTGCCAGCTGTGCAAACTCAGCATGGCAGGTCTCACAGATATGTGAGCCAATATGAATTTTCGTAACAATGGAACTGCTAGACATGGTGTGAAGGTTCTCATGGGCCTGAACTTCCTCCCAGGTTCCAAACGTAACATCACAATGGCTACAGGAGAACTGGGGCAGGGTGGTGTGAGCAGGAAAGACAGGCGCTGACTCTGATACAACTTGTTGTATCTGCTGTTGAGATCTTTCAGCTAGGTGAGTCCTCTCATGCTTGCGCAGGCTTGAGGAGACAACAAATGACTTGAAACACTCTTCACATTTGAACGGGCGCTCACCCGAGTGCACGCGGCGGTGCTTGTTGAGGCTGGACCGCTCTGCAAATGATTTTCCACACTCTGTGCAGGAGAAGGGCCTCTTGTCTGTATGCACAAGCATGTGGCGCCGCAGGTCCCATGATGCAACAAACGCCTTGTCACAGCTCTGACATTTGTAGGGTCGCTCTCCAGAATGGACACGCTCATGCACTGCCAGATCTGCTGGCTGGCGGAACCTCTTGGAACACTTGTCACACGGATATGGCTTGAAACCAGAGTGGGCTCTTTGGTGACGCCGGAAACTGGAGGGGTCAGAAAACATCTTACCACACTGTGGACAGAGAAACGGTTTCTCTCCAGAGTGCGTGCGCAAGTGAGACTGGTAGGAGGAGAGCTGGGTGAATCCCTTGGCACACTGCTCACACTGGTAGGGCTTGCTCTGTGAATGAATGCGCTGGTGGCAGGCAAGTGAGGAAGAGCGAGAGAAGGCTTTGCCACAGTCTGAGCACAAGTATGGCTTTTCCCCTGTGTGAGATCGCTCATGGTTTTTCAGGTCCTTAAGTTCGGTGTACGTTTTCCCACATTTGTCACAGGCGTACGGCCGGTGGCCCTGATGGTTGCGTCTATGCTTTCTGAACACAGAAGGGTCAGCAAAGCTCTTGCCACACTCAGTGCAGAAATACGGCTTTTCACCTGTGTGAGAACGCATGTGCACCTTTAGTTTAGAGAGAGTGGGGTAACTTTTGGAGCACTGGGGGCAGGAGTAGGGACGCTCTCCACTATGCTGTGTCATATGTATCCTCAGGCATATGGCTTGCATGAATGCCTTACCACAATCTGTGCATATGAACGGCTTCTCCCCTGTGTGGGAGCGGCTATGGTTGCGTAGCTCTGTCGGGGTCTTATATGCCTTGTGACAGTCAGGACACTGAAAGGGTCGCTGGGCTGAGTGTGTGCGCTCGTGCTTTGAGAGTTGGGCTTTGCTAGAGAATGTCTTACTACACTGGCTGCATGTGTGCTGTTGTGGCTGCTGACGCTCCTTGCCATGTTCCAAAAGTTTATGACTTCGTAAAGCTGAGGGGCTCTTGAAAGCCTCCTGACACGGAGAGCATTTGAAAGAAAGTTTGGATTTTGGAGGTCTGCCTCTCCCTCGCTTTCTTGTAGGTTCCTTTGCCACTTCTTCCTCCTGTTGGCCTTCCTCACTCTGTGCAGATGTTGGAGTGGATTGTTCTGCAAGTGGTGGGCTGCCAGGTTGGGGGGATGCCATATTTTTTTAATGCTATACCTTTGTGTTATTGTCACTAGAAAGAGAGAGAGAACTTATATTAGTAGGCAATCTGGGAAATTGATAAATAAAAAATACCATTCACTTTGGGGTGGAGTTTCTGTGGTATTTTCCATAGGCCTTGAACCAAGCCTTGCATTACCAACACAATGCTGGATACTCAACTTAGCTACTATGGTCAATAGATATACGAGAGGATCTAAGGATAAGGATAAAGTGGATGTGCGTGTGCTTGAAGGGGGTGTGTGGTGCAACGCACAAAATGGCTGGCATTAGGACCTTAGGGACAATAAGCTAACCGCTTGATGCCAAAAGGAAGTTGGCAGGGCATTGGTATGATGGACACCGAAACGTTAGCAGGAGGCGAGAGGTAAGTTATCCGAGTTTAGAAACACAATCGTAAAATCATCAAGTGAAATTAAAACCACTCGCCACCAGTAACGCCACCAGGTGTTTTGACCAACTAAACACAAATTATTGCCTTTCGATAGCGTTAGCTAACCTCGCTAATGTTAGTTAATTTAACCTACTCAAAATGGCTGGCTTTAGGACCGGGGCTGAGCGGAGTCATCGTCGTTATTATGACCATCATCATCACCATCATACAGGGTGAATTTAGCTTCCGTCTTTTGCATCACGTTTACATTCACGCGTACAAATACAAAATCGGTATTCTTACCTGGTTTAGTGGATGGATCGGATGAGAATGTCGCGCCAACAAGAGCCAGGCTGATGGCCGGAGATACTGCCGCGCTGGGAGTAGACTGCGGTGCCGGAGGGCGGCTTTAGGACCATGATGACGTTCCTGCTATGGAATGGCTAGCATAGCGGGCTAAACAACACAAAGACACATCACAGACACAGTGAAACAAGTCAACCCGACTGCAAAAAGTTGATCTGTGATCACATTTACGAAAACACAAGTATACAGCGCCTGAGCGGTGGTTTTAAGGTAACGGCGTTTGTGATTTTAATATAAGATGACGTAGTTCACGCTAAAGGACCATTCCGGTGTTTTAGCTGCTGACGACTACAAGTCATGTGCACTACTTTTTACATCATTGCCCGCCCGGTACTTCCAAAACATGATACCTATCATTAAATTAGATTTATCATATCTTCCAGGAAGCCATTTATTTCAGAAATTCAGTACTGCTTGCAGAGACTTGACACAATTGCTTGAGATGTGCAGTCCAACTTTATTATAGTTGCATTTAATGCATAGCAGCGTTGCTTGATTGTAACATTCCAGCTGCAGCCTGCAAACAGTGAGTCTCTGTGGAAAAAACATATGGGTTCGAAATGGGGTAATTTAATTCATTTTATTGCAAGCTCTAACAAGATAATACACATGACTTATTCAGTAGGCTCCGCTAAACATGCAATAACAATAACGCCGTAATCTAAGGTATTTCAAAGTGTTTTGTGGGATATGGTTTGTGTGTTAGAAAGGTTAACGAGAATGAATTAAGGTAAATTATTTTCTCTTTATAACCCGAACTATTTATTTCTATGTATGGTGACACCTCTTGTGTGATAACGTTTATTTTAACATTTATCTCACTGTCTATAAATGACACAGCTAGCAGTGCAGTAGCCTTGGAAACCCAGACGTTTTTATTTCCAGGGAGAAAAAAATAATAGCAGTGCAGTGGTTCTCAGTGGATTTTAGGGAATCCAGTCCGGGTTCCTTTTTTTAGGGGGGGGGGGGGTCTAAATGTAATATGACATGTATAATCTGACATATACAAATAGAACCAAAGGGACCTTAATGGCCATTTGTATATTGTCGGGGTTAAGGGGAGATCTTGAAATGTAAACGTTTGAGAACCATTGAGCTAGTGGTGGGTTAGCTGGATACCTTTATTTTTTTAGAGGGGGAAGCATTTCACCGTGACACATTTCCTGTTTCCTAGCAACAAGAGCAATGTGGAAATGAGGATGGAAGAAGGAAAGGAAGGGGGAAAGACAATTGAAAAATAAGGGTTGTCCTTTAACGTTGCATCAAGAAAACAACGCTGTGTTAATAATGAATGAAAACATGTCGTCGGAGGCGGTTGTTGAGTCAAAGATGCTAGAGGTAACGCATCCGTTGATAAGGTGAATTCGCATAAAGGGACTTCTCGGCTTTTTGGTGCAATGTTTGTTTAGCTAGGGATGGTGATGCTACTGGGTAGCGGCTAGCGTGCTAACGTTAGCGCGCTGTTTCGTAAAACAAACTCAGTCAGTAATGTCTGCCTGTGTATCAGCAGAACTTCCCGCAGCGATGATGAGATGCGGTGAATGTGGTTCGTTTTGAAACGCCGAGGGAGAACAACAAACTGCTTTGATTTAACAATTTAAAAACAAAAAACGGCGATGCGTTTTGTAGCGCCCAGGCGTCGGTCTTACCCGGTTTATTGACATTGCTAGCTGTGCTGGTGGACGCTAGTGTGAAGTGAACACGGTTACAACATTCAACAATTCTGGTGATTTAGAGTAGACTATCCTTTTCTATATACATAAAAAAAATAGCCGCTTGTTGTTGTGCAGTTTGCGGTGAGCGACAATGCGCACAACCAAGTAAAACATCATTTACTTTAAGCTAAAGAACGAAGACTAAAAAAGCCATATATCGGGGCATTTATTGCCATCCTGAATCTAGATTCACGAATATTTCACATGGCCATGTGGGCGTGCAGTGTTGATTAGACGGTGTCAGGAGCAATTTGAAGATTTCTACAAGGATTCATATATATATTTCTTTTTTGTGTTAATGTTTACTGATTGAGTGAATGATACATCATAGTGTTTGTAAAATGTTATTTAAAATATGCCCCCTAGCTTCAATTAACGGTTATTTTCTTTTTTCCTCAACAGATTTCATGCTGTGCCTGCCTCTCCTAAACCCAAACCACCCCTCACTACATGGTGTGGAACTCATGCCTGCCATCTTCTCTAGTGTTACTTTGTTGGACATTCCTTGGATCTTACTACAACGAATACGACTATTATTAGATGGACTAGCTTGTCAACTAATGTATTTCCCCTCCAACTATCTACATAATCTGTACCCTGCTCAATTATTTCAAACATCTTGCAATGGCCATGCACGAGTCTCCCAGGACAAAGGGGTTTCCTTGCAAACAGTGTGGCATGATATGTGCCAACATGCCCAGCCTCCTAGAACACATGGAGATTCATCAGGACCAAGAGGAGGAACGCAAATATAAATGTGATGAATGTGGTCGTGGATACAGGCATGCTGGTAGTTTGGCTAACCACAAGAAGACACATGACGTAGGCTCTTTCCAATGTCAACTATGTGGTAAAGAAAACTCTAATGCTTTGGCCCTGAAAAGTCATCTCCGGAGCCATATGTCACAAAAAAAGCATGCCTGTTTGGAATGTGGGAAGACATTTCGTCTTGCTACCCAACTAGCCACCCATGATAAGGTTCACATATCTAGGCACGCCAAGGAGCAGCCGTACAGGAGCGTAGGCACGGACTATGCTTCAGGTGAAAATGGCGATGGATCTGAAGATGATTTGAATTACTTTGATGAAGCCAGCGCTGAAATTTCTACACAAAATAGCCCAGTTGAGGACCATAATACGGAAACCGAGGCCTCTGAAGATGCAGGAAATCGACCTTTCAAATGTGATTTATGTGACAAGTCATACATTCACCATCGAAGCCTAACCAATCACAAAAAGACTCACCAGGTGGGAATGTTTGAGTGTACAGTCTGTTTTAAACTTTTCAATAACATGGCTGCTCTCTACAGCCACCAGAGAACTCACAAGACGAGAAGTGCGGCAGACCCTAGTGCAGTGGATGCTACATACACAGGGCCACCAGCTGACCACTTTTCACCTCAGAGTGAGGAATCACCAGTAAATTTCTGCCACCTGTGTCAAGTGTTATTTCCTAATGATGAAAAGTTCCAGGAACACATTCAAATGCATAATTCTTCATCTATGTCACTAGGGCACCATGATGGCACCCCAGAGAACCATAATAGGTCTTATAACAACAATAACATTGCTTCTCCTGAGTCAAGTTTTTATGCCTCACCTGTAAATAATGTCCCCTCAGTGTCCTCGTCAATGGAGAACCATGGGGATTTTGATCAGCCACAGGAGCAGATTATGAATAATGGTCACATGTACCCAGACTGCTCCAACAGTCGTACACCATCTGCTATGAATAGTCAGGGTGAACCCTCGGTCATGGATACAGATGTGCTCATCCCTGGCCTAACACACATGGCAAGCGCTGACGACATGAATGAGATGGAAGAGAACTCTGCTGCCGATTCAGGCGAGCGTCGTTACAAGTGTGACATCTGTGGCAAACGCTATCGGCATTCTGGGAGCTTAATCAATCACAAACGATCCCATCAGGTGGGGATTTATCAGTGTTCCATCTGCAGAAAGAGCTACCCCCACTTGGCTGCTCTTAAGAGTCACCTCCGCCTCCACAAGGGACAGCCGTCCTCCTTCAGCCTCAACGGTGAGGGAGACTGGCTATCCTCAGAGCCCCTGACCTTGGAGGGCTGCTTCCCCTCTCAGGAAGAGGATGACGGTGGTGCCATGCTAGGCCTTGATCAGGAAACCTCGGTTGACTACAGCAGTGGAGAGTTATACCATGAGCAATTCAGTCCTGAATTCTCTCAAGATAGGACTGTACATCTACCTCACGATGAGCACCTGATGCAAAGGCACATGTGTGCTGACTGCGGTGAGACTTTTGCAGACATTGCAGGGATCAAGTCACATAGCTGTCCCTTGCTGCAACAGCAACACACAGCCTCCACCAATGGCTATAGCAGTAATATGAACTTCCAGCACAGTAATGGTCAGTGCACAGTTGCAACCCCAGGGGAAAACATAGAGTTCCAAGGCCTGAATGGCAGCCATGATCAAAGTTACTTTAGTGAGCAAGATTTCCGTGAAAATATAAACGGCGAGCAGTTGAATGGCGGTGAGGAAGGTGATAATGCTGATGATGAGGATGAAGATGATGGAGATCTCTATCAATGCTCTGTATGCGGGAACAGCTACACGAGCATGAGCGCTCTGAGGAGTCATCTCCGTGGACACACTCAGTCTCATAGAACGCCTGTGAGCTCAGGCCCTTCTTCCATGTCCTCCCATGAAGAGGTGAAAGATGATGAGTCAGGGGAGGTTATGATCTGTAGTACCTGTGGGGAAAGTTTTGCAAAAAGACAGGACTTGATTGCCCATCAGCGTTTGCACAACCAGACCCAGGTAGATGATGCTGAACATCTAGACATGACAAACAGTGAGAAAACTGGAGGTAGCGAGGCACAGAGCATCATCTGTGGAGCTTGTGGCATCTTCTGCACCAGTTATCATCATCTGGAGGACCACAGTTGTTCAGCTAAAATCAAAGACAACTCAACAACAGTCACTGAACAGAAAATGAATACACGCAATGATGAAATGGTTCCCACGAAAGAAAATGTTGATAGTGGAGAACGTCAGTACAAGTGTGAACAGTGTGGGCGGTCATATAGACATGCCGGCTCACTTCTTAACCACAAGAAGTCACACAAAACTGGAGTTTTCCGCTGTCTTGTCTGCCAGAAACGCTTCTACAATCTACTAGCCCTTAAAAACCATCAGAGGTCCCATTTTGATGTTAAGAGGTTAGTGCCTGAATGCAAACATTAAATTAGCACTAATGTTAATCATATTATTAAATATTTGACTGTTATGTTAACATTCTTATTTAAAATAACCATGCTGATGTGGAACAAGATAAGAACAGTCTACCAAGTTTCTGTTGTGTACATGGCAGATGTGTTTTGGCATCACACCTGCCATTCATTCTGTAGAATGTGCTTTGTTTTGTAAACGAAGGATTAACGCTATGCTTCTTTTCTCCCCCACAGGCATACGTGCCACGAGTGTGGGAAAGCGTTCAAAATTCAGAAGCAGCTGTTGAACCACCTGAGGAGGCACAAGGAGAACCAGGCAAAAATCCAGGAGCTCAATGACCAGATCCAGGCTTTAATGCTAATGAATGGGAAGAATGGGTCAGAAGGAGGAAAGCAGTCACTAAATGCAAATGCCAATCAGGCTAATGCATTCATCCGACGGCGCAGACAACGACCTCAAGTTAGATCACGTCAAAGTCAAACTGTGTCTGAAAATGCAGTTAAATCAGAAGAGTCGGGTGACCCTCGACCCTTCGCCTGTGACCAATGTGGGCGAACATATCGGCATGCAGGAAGTCTGGTGAACCACAGAAACTCTCATAAGACGGGCGAATATTACTGCTCTGTGTGTAATAACACTTACTCTAACCAACTAGCAATGAAGAACCACCTGCGCACCCACTTTGCATATAAGAGGCATACTTGCCAAAATTGTGGAAAAGGCTTCAGGGGGAAAAAGCAGCTGTTGGCCCATGCCTGTGGACGCCTCAGAAAGGCTGGGCAAGGCGGTGTGAGGGGACTAAAAACCAGAGCTGTTAAATGCAAGGGATGTAAGCAGGCCTTCTTGTCTGTTGACCAGCTGGCAGCCCACACATGTGATAGACCTTCAGGCAAGGTTAATGCACAGAAAGACGTGTCTCTAAAGAAGGAGGAACGGCCGTTCACATGCAACATATGCAATCGCAGCTACCGTCACGCAGGCAGTCTCCTGAACCACAAAAACACCCACAAGACGGGGCACTTCAACTGCACCTTCTGCTCCAAGCCCTTCTCCAATCCCATGGCATTACGTAATCACACACGCATCCACACACAGAAGAAAAAGTATGTTTGCCTCACGTGTGGAAAGGCTTTCCGCCTCGCCAGTATCCTTCACAACCACCAGAAGATCCATAACCGCACGGTGAGCCACTTCAGCTGCCCTGCATGCGGCAAGAGCTTCCAAGGCAAGTCTGGCTTGAAGAGACATCGTTGCCGGAGGAGCCTGGATAACTCGACAAGGGCCAATGTCCAACATTCAGAGGGTGGAGACAAGTGCTTCATGTGAGTTACTGTCCCATAATGAACTGAATATGTAAGTCATGCTCTATCCTCATTTTCTGTTTTAAATCACTGCCTCTACATTTTATAAACTTTATTTTCTGATATTGTTCAACATTGTTTTTCGTATAAGTTGCAATTCTTGACCGTCATTAAGTGTTCTAACTTGGAGTTTCTTGTTGACTATCATTTAGTCTTGGGTAAAATTATCTTAGTGTTAGTCTAATGCTTATGGATTGAATGTGAACATATCCCTGCTGCAGGTGTGACCTGTGTGGGCGCTCCTACCGCCACGCTGGCTCCCTCCTCAACCATAAAAAGACACACTCCGAAAACCTCCACCACTGTACCTTGTGTCTCCAGACATTCCCTGACCCTCTCACCCTACAGATCCACTCCCAGATGAAGCGCCACTGCTGCCCTGAATGCGGGAAGACCTTCTGTCTGATCACACACTTGCAGAGCCACATGGAGGTGCACTCCAAGGACAGGTCTGTGGTGTGTAGCCCCTGCCACCAGAGCTTCCCCAACACGGCGAGCTACCAGCAGCACCAAGACATCCACCACAGTCTTCAAAACCACTTTCAGCAACAGCAGGGCATGACAACAGAGCCGGTGGAAAGCAACCTCTGCTGGAGTTCAGGTATGGAACAAAGCATGGGGCTCTCCTCCTTCTCCCAGATGCAGGGCGAAGTGTCGGAACCGCAGGAAAGCAACGAGGAGAAGACCCACGCCTGTGATCACTGTGGTCGTACATATCGCCATGCCGGCTCTCTGCTCAACCACAAGAACAGCCACAAGACGGGCTCCTTCTTCTGCTCAGTGTGCCAGAAGGAGTTCACTAACCTAATGGCTCTGAAGAACCACAGACGCATACACACAGAGCCCAAGCGATACCAGTGCCTGGAGTGTGGCAAGGCCTTCCGAGTGTCCACCCAGCTCATATGTCATCGGCGAATCCACACCAAAGAGAAGCCCTTTGCCTGCATGCTGTGCGACAAGAGCTTTTCCAGCAAGTCTAACTTGCGGCACCATCAAAAGATGCACCAGAACTCCCAAGCCTATGACTCCTCATTTAGTATGGATGCCAGCTCCTTTATGGACCTTGACATGGAGTCTTTCCTCTGAAGTAGGATTATAGAGTGCTTAAAAGAAAAATAAGTTTTCTTTTTTTAATCCCTCTATCAATAATTGTAAAATCATTAATATTTTTTCAGAAAGTGCCCCTGACCTGACAAAGTCATTTTGAAGATGCGCACATTTCATTATTGACTTCCGATCTTACCTCTGCAGTATAAAAGTCTCCATTGTCTGTTGGGCCACCCTATAAGCTCTGAATGTTTTTCATGGAGTGCACAAGATTCCAGAACGCTGAGCTGTGCAGTGGAGCGGTTGATCAAAGTAGAGAATCCACTGCTCATTCTTCTGATACAACTAACCAACCAAAGTGAACAGTAAACTGCATCAGCCCAGGCCCATGTGCAAATATTGATGCCTTTTTGTTTCTTTTAATGAGAGACGGTACTGTTCTAGCAAAGGTGATGTTTCCTTTAGTATCTATATATGATTTTGTTCAGTGCCTCTGTAAGTTCCTTACAAAAGAACTATACAGATATATATCTGAATTATTTCGTCAGCATTGTCATGAAATGGAAAGGGTTATTCAATTTCCTTTTTAATGCAATTTTTGGCAAACCTGTTCTAGTTCAGTCAAAATACCTCTGGGAGTATCCAAAGGTCAATGGCAAAGTGTTTTACTGAAATCATTTAATCTTAAATCAGTGGTTGTACTGCTAATATTCAAGTACACGTTTGAGTGGCATTGTATGCTAAAATGGATATTTAATAATTTATTATTGGTCTATTGATTTTATTTTTGTGTATATTTTAATAGGACAACTTTTTATGAATCTTTCAAAAAACAAATGTTGCGTCTTCTAAGATTCATGTAGCCTTGAAGGAAGTTTCAGTCACTGTCTGATTCCAGAATTATTCAGTTAGTTGAACGGCAGGTAGAAATTAAATGGCCAAGGATGATATTGGCATCACTCAGGGTACACCTTGCAAAGGAACATACCTGATGTGTAAAATGTTGTAGATAGTATTCTTTCATATATATATTTTCCTTTGAACTGTGCCATTTCTACATTAATGTCCTTTTGCTCCATGACCATTAACCTTTTAACATTAATGATACATTTCCACAGCACCACATGTATTGCATGCTCTTGAATTGTAACCCCCTGTCAAACCTATTAAGAAGCATAAAGTGCCAGTGCCTAAAATGTAAGTCGACTGTAGCAATTAAGTGTGAACAAATCTTGTCTCACTGTATTTATATACTGTAGAACACAAAACATTTGTTTTCTTATGAGATAGTATTTTTTACAAACACGGTTTTGTTCTGGACTCGTAAATCTTATGATTTATTAATGTCACATTTAAGAATAATGCAGTCAGTGGAAATCGTATCAGAACTCTAAGTGAAATTACTCTGGTCAATCTGATTATTTTTGTATCTGCTGCTCAAAAGCTGTACATGAAGCAAATGATAATTTATTGATCTTTGAGTATCTTGTATGTTAAAACCAATGTTCAGTTAAGATATCTGTGTTCAAGTGAGCATTGTATTGCTAGGAAATGTTTAAAACGGAACCGGTTTCACTTCCCAATACTTTTACCACTTGCTGTATTTGCTAAATGTGTACATTATTAGAGACAAATTATCTTATGTTTTACTCAAAGAAACATGCCAATTAATTTGCAGTGCCTGCTCTGCTGTTTGTAAAATATCAGTGCAAAACTATGGAGCTGGGAGTACGACCTGCGTCATTTAAACAAACTATTCGAATTTCCTTTTGTTTATGCCTTAAATGAATATATAAATGTGTGGCACTGTTCTGACGTATGAAATACCTCATCAAAATCCCTGCCTACCTAGCAAGCAAATATTTAAATGCCTCATGCAGCTTAATTCTGGAGAATACACTGTAATCATGCAAAAGAAACAGTAATCAAATGTATGACATGGTGACAAGACTGATCTACTACCAAATTCATATGTTCAACTTAAGTAATTTTGCCATGAAATGATTCCTTCTCTTAAATTTGCCACTTTTTTTTACAGATATATTTGCACAGTTTGTAGAGAAGCTTGTAGCCTAACCGGGCTCATAAACATAAAGCCTTGTTTGCAGTACACAACTTGTAGAGAGGGTGGTGTTTGCTTTGGAATATCGATGTATCCCTTCCAATGCCCATCTCCCAACTGGCAGGGAATGAGTTGGCTAGCCTGCTTGTCAGTTGGCTTCACCTAGTTTGTGTGTTCTAATATTAAAGCAATATGCTATATTGGAGAACATTGTGTCAGCTGATGGTTTTAGTACACCTCAAACTTCATCTTACCATTGTATTGAGTACAATGAGATCATTAGATTTGGTATACTCTGGAAGTTTACAGACCATAGAAAAAAGGTCTGATTTTCAATAAATGTTATTACTTAGATCTTATGTACATTAATGATGTAGAATTTCCTACTGTAATTATGAATGCGTCATTGTAGCCTAATGGTGTAAAATGACTTCAGATTTCAGAGTACTATAGACGAATAACAGTTTAAATCCACACCAATTATCCATAATGTATAAATGATGGATAAGGGGTCAGGACAACTAGGCCTTTTCGTGGAGGGGTCAGAATAACATTTAGGTTTAAACTGTTGTTCGTCTATAGTACTCAGGACTGACCATCTGTTTTCCAAAAATGATTGGTCTCCTATGGCACTTAGATGTACTCCTGTTATTGGTCCCAATCACAGCCCTGTATGTGTAGGCCTACTGTGTTTATCTCAGAGCATGTAAGTAGGACACATCGATTGGGTTCCCTTGTACATTTAATGGCAAGATTTTCTTCTGCAGAAGGAAAACTGCTAGATTAGCTATTGTTTAATAAAAGGCATATACCACACATTTTGATTTATTGAAATTTTAGTGTTCACAAATACAGGTCTGCTCAATATTTAATTCATATTTATATAACTATTTTGTCACTTTGAAACGTAGATTTTTACTTCTTTGTTAGGACTAAGACCTTAGTTTAGAATATATAATCAAATTATGGAAAATTAGTTGTTGAAATTAAATGACTTGGAAAATACCATTGGTGTTTTTGTGTCCATATTCTGTGCGGGGAAGTAAATGTGACTAATGGAATGTTTACACATTTAGCTGTTTTTGTAACATTCAAGTAAAAAAGGTATTACAAATAAATAACTGATGAAAGGTAGGTAGGCTTTAGCTCAGTGGATTAGATGTTTACTTGAAGTGTGACGTTTTAAGTTCAAACAGCACAAAACAAAATGTTGTGAAGAAATCCAGATACTCTGGTAGGTTTGATAACCAGCTCAAACCTATCCAGAGTGCCTGAACCTGGGTTTCATAATATACCCCTTTGGTCATGAATTAATCTCCTGAATACTATTCTCTTCCATGAGCAGTAGTGCTCTTGTACCACACCTTACCAAGAATACACCTTACAATGACCATGTCACCTTAAGCACAGGTGACAAGTAGGCCTATTTTATTTCTCTACAGTTTTATTTATTCAAGATTTCAGGTGTATACAGTAAATCAAATAATATGTGACACACACACATATAATGCATTGGGTGTTTAATTTTAATAACTCAGAAACTACAAAACATTTCAAAGTAAAAAGTTCCAGCATGTGTCTCCGCACTAGGGCCGCCCTATACTACAGCTCACTCGCTGTGTAAAGTGGCTAGTGTTCAGAGGGCAGCTAGATGTTTCTGTCTTTGGTGTTGTTAGGCATTTTAGATAACAACATTTAACTTTAACTTTAAACCTTGAACTCGCAAATCATTAAAAGTTCTAATTGAGTTCATTAACAGTGGTCTACCGTCTCACTCTCAAGTCTTGAAGTGTGAGAGATCCTCCTTGGTTTGATTCCACTCAGTGATAGAAAAAACAATGTAGCTACGGTAGAAAGAAACACAGTGGTTCAAAGTGTAACCTCGGCTGGGAGGCGAACCCCGGACCTCGTATCAACAAGGCGCATACGTTACCAGTGGACCAAAGAGCCAGACCTGATGAAGAACCAAACCTATAGTCACCAAGCACAGACAAAGAAATTGGTCACGTTTTAAGCTATTTTAATATAAATGTTTATTTACATTTGACTTCTTTACTAAAGACATTTAGTTATAATTATTAATTCCATCGCTTAATTGTATCAAATAAATCCACTAAAGACTAGGCCTAGTTGTAATAATTCATTCCATCTGTTAAATCCATTAAAGATATAACTGTAAACTTATTCATTCTATCACTGAGGAAATCTCCGGCGTGAGCGGACGTCCATACGCCGTTACTACGCGGTCCAAGAGAGAGACGGCGTATCAACGTCGTGCGCACGGCGTGTCGGCGTAGTTCATTTTCAGCTCCCTTTCAACTGTCTGAAATCACACAAAAAACTGTTTTTGGACCAAAACAGTCCGACGGCGTGAGCGGACGTTGATACGCCGTTGATACGCCGTCCAGAGAGAGACGGCGTATCAACGTCGTATGGGTGGCGTGTCGGCGTAATTCATTACTTCATTTTGAACTGGACAATGTCGGGGATGTTCACTTTCGAACTCTTTTAGCTTTGATTGCTTCTTTTATTTTCGTGTCCTGCACACAAAGTGCCCAAACCCCCATGGGTTTATAAGACACATTTACATTTAATTATATTCAATTCAATATTTGGCCTATATATTGAATTGTATATTGAATTAGAGTGAGCTGACTGCTGAGTGAGTGTTGGGCGTGTTTGCGTCAGACTTGGAAAAGTGATATTAACTTACAATTTACAATTTAGGCATTTAGCAGACGCTCTTAATCCAGAGCGACTTACATTAGGCAGGAACAAAAGTATGGGAATACATCACATATATAAAATGCATTTATCAAGAAACATGCGTAAGCTAAGAACGTAACTAGAACATATCTATATAATGACACTATACATATTAACTATACATATATACTATACTATGCTATACATATGTAGGCTACTATGATGTGCTATGACTATATACAATGCAATTATTGTGCTGTCTACATGACATGCTATAAGTCTGTTTCAAATGCTATCTAAGTCTAAACAGTGCTATCTAAGGGGGTAGGATAAGTGCTATGGGCCATGATGGAGTCTGAAAAGGTGGGTCTTCAGACTACGGCGGAAGATTGGGAGTGATGCCGCAGTTCTGACTGCAACGGGGAGTGCATTCCACAGTTTTGGGGCCAGAAGGGAGAAGAGTTTGGGACGTGTGGAGCGTTGGCCCGGCGTTTTTAGTGAGGGTACTTCCAGCTTTCCTGCGTTGGCTGATCTGAGTGCGCGGGAGGGTTTGTAGGGTTCAATCATGCTTGCAAGATATGGGGGAGCCATACCTTTGGTTGCTTTGAATGCCAGCATCAGAGTTTTGTATTCTGTGCGGGCAGCGACTGGGAGCCAGTGCAGGGAGCGGAGCAGGGGGGAGACATGTGAGAATTTTGGCTGGTTGAAGACCAGACGAGCTGCGGCATTTTGGATCATTTGGAGAGGCTTAAGTGCACATGCCGGTAGGCCCGTAAGGAGCGAATTACAATAGTCAAGTTTTGACAAGACTGTTGTCTGGATTAGGAGCTGGGCTGATTCCTGGGTGAGGAACGGTCTAATTCGTCGTATGTTATAGAGTGTGAACCTACAGGATCGAGTGACAGCTGTGATGTGAGTTTTAAACGAGAGCTGACTGTCCAGGACAACACCAAGGTTCCTGGCTGTTGGGACAGACGTTACCAGGGCGTTGTCTACGGAAATAGTTAGCTCCCGCATAGGGCAGGACTTAGCTGGGAAGAAGAGAAGCTCAGTCTTGTCTGGGTTCAGCTTGAGGTGGTTGGAGGACATCCACTGTGAGATGTCAGCCAGGCATGCAGTGATGCGCTCTTCCACCTGAGTGGCAGAGGGGGGGAAGGATAGAAACAGTTGTGTGTCATCGGCATAGCAGTGATAGGATATATTGTGAGCAGAGATGATAGTGCCAAGGGATTTGGTGTATAGTGAGAAAAGGAGGGGACCAAGTACAGATCCCTGTGGGACCCCAGTTTGGAGGGTTCGGGGGGATGATAGCAGACCTTTCCAGGAAACCTGGTAGGTCCGGTCGGTGAGATAGGAAGAGAACCACTTTAGTGCTGTCCTGCCGATGCCTAGATCCGCTAGGGTGTCTAGGAGCAGCTGGTGGTTCACTGTGTCAAATGCCGCCGATAGGTCTAGGAGAATCAGGACAGCAGAGTGGGAAGCAGCCTGGGCAGCATGTAGTGCTTCTGTGACTGCCAGCAGGGCAGTCTCTGTGGAGTGTGCCTTCTTGAATCCTGATTGGTTGGGATCCAGCAGGTTGTTCTGTGAGAGATGGAGAGAGAGCTGGTTGGAGACAACACGTTCAATGCTTTTAGACAGAAATGAAAGGAGTGATACCGGTCTGTAGTTCTTGACATCTGAGGGGTCAAGGGTTGGTTTCTTGAGGAGTGGAGTTACTCTGGCTGACTTGAGGGCAGATGGGACGCAGCCTGAGGTTACTGAGGTGTTGATGATGGAGGTGATGAAGGGGAGCAGATCAGGTGCGATGATCTGGAAGATTGGAGACGGAACTTCTTTGGAACTTTGGATTGGAACTTCTTTGTGCAATGTTATATAGGCAATATTTCAAAGTTCTCCAGAATTGAAGTTGAACTAGGAAATGTGGGACTTGAACATGGAACCTCTGTGTTGAGAGTCTGATCATCAGACCAGTACACCATCTCTCAGAATTATTGAAGTGTTCTTTTGTATTGTAGCCATTGTGACGCACACAAAATGTATGGTCACTGTTATGATTGTGAAGATGTTGTTTTTGTGAAAAGAATGTTGCTATATGAGCAAGAATGGACAATGCATATTTATATCTATTGGTTTAATTCCAAGCTTTCTCAATAACACTTTCCTAGAGTTTTTATTTTGTATTCGAGCCTTGAAAAGTTCAAAGTACTAGAGCATTGTGCTATATAGCAGCAATGGGACTTGAACATGGAATGTCCGTACAGCAGGGCTGGACTGGCCACCGGGCATACCGGGCATTTTCCCGGTGGGCCGCGACCATAGGGGGCCGCCAAAAATAAATAAAAAATAAATAAAAAGTTTTTTTTTTTTTTTTGATTTTCTTTTTTTTTTTTTTTTTATCAGGCCGCCAGTTGATAATAACCTGCGGGCCACATTAGGTGAAGGTGGGGGCCACATGTGGCCCTCAGGCCGCCAGTTGATATTAACCTGCGGGCCGCATTAGGTGAAGGTGGGGGCCCCATGTGGGGGCCCAGTGTGGAGGGATGGTATGACAGACTGACTGGTATAAACAGTGCCCCCAGTGGGGAGGGATGGTATGACAGACTGACTGGTATAAACAGCACCCCCAGTGGGGAGGGATGGTATGACAGACTGACTGGTATAAACAGCGCCCCCAGTGGGGAGGGATGGTATGACAGACTGACTGGTATAAACAGCGCCCCCAGTGGGGAGGGATGGTATAAACAGCACCCCCAGTGTAGAGGGATGGTATAAACAGCGCCCCCAGTGGGGAGGGATGGTATGACAGACTGACTGGTATAAACAGCGCCCCCAGTGGGGAGGGATGGTATGACAGACTGACTGGTATAAACAGTGCTCCCAGTGGGGAGGGATGGTATGACAGAGAGACTGGTATAAACAGCGTCCCCAGTGGGGAGGGATGGTATGACAGACTGACTGGTATAAACAGCGTCCCCAGTGGGGAGGGATGGTATAAACAGCACCCCCAGTGTAGAGGGATGGTATAAACAGCGCCCCCAGTGTAGGCCCCCAGCCTACACTGGCCCCCAGTGTAGGCCCCCAGCCTACAGTTGATATTAACCTGCGGACCGCATTAAGTGAAGGTGGGGGCCACATGTGGCTTATACCGCTTATGCCTAGAACCGGCCCTGGTATTAGGGCTTGTTTGTTTGTGTGTGCCTCGACGGAGTGGGTGGTAGAGTTTCTGCTATCTGCGTGCTGGTTGTGGTGGGCCGGTCTGGGCCAAATTCACGCGAAAATGACCGGGCCGAATTTTTGTCCCAGTCCAGCCCTGCCGTACAGAGAGACTGATCATTAGACCATTGCACCATCAGTCAGACACCCTCAGCCAAAGTCTCCTGGTAATTGTGTTTGTTGGCCTTCAGTTAGTAAAGTTGAAACACTCCAGCATTAAACTATAGGCGAACAGGGATTTGAACATGTAGAGCTGTATTAACTGAAGCCTATTGTAGCAGGGGCTCACAGCCCCAGCCTGATGACCTCTCATATCTCCCCTGCGCCATAGGCAACTGCTTTGGTTTAGTGGTTAGGATGTTGGCCTTCCGTGCGGGGGACCTGGGTTCGATTCCCGGCTGTTACACTAACATGCAAAAGAAGACCTCAACAGCGCTAAGAAACATCTGATTAATGACGGCAGATTAAAGACCAGAGTGGGATCTGAACCCACAACCATATGTACAGCCACGTATCACACAGAGCTACCAGGCTCTCTGTGGTCTGTCACGGTTTCTTCTCTGTATTATGTCCTTCTTCTGCTCAACACGTGTTTTAAAGAGTCCAGAAGAACGCCCTAAAACGGTGGTATGTTACAGCTCCCTCTATTAAGACACTGTGGGCTCCATTTTCGTCACCGCTAAACCCCTTCTTTGCCTTTTTTAACTATTTTGCAAAACATTTTTGAATAGTTAAAATGGCCAGTCTACAAGCTCACAACGTGTCAATGTAGATTGGCTAGTTGAACTATTCAAAAATGTTTTTCAAAATAGTAAAAAAAAGGCAAAGAAGTTTAGGGATAAGGGCTTTAGCGGTGACGAAAATGGAGCCCTGTGTATATGATCCTCAGGTTGTGGGTTCAAATCCAGACATGGCTGTTCTATCTGAATTCTGAATCTTAGATGGGGGTCTGTGGCCAAATACCTACCTAATATATATAATGTGGGTGTCCTTGACATGAAGACATTTCAGAATCACTGTGTTAATAAGAAGCAGCTGAATGGGTAGGGAGGCTGCCTGGCAAGCCAACGGCCCTGCGTTCAAATCCGGGTCCTGGCAATGTGACAAGGTCCTAACTGCTCTTCCTTGATTCCAGATTATGGCACGTCAAAAAATCACTTTTGCCTAACTCCAGTCACACTTTTTATAATTTAGCTTACTGTGGACTCAAGGGGGCGCTCTGTAGTAGTCTGTAGTACCAAGACGATCTGACGACGAAGAAAGAAGAAAAGTAACGAGTGTGTGTTCTGGTCCTGTTGATTGAGCTGAGCAGGACCTAGAAACTGGAGAAACTGGCTCCTGCTCAGCTCAATCAACAGGACCAGAACACACACTCGTTGATGATGAATGAGGAAGTGGTTCAGTCCATTCAACAAGTGCCTCTGAGAACGAAGCGAGTCGCCACACTGCCCCCTAGTGGTGGCAACACTAGGAAAGTTCCACTGTGTAGTGTCATTGAGAAAGCTTGGAATTAAACCAATAGATATAAATATGCATTGTCCATTCTTGCTCATATAGCAACATTCTTTTCACAAAAACAACATCTTCACAATCATAACAGTGACCATACATTTTGTGTGCGTCACAATGGCTAAAATACAAAAGAATGCTTCAACAATTCTGAGAGATGGTGTACTGGTCTGATGATCAGACTCTCAACACAGAGGTTCCATGTTCAAGTCCCACATTTCCTAGTTCAACTTCAATTCTGGAGAACTTTGAAATATTGCCTATATAACATTGCACAAAGAAGTTAATATCACTTTTCCAAGTCTGACGCAAACACGCCCAACACTCACTCAGCAGTCAGCTCACTCTAATTCAATATACAATTCAATATATAGTCCAAATATTGAATTGAATATAATTAAATGTAAATGTGTCTTATAAACCCATGGGGGTTTGGGCACTTTGTGTGCAGGACACGAAAATAAAAGAAGCAATCAAAGCTAAAAGAGTTCGAAAGTGAACATCCCCGACATTGTCCAGTTCAAAATGAAGTAATGAATTACGCCGACACGCCACCCATACGACGTTGATACGCCGTCTCTCTCTGGACGGCGTATCAACGGCGTATCAACGTCCGCTCACGCCGTCGGACTGTTTTGGTCCAAAAACAGTTTTTTGTGTGATTTCAGACAGTTGAAAGTGAGCTGAAAATGAACTACGCCGACACGCCGTGCGCACGACGTTGATATGCCGTCTCTCTCTTGGACCGCGTAGTAACGGCGTATGGACGTCCGCTCACGCCGGAGATTTCCTCAGTGATAGAATGAATAAGTTTACAGGCAGCTATATCTTTAATGGATTTAACAGATGGAATGAATTATTACAACTAGGCCTAGTCTTTAGTGGATTTATTTGATACAATTAAGCGATGGAATTAATAATTATAACTAAATGTCTTTAGTAAAGAAGTCAAATGTAAATAAACATTTATATTAAAATAGCTTAAAACGTGACCAATTTCTTTGTCTGTGCTTGCTGACTATAGGTTTGGTTCTTCATCAGGTCTGGCTCTTTGGTCCACTGGTAACGTATGCGCTTTGTTGATACGAGGTCCGGGGTTCGCCTCCCAACCGTAGCTACATTGTTTTTTCTATCACTGAGTGGAATCAAACCAAGGAGGATCTCTCACACTTCAAGACTTGAGACGGTAGACCACTGTTAATGAACTCAATTAGAACTTTTAATGATTTGCGAGTTCAAGGTTTAAAGTTAAAGTTAAATGTTGTTATCTAAAATGCCTAACAACACCAACGACAGAAACATCTAGCTGCCCTCTGAACACTAGCCACTTTACACAGCGAGTGAGCTGTAGTATAGGGCGGCCCTAGTGTGAAGACACATGCTGGAACTTTTTACTTTGAAATGTTTTGTAGTTTCTGAGTTATTAAAATTAAACACCCAATGCATTATGTGTGTGTGTGTCACATATTATTTGATTTACTGTATACACCATTATGAATTTCTCAAATTTGAAAGCACTATTTCAAGGTTCAAGGTTCAAGGTTGTCTTTAATGCTAAAACTATGAAACATTTCAAAGATTCCTTTTCAGGCAAACATGTCCACCGTAAGATGAACCTAAGTAGGTTTGAATGGGGTTTCTAGGTGTATGTAGGACTATAGTAGCGTGACGACGAGTATAATAAACTGGAAGAAAAGTAACGAGTTTGTGTTCTGGTCCTGTTGATTGAGCAGAGCAGGACCTATAAACCTTGAAGGTTTATAGGTCCTTCTCAGCTCAATCAACAGGACCAGAACACACCTGGGCTGGCTGCCAGGATCACATCCACCAATGGGGAGGCTGTCTGTGTCCTGTCATGGTTTCTCCTCTGTATTATCTGATTAACATCCACGATAACACTTAAAAGCACTAAAGACACCTTTGATGCACAGCACCATTCAAATGCTCTTTACATGATCCCAAGGCCCCATTTGAAAAGTGACACCAAGAAGAACAACTTACAACCTAAAAATCACTGAGAGCTCAGTGGCACCCTTGTTAAGATGACGTCCATGTGAGCCAGCGGTTGTGAGTTCAAATCCGGCTGAGTTCCTCCTACTTTCACTCTGCAGCATGTTTTGGAAAATAACATCCAGAAGAGAACTGGAAAGAGATGGAAAGCTGAGGAGATTCTCAGAGAGCATGGTGGCACTCTGTGATAAGCTGCTGTCTATGTGAGCCACAGGTCGTGGGTTCAAGTTCAGCTCATGGCCTCAGACGGTATGCCGTTTTTCATCATTTTTGAGGATTTGAAAAAAAGACGAAAATCACTCAGAGACCATGGGCTATAGCCCATGGCCTCGGACGGCATACTATAGCATGCCGTTTTTCATCATTTTTGAGGATTTAAAAAAAAGACGAAAATCACTCAGAAACTACAAAACATTTCAAAGTAAAAAGTTCCAGCATGTGTCTCCACAGTAAGCTGAATTATAAAAAGTGTGAATGGAGTTTCTAGGTGAAAGTGATTTTTTGACGTGCCAATAGCTGCCATTGAGCCCCATTATGAATTTCTCAAATTTGAAAGCACTATTTCAAGGTTCAAGTCTCAAGGTTGTCTTTATTTTAAAAACTATGAAACATTCCACCGTAAGATGAACCTAAGTAGGTTTGAATGGGGTTTCTAGGTGTAAGTATGTAGGACTAGTAGCGTGACGACGAGTATAATAAACTGGAAGAAAAGTTCTCAGAGGCACTTGTTGAATGGACTGAACCACTTCCTCATTCATCATCAACGAGTGTGTGTTCTGGTCCTGTTGATTGAGCTGATAGGAGCCAGGTTTCTAGGCCCTGCTCAACTCAATCAACAGGACCGGAACACACCTGGGCTGGCTGCCAGGATCACATCCACCAATGGGGAGGTCAGTTGCATGGATGTATGCAGTGGTGGAAAGTAACTAAGTACTTTTACTTAAGTAATGTACTTAAGTACAATTTGAGGTATTTGTACCTCAACATTTCAAAGTAAAAGGTTCCAGCTTGTGTGTCCACAGTAAGCTGAATTATAAAAAGTGTGAATGGAGTTTCTAGGTGAAAGTGATTTTTTGACATGCCAAAATCTGCCATTGAACCCCATTATAGATTTGTCAAATTAGAAAGCACTATATTGGCCTGGGCCATGGCTCAGTGGTCCAGGCACCTTGGCTGGCAATCCAGTCTGGCAGTGTGCCGTGGGTTCGACTCCCGATCCCGACGGCCTTTACTGCATGTCTCTCTCCCATCTCTCTCCCCATTTTCTGTCAGCCTACTGTCTGTCCTAGCCTGGCTAATAAGCCAGACTAATATCACACAACACTGTCGCGGTATATCAGTCTGGGCTATATTTCATTTCCCGGGGGGCGGGTTCAAACATTTTCTCTTTGACGCAATTGGTCAGAGCTACTGTCAGTCAAAAGTCTCAAGCATTGAACGTCACTGTACCAAAGCCCGCCCATATTGCATACCGTGTCCCGATTGGTCCGACCTGTTCTCGATTGTAGGAAAGAGGCGTGCTACTGAGCCTCGCCAGACCGAAATCCGCTGGTAGGCAACTTTTTTTTGCCAACGGCTGATTCGGTCTGGTTTATTAACCAGGCTATGTCTGTCCCTCCATAAAAAATAAAGGTGAAAGCCACAAAAAAAAAACATTTAGAAAGCACTATATTTCTAAAACTATGAAACATTTAAAAGATTAATTTTCAGGCAAATATAACTACAATATGTTTTCAATGGTACGGCAACATTCAACCCCTGAATTCAACCAATGAATTTACCATGATCCACAATTTATATAATAATCAATTTTTGAGTGGTGCAAACCACTCCAACAACTGGCTTTGTACCTGTGTACCCGTGTTTGTTCGTACCAAAAAAACAAGCATGGTTGCTATGGTTAGCAACCAAAAAAACGAGCATGGTTGCTATGGTTAGTATGTGACGTCACTGACATCACAGATATCACGTCAGAGTGAATCAATCTCTATATAATCAATCTTTATAGTTATTCCTCAACAGATGTTATTCCTCAACAGATGTTCCTCAACAAATGTGTAGTTGCACCACTCAGTTCACACGGGTGTGATTTTTAATGTTATTTGGATGACCCTAAGGATCATAAAAAACCTTGAACGATTTATTTTGGGTTTAGATTTTAGATAGTTTAGATTTTAAAAAAGAACAAAATAAGAGACATTGTGTAAATAAATGTTATCAGTTTTATTGTGAAAATATGTTTGGTACACTAAGTATAATTATTTTTGTAACAATTAATGCAGTAACTAAGAGATGCCAGTGCATGTATATAATTACACAACTAAAAAAGCACAAAGAAAACGGTTAGTTGTTGCTTCCTAACAACATTGGCTTACATGGTACAAATATTACAAAACTCTTCACAGGCGTCCCTTGGACAAGTGTCCACATTTTGCAGTTGTTGCAACTGAATATGGCAAGAGACTTAATAAATAATATAAAGGTATAAAACATAGTATCTTTAACTAATTCCCCAGTTTTACTGCTACAGGGAAAGCAGCACACCCACACGTTATTAAAAAGGATGTCAGTCATAAAAAAGAAGGATTCTTCTGGACATAATATTAAGGATAATCGAAATGCCCGCACAATTGAAAATTGACCCCTATAGGCCTTGCACTGCCTGTGAAGCACTGGTGGAGAACTGAGGTTTCAACAGGCCAGAGTTAGTAAGCAATGTGGTTATATAGCTCCACCTAGCTCTGTAATTGGCAACTGTAGGTGTAATGTTTCCTACTGTACATTAAATGAGTGTGTCCTATATTTCCATGTTAGCGGATTGAAATTCGATATCTAGTATTTTAGATAAGACACATACATGATTGGGGGTGCTACAGCCAAGTACTGCCAAAAGGTTTGTAATATAACAAAGACAATGAAATTATGTTGGAATTATATCTCTTGTTCTTGGAAGACCCAGTAACAGTGCATAAGAAACATTCTGGTTCTCTCTTTCTCTCTCTCTCAACAACTTCAGTTATTAAATTCCTGTATCAGGCTCTTGAAATAACAGTTATATACGTATACAAAAATGGAGGTACTGGCAGGATTGATATATTTCACCTAAGAAGTACTGTAGCTACATTCAAATGGCCTTGATGTGCCAAACAGCATGTTGCTCACTTGTGGTTCATCTAAAAGAGGTTGATGTAAATGACCAGCAAATAGACCCCTTCTGACCTTGCTGAATAGCAGGTGACCCACTATGGTTCAGCAGGCAACAGTAGCTGTATTACATTCACTGGCGCCCTGTCAGAGACAGGACAAATCAGGCACTGGAAAGCATCTGTCACATGGGAAGGAAGAATGTAGTCTTGTCTAATTCACGAACAAACAAAAGAAATAGCCTGTGTGTACAGTAACTAACAAAGGTTTCTTTAAACTGAATACAAACTACAACTTAATTGAAACATTTAGGCAAGTAAAATACAAAATAACTGAAAACAGCTACTGTCACTATTCCTAAAGAGGAGCAAGTTACTCTTTCTAAGTCGTATAATCAGTGCACTGTTGAAGTTGTGTCCACAGACAAAAGCAACTGTGCGATAGGTTAAACACCACTTCCCTGTGAATCCTCTGCAAACTTTTAGGGTTTGCTGAGCACTGAACACATCTCTCAAATGAACAGTGTAATAAATTAACATGGTCCAATTCTACTCAGAAAAAAACAAAACCCTGTGGTCAGAGCACAGTTTATGGTACAGAGATGTCTTCAGACTCTGGACTAGTCTTCCCTTGGTTCCGGTTCGTATCTGTTTACACAGAAAGATGAGGCTGTGAAAGTCAGAAAGTAATCAGTTAGCTGATGATACATTGAGTTACTTAAAACCTTCACAAAAATCATTTCGCATAAACTAATATTATGAAGGCATTCACATTTAAGAATTGAGAAGTGAAAATATACCTACTGAAATGTTCATGCTTGATAAAGTGGCCCTGCTGTTTCTTCGATGGGCTCTGTCGTGTATGAAGGAAAAGTTGCTTTATTTTCACATATCATTCAGCCCTGTTATAATTGGTATCATATGTTTCTATTGTGAGTCATCATAGCTCTTGACAAAAATGCATCTTCACCATTAAACAAATAGCTACATTTTATAGACATAATTAATGTAAGACATAATTGTTTTATGCTTTCAGCACAGAACGACAATTAAAGCTGAAATGGATATGTATGGGTCCATTTATACACTTTCAAAGTAAGTGCTCAGTATTTTGCAATGTAAAGAGTCAAGAGCCAAGAGTCTTACCTCGCAGTGGTCGTTTCTGTGACTTGCGCCGATGCACCATGACGCCAATGATCATTGCAGCACCCACCAGCACAACAGCCAGAACTGAGAAACTGGTGATAGCTGCCAGCCTCCACACGTCAGAAGTCTCCTCAACAAATATAGGCCTACCTATAAAGGGATGACATTTAAAGAGAAGAAGACATTTAAAGACACTGAAACAGAAATGCATACATTTGGGCCACAGTGTTTTAGATCGGTAGTAGCATTTTCTATGTATATTTCAGCCACAAGGACTCTTAAAAAGCTACCACAAGCCAGAAGGTCAATTTGACCTAAATTACTTACATGTGTTACATGATGGGGTCTTTGGGTATTGCTTGCATGACGCACAGGGCACACAAACATCCAAATCTGAATTCCAGAACTCTGAACTGCTGCATTGGCCTGTACACAGAAACACGATGGAAATAATTTATTAGTTTTGTCATTTTAAGTGTCATGAGTCATTCCTCTCAACACATCATTTAATAGCCAAACCCACAGGCATTTATTGTATATGACTTCTCGCCACAAAGCAATCTTTTTAATGTATGAAGTATTCGCCATTACTTAAGCTTGTGAAAGATTAGGATGGTAGAATGACGTTCAGTGTGAGCCAGGCATCCCATGAGCCTCATGCAAATGTTTTGAAAAACCATCACATTTCCTTCCTCCATCATGTGGATCAATTTTGGACTGATTGAGAAACGGTATGACATCAAGCTATAAGATCTGAGAAACCTTGTGGGTTTTCCGCCTCTCATGAAATTTAATGGGGAATTCCTTTGGGGCTGGAAATGTGCTGATGCACATAAATGCAAATGAGAATCACTGGCTAATTTTGGTCGTACAGGCACAAGGCACCATGACATAGCTTGTGTGTGAGCAGCAGGATGTCTGTGTGTTTTCAAAAAGTTCTTCCGCTGAATTGTTTTGAGTGCCGGGTATGTTTGTATATGCGTGACTTTCGGAGAATAAACAAATGTGGTATTCGGTGTCTGAGAAAGATGGCCTCAGCAGTAGTGAAACGTTCCCTTCTCTTTCATACAGAGAAAATGGCTACTTCTCTAGACACAATGGGAACCTCCATATCTCTTTATGGCAGCCAGACAGTAGAACAAAGCTGTGCACTTCCTAGGTGATAAGGGAGCCTGAAGATAGAACAGTAAAAGCCAACTGCAAGTTTAGTGGACAACACAATGCAATATTCTTGTTTTACTTCTCTTAATTTTGGAACTAAACACCATAGGGATTTGTTAAACAATCTAATGCTCTGCTTTTGGTAAAGATATATAAGCATGATATGTAATGCAGAAATCAATTTGAAAATAAGAGAGCACTTCTCAAAAAAATAAAATATGACAAGAGCAACACATGAATGTCAATATGATAAACCTTAATCATGAGACATAAATAAATTAAAGGTTTACAGACAGATTTAAAATTGTGCAAATATAATTTGTAGTGCATTGGCCTATACTTTCATTTCACACAGTAACCATGAACGAGAGTAAGCATTCATCAAAGAAACCAAAACTAAATTACTTATGAAACAGGTTTGACGTAAGCTGCCTACAGTACAAGTGACAGCAAAGTGTGTCCCGACTTCCTATGTTTAGGGTCCCTCTGTCTGTCTGTCTGTCTGTCTGTCTGTCTGTCTGTCTGTCTGTCTGTCTGTCTGTCTGTCTGTCTGTCTGTCTGTCTAGGTTGCCAAAGTGGCGCTGTTGAGCTTCACACTGTGCACAGGTTCATGATGGGAAGCTGAGTTTTTTTGCTGAGTTCTTTTGAGTAAGGAACAGCAATGTTTGTCCCTATAGTAATAACATCTACAAGCTCACAACGCAATAGTCCGACAACCAATAGTCCGACAGCCAATACTCCGACAACCAATAGTCCGACAACCCATAGTCCGACAGCCAATAGTCAGACAACCAACAGTCCCACTATTCCAATAGCACGCACGCACACACGCACACTAGCATTTTTCTTTTATGTTGAAGTAGATCACATCAATGTATTTAAAGGTATCTGTACATTTGTTCTGAACAGAGATCAGCATGGTGAAGATATAGTTAAGGAATACAGTCTGTATGGTGGTTGTACATATTCCAGTGGATTTCCTTTTCCTGTCACAACAGCTCACAAATCTTGCTGCTGTGTTTGCACAATGCTGTACTTCACCCTGCATACATGGTTTTTGTTTTGTTTTTTGTCTTCACACTGTTTTTGGGTGTTTGTAATCTGTGCGAATGTCTCTGATGTCTTCTTGCTTCTTGGTACAGTTGGCAGGTAGTTAGAAAGTGCAGCTCAGTTTCTCTCTCGCTCTCTGTCTCCCTCTCCCTGTTAACTGAGTGTTTGTCCCATGCATTGCTGCTGTTTCTCAGTGCATTTGGGTCAGGGGCCATGTGCACGTGTGTGGCGCCATGTGTCACGATGTATCTGTATGGGGGGCATACACATGTGTGCGAGTCATAGTTAATTGCAGTCGCTATGTCTGTATGTCTGTGTGTGTGTGCGTGCGTGCGTGCGTGCGTGTGTGCGTGCGTGCGTTGGTGCGTGCGTGCGTGCGTGCGTGCGTGCGTGTGTCTGAGGAATTGTAAACTGCTGTAGGAAAGAAAAGGCGCAGTGCTTGTAAATGTGAACGAAAGGTATAGTCAATGACATCACCACCCATATACGCGGTGTATAACTCATAGAAAACACTTCCATATGAACGGCCCTCAGAGGCCAGTCTCTCGCCATATGAAGGAGTACTCTGGAGGGACAGTAGGTGGAGGTAATAATACATGCATGGCACCGATTGGTCCTGCGGTTTGTGAGATTAACGAACAGGGGTGAAAACGTAATCTCTGCCCCCGGCCTTTGTGGTTTGCCAGAGATAACAATGCTGTTGTCTGTATACTCTTTCTGTCTGCAGTTCTGTCCATCAGCATGTTGAGCTGAGCTGAATTTTGGCTGCACTAAAGGGTCAACTACAATGACCTACAATAGCCTACTGTGTAGATGTTAGGTCAGAACTCCAGTTCCCAAAACCTGTCCACTCTAACACACCAGCTTTCAATTAAATAGACTGATTTAACCATTCTAACCCCTCTTTTGACACAGTGTACAGTATATCAGACTCAGGGCTCGGGGCCACAGTGCACGTGGCCCCTGACACAAATACACTGAGAAAAAGCAGCACTGCATGGGACATGCTGTCTCTGTGTCTTTCATTTATAACCACACATTCTTAACCCTGGTATTATTCCATTTTGCACTGACATACAGTAAATGTGTAAGCATATGTGCGGATTTTGGACATTGATTCATTTTTCATCCATTATTACACAAGTCTGTCAAGTCTGTCAAGTCAAGACTTTCAATCGATTTGATGGGTTGAAGCCAGTGGCATCAATTTGGTATTGCAAGCTACCATACCTTGGCTCCAGGGGAGGGACAAATTGAGGAAAATATGCCAAAAAAATAGGCAAATAACCGCAAACATGGAGGAAAATAGGCCAAAAGAGTCAAATAAACGCACGTAACCACTAAACATTTGGCGTGTGCGCGCAGGGGAACGGGCACGACGCATGCACGAGTGTGAACTTGACATACCTTAACTTTAGCCGAAATGACGCCACTTGTTGAAGCCCCATCTCCACGCTTGATATTTAACAGTCTAAAGAAGTCACCCCCCCTCCATCAACCAATCTTCCTCTCAGTTGAACACATCTCCAACTGCACAACCAACACCACTGGGTTCAAACCCTCAGACAACTTATACAACACAGCCTTAAAGTGCATGTTACTTAACCAGTAGACCACCGGGGGACCTTTCTGGTCTCCAAGACCTGGCTCTCAACTTTAGATTTCCTCTTGATAGGACTAGAACAGGGTTTGAGTGCATACTGCATAACCTTGGACAATGGACATATGAAGCAAGCTCTGAATCCACTGAACTACATGCTGTTAAATCAGTGTTTATTTGAGCTTTTTCTATACGGCAGTCTTTAACTGGCATTGACAAGTGTTTTTTTGTTTAAGATTTATTTTTGCCATACTTTTTAAGTCATTTATAGAGAGATAGGAAGCCAATTAGCCAAAGGAAGAGATGTGCAAGGGGTCAGATCCAAAGCCATGTTTTCACTCTCACATGGAAAGCAACAGTTTTGGACATATGAGTTTTCCACCCAACAGCAACAATATGATGTGTGCTCTAACTGGCTGCTAAAATATACTGTAAGAGCAATAGGCTCTGTGTAACTAGTTATGGTCTGTGCATAAGGATTTATGGTCTAGTTGATGGGTTTTTCCACAAAGTGGCATACCCATTTCCAGTTCCATTTAAATTTTCCCGTAGGATTTGATTGGCTCGGCAGCAGATTTGAACAAGAAACACAATGACACCTTAAGATGTGCTTCCCGTTCAAATCTGCTGCCAAGCCACTCAGATGAAGCTATGCGAAAGTGGACCAACAGGAAACGGGTTTGCCATTTTTGGGAAATCTGAGACTACAGTTTATGCACAAGCCGATTGAAGGGTACCTGCACACTGTCTGCAAGTTATCTAAAAGCTGCAGTTTGTAACTTTCATGTCCTACCCTGGGTTCAAACCCTGGTCCCCTGTACAAGGTAGTCCCTGTAGTGCCGGAATCCAAAGGAAAGTACGCACATCTCTAAAAAGCTTTCAGGTGCTGAACAAAAAGATACGTACAGGAGAAGGAGAAATAGTCTGCACGCTGTTGTGTAGCTCCCACAGGAAATGTATTTAAGGATGACAACATTTCGACCCCTTATGGGTCTCTAAGGGGTCGAAACGTTGTCATCCTTAAATAAAGTCCCTGTAGTAGTGCACCTGCTTACTACAGGGACACATTGACTTTTCAACTATAATGAAATAGGGACATCGGTGTTAAAGTGGTTAAAAAGACAACAGACAAATCACAGCAAAATACATCACAATATTATTGCTTCAAAAATAAACGCTTCCAGTGATGCAAATAGCCTGCATCCTGTGACTCACTAAATTGACAAAGGACGCAATCATGTCACCCTTCAGGTGCCCTGGGATGCCATGCTGTACTCTGTACTCTAACGTTGTTGAAGTAGGACTCAAAATGTCCTTGGGAGTCGGGACCCATCTAAAAGACCACCCCTGGGTCCCGGGACCAATTACACTGAAAACATACATCGCTGGCTTCTAAAAGCCAATACACTTCTAGGTCCTATTAGATGGGAATTGCATTCAGTAAAAACAAGTTCATCATTCCAGTGGTCCTCTGCCCCAAAGCTAGAAATCAGAGAGCTGAGACTCTAATCTGATGTCACATCAATGCACAGCTCAACTGACTGAGTGGGAGACTATCTTCATGGCTTACTGTGTTTGTCTGAACTTTTGCAAACAAATGAGGCTCACATAATTTGAGTGTTATCAGCTCTGAATAAGAAAATGTACCCTGATCCCAGAAAATCTTCCTGGATACTTTCGCAGTAACCTTTTTTAATCTTTTGCATCTTGTTCTCTATGCGGAACCGCAGATCAGACAACACCGATGCGGGGGTGGGGCAATTATTTTCTCTTTACAGCTATCAGATTTGTGACTGTGGCCTGGCTATTACAGACTTAACAGTCTGACCGACAGACAGACAGACAGGATTCACACGAGTACAAGTGGTATTTATTTCCCTTCGTTTTTTTTAACCTACATCACAATATAATAATGTAGTTGGAATATACGCATTACTATTGGCATTGTATTGTGCAGTGCTGCACTTGCAGACTACATTATGCTCAGAAAGAGCTTTATAAGTTTATTGCAATATTCCAGAGGCCACACTAAGCTGACAGATTCATATTTAGTCAGCCATCCATGAGAAATTGCAACAATGTCAAATGAAGGCATTTAAAGTTGAGAACAAATTTGCTTTAATTAGGTTTTAACAGCCAAGTTTTGCACATGCCTCAAAATACACCTAGAGGTGGGCTGAAATGTTATGGGTTGCACTGAAATGTCATTGTTCTTTTCTGCATTTCCTGTCATGTATGTGACCTGGCTACACCCTCAGGGTGCAAGTGACCTCCCAGTTGAAATAAGGAAAGCGCCATTTGACTGCATGGTTGCTTAAGGGGGACCCTTAAAGGTCCATTTTGGTCCATACAGCACATGTATAACCATCACTCAGACCTGAGAATATGGGCTTAGCCAGAAAACGTTATCAAAGCAAAGTTATGCCAAAGGACTAATCACTTGTGTTATCTAATATAATGTATTTATATATTTTGTTCTGTTTGTCTTTGATGTGTATAAACTAAGACATTTTACTGATGCATGCATTCAACCCGTTTTCCAAACCATTGGATCTGTGGCATGCTAAAAAACAGGACGAGCATTTAAGGGACAAACATCCATGGTCGCCTAAGGCACATGAGAATAAAAGGGCTCAGACCAGGAGAATGATCAACTGTGCTTTCCATAAGTTCATGAATGTCATTGTTTGCCCTGGGCCCTGGGGGATTAGTGGCAGCCGATATCCAGATGTAGAGATACTAGATGATACAATTACTATTAACTCTGTCCAGATGTGGTCTATTGCAAAGTAAGTCCAGTTACTTTCAAGTCATGAATAGTAATTCTAGTCAATTTGATTTGACGTTCAACAGAAATGCAGTTATGGTAATACTGTAATAATTCTAATAATTTAATTCAAATTGTCCTAGGATGTTGTAATAGCAGTGTAATCATGTATAGTGCAGCCTACTGTTGAGTCTGGATTCTTACAGCATGTGTTCTACTCAATTACGCAGGGAGAGCAAGTCACACATTGTCATTTTGTGAGTGAAAATGTTGAACGTTTATTTATTTATTCTTTCCATTTTCTACATAACAAAGGACACTAGCAGTGCGCCATTCCATGTGGCTTGTCCTTTTCACCCAGGGGCATGGATGGGGTGAAATAAGGCGATTGGAATGCGGAACCGGTGAGAAGTGCAGCTGGTAGAGGAAGCGGCTCTGTAAGCAGACCATTATCTGCCTCCATTTGAGTGACCAACATATTCCATGTTGAATGAAACAAGGTTTCCCATGCAAATTAACTCAGGGGAAAAACTCCCAACATTAGCAACAGACGTCACAGGGATTGAACTTTCGTCCGATAACGTATTTCTACATCAGATATTTATATCAAACTTTAAAAAACTAACAAAACAAGCGTTAAGTTTAGTTATTTACTTTCTACTTACTTTTCTGTGCGTTTACGCCATAGAAATTCGCCACAGCAGCAAAAAGTCCACAGAGCGCACGTAAAACGTTTGAAGCCATAGTAGTAGTAGTGACTGGATGTGCTGCTTTCTCTCTATAGGCTACACCGCTACACAATTCCCGAAAAGTTCATCTGATTAAGGATCCGTGCTGGTTTTCACCATGGAAAAGCGAGCATCAGAATGAGTCACCCAGAGGAGTCTGCGCCTTGTTTTAATAGCGCACACACCCACGCTAACAGTTCAACTCCTATGAGTCATTTCCTATGTACTGCAGGCTACTCTCGGATTCTCAGTGCGCACGAAGGAGCTCGTCCCGGACTTACAGGAAACTTTTATAGTGATACAATTTGGTTTCGTTTGTTGTAGAAAAAGTGAAAGTTTACAGCAGACCCGTCTTTTAACACGCTAGAATAGAGAATAACATTCAAAGCCCCACCCTCCAGCTTTTTCACATTTTTACTTGGATGGCAAAACCTATGTAGTCTGGAATTAATAGTGTTCTCATTGTTATTACCACGCCTGTCGACGTCATTCACTGACTGCTGCCAAAAAACACAAGTATCTGGCATAAGTCTCTGCTCTGGGTCCCATAGAGTCATAGACAGAGTAGAGGAACAAAATCAGAATATTAACTCTAAAGAGGGAATTTAGCAAAACGCTATTTGCACTTCACGTAAACGTATCGGGTATGCCTAAATTATAGATCTACTCCAAACAAAATCTCGTTATCTCGTTTCGCTGGTTGCTATCCACAGCGGTTTCCTTATATTTGATAATCCTTTGTTTGAGGAAAAAAGAAAATCACATTTGAATATTTAATGTCCTTGACGCAGAGTCGAGTTACAAATGTCTGGGGCTGGGGTGTAGTCTGTTCCACAAAAATGCAATAACAAACCCAATGAACGCTCGCCATAAGTGCAATCATGTTGGCTCCTTTTCAAAATTACACTGAGCCAGACAACACTGCACAACAGATTAGACCTGCTGCGCGTGACATACAAATATCACTAAGCACAAAGGGAAACCGGTTCTAATTTATTTATAACAGGTTATGTGATCATATGACTCAAGAAACACAGCCCACTCATTATCAATCAAAAAATATTCAGACATACATTATTCTCACATTGCATTGAAATCTAGTGTAAGTGCTAACTCTTAATTTAACCCTAATGCATGATAAAAAATAAAATAAAAAGTTTCTGAAGCCTGGAACGTTTTATGTAATGTTACAGTGTGAACTGCCTTTCCCACAAGAACTAACGTCAAACAGACGCTAACCAAAAACCTATTAAACAACTCGCATCATCTGAACAGAGGGGGAAAAAAACTGGGTTCGTCAGTTCAATTAAAGCAGAACCATGTTGTGAAGCAGATGTTTTTGTACTTAAATGTCACGGATAACCTTTGGTAAAGTGGTCTAGGAGGACTTAGGGCAGCACAGCCCCACTAAGGACAGCCATATGAGCTGAATTTCCACTGCAGTGACTTCATCAGTAATGAGCCACTATAAGCTGCAGATGTTGTGTCAAACTCTCCAGTGGGCGCCATGGTAACGGAATGAACACACAGCGAGGATTCTTGCCCAAGGTGATCCAAACACTTCCGTATGTGCTGAATTAGTGCCAGACTAAGCCGGACGACTCTTGGGTATTGGCGGTACTGTTAACAGATTCAGTGTAGGGTTAACTCACAATTATAGATTGCATTCTTATGCTTTTGTATAATGATGATTACATGTTTAAAACGTATGCATACATTCCAGTGCAATCTGAAACAGACGGTTACTTGGCACTTTAAGAGCAGTTCCAACTGTATTGAATTCATGAAATTAGCTAAATCAGCAGCACAACAGAATCCAAAAGTCTACATGTTGTTAATCAGTCATGTGCCACCCATCTCCTCCAATACATAAACAAATAAAACGAACCCAGTCAGTTAAAAGTGAAAGATGTTTAACATTGGCAAGGACTGCAAAACAAAGACAAGACAGAGAAAGAACAGTGCAGCGCATCCACATGTACAGTAGGAATATCACTGTATGCACAAACAACTGTGTTTTATTAACTATAGCACAACACTCTCACTCAAGTCAAAAGTCTCTCGTCATCCGTTTGGTTACCAACTGGTAATGATGCAGTAGAACAAGTCTTTATCCGATGAGAGCGTGCGTGAGAGGGGGGGTGGACATCGAAATGCCTACATCCTCAGTTCATTTGTCTCCTCTCCTTTGGTTATGTCCACCTACAATTCTTTCCCCCTCTCCTGTCTCTCTGTGTGAGTTAAGTGATGTATATGCGGTGGAAATCGTTAGCTCCGAAGGCGCAGTTGCACTTGGGGCACTTCCTCTGCCGGGTGTCGTAGCGCGTCTTCAGACACTCGTAGCAAAAAACGTGGAAACACTTGGTGAGAACCGTCTCCTTGTCTCGCGTGTTGCAGCACGGACAACGCAGCTTAGCCTGGATCGAGGCAAGCATGAACAAACCATTATTTACAATGGAAATAAGCTCTCTGGCGTTCTTGTGTTTGATCCTTTTGACAGATATGTACAAATGTTTATGTATACACATTCTTCTGTCAATAAAAACATCAATCAATCAAACCCCTTTTCAGCGGACGGTAACGAGGGAAACACTACTGATGACAAAATAAATACAGTGAGGTTGACATTTTCTGGTGCTGTGTGGAATACCTGGCTTATAAAATCACACTGCAAGGCTAAATGTTTTATTAAGCCATTTTGACCTGAGATCAGATTCTAAAAATGTCTTCTACATCCTGAGTTTTCTGAAAAAGCTATGTTTCTGTGTCAGTCGTTCTTCGATTTTTCAAAAATAGCAGACCTACAAGCTCGTAGCGCGCCACTCGGTGGCGCGCTATGAGCTTGTAGATCTGCTATTTTTCCAATAACTAAAGCATAACATAATGCTAACACCAAAATGGGTTAAACTCAAACGTGCAATGGAAGTAACAAGGGTGATGCACACCCCTCATAGTGGCACTTCATCATGGGGTGTATTGATTGATGACTGGACAATGTCAAACACAAAAGCAACACATCCCTGGTTCAATTATGACTGTAGAATTATGCTGCATGCCTTTCTGCCCTCAGTGTCCTGTCTCTCTAATAGCTCTTCTAAATAAAACAAAGACTGTTCCCAATCTTTTACTCTCACGCTCACCTTGTACTGGTTGATCTCTTCCTGCAGGATCTCATCAGCGTCTGTGTAAACCTCCACCTTCTTCTGTTTCTCCAGCTTCCGTCTCAGCCTGGACAGATCCTCCTGGAAGACAGATGTTTTTTACAGTCAAAGCTGCCGTTTGCTCCAGTTGTTGCTCTACTTTCGCAGTAAAACACTTTGAGTTGCAATAAAATTGCTTTGAGTTGCATTTGCATTCTAGTATGAATGGTGCTATGTGCAATTATTATGAAAAATCACACCCGTGTGAACTGAGTGGTGCAGTGGACACAGACATTGATGTTCCTTGGAGTGGTTGCACCACTCAAAAAGGACCATTACAGCAAGCGCTTACTCAAACCCACTTTAGAAGACTAGTCCTCGCTAGGTGCCGTATACCAGTGAAGTTTTTTTATTTCACACATTAAACTGTACAGTGAGATCATGTTACAGTAAAAACAACAATAAGGCAGTAAAAGAACGAACATAAAGCAGTAAAATGAAGATAAAGTATAAATGTCAATTTTAATGAGGAAGAGCAAGTAGAAAAGATCACCTCTGGGATACATTATGAAACAGGAAACATAATACATCAGAGCAGTGATTGGAAGGTGCTCTGTGTTGGTGGATTTGCCAAAAGACTAAATGACTGACATGTGTTGGCCACATGCCTTTGTCTGGCAGCTACTTGGGGTTTCTTTCCACTTCATGTGTAGTTGTAATCTACAACTCTTGATGAGCGCCTCCCTGTGCCTAGAAGACGCCCAACGTACCTGTGCTCGCTTGAGGTTTCCAATCTCCCTCTCACGGGCGCTGCGGTTCTCAGCCACAGAGACCTGGATCTCCTTAAGCTTGGCCTGGGTGTGTTCCAGCTGCACCTTCAGGTCCTCTGCCAGCTGGGCAGCTTCCACTGCCTGGAGCACAGAAGGAACAGGATACACTTAGTGGAAAATAAATAAATAAATACTACCAGAGGCTAAGTGATTTGGTTGCCATGTTGAACATTTACGTTTAACTCACAACTATAGATTCACTTTACTTGCCACGTACAGTATCAGGTACATTGACTCGTCTTGGTGACATGGGTGCAGAACATAAGCAACACTCGCAACATCATACTGGCAACAGGAGCTCAGTGAGACTGGTTTGTAATCTGGAATAAAACCTCATTCTGTGCTGGTCTTTTGAGTGAGCCAGCAGTGCACATGGCTGAAAATCAGTCTGACTCTTGGGAGTTCTCCAGCATACCTTTCTCTTGTTGGATTCCACTGCTTGGGTCCGGACTCCCAGCTCCTTTTCCAGAGCAGCCAGTGCGGTCTGGAGGACACCCTCTTTCTCCTCTAGCTTCTGTACAACCAGCAGCTGGGCGTCCACCTGTGACAGACAACCACATTAAGTCAAATCAAGTTTACCACATTTAAAAACATCCAGCGTTTGACCAAATTGCTGTCCAATATTAAATTAAGCACTTAACCACTTTTCGAACAATTTATCAAACTTTGCCTGACATGCCCAAAATTTCAATAGAAAAGATACAAGTAAAATAAGATGCACAGTAACATATCTTGGTTTGTGGTCAGACCAGTTACTACTTAAAAATATATGGTACTGCAGGATATTTTACAATTACATAATTCAACGATAGATTAAAACATTTAAGCCCTCAGACCCTTGTTGGTGTCTGGACAGAGAAACACAATGATAAAAGGTCCAATGGTAACCCAGGATATAAGTAACTGTTCGATGCTTCTGCACAAATATGGATGCCGTTATGCCCCATCCATCTATCCCATTCCTCTCCGTGGGTCTCCTAACCTGGGTCTTGAAGGTCATGACCTGCTCAGCCAGCTCCTCCTTCTCCTCCCTCAGCAGCTTGTAGATCTGGTTGGATTTGATGCGCTCGCTCATCAGCTTGAAGTTGGCATCGTCCTTTTCCCTGAGCTGCTGCAGCAGGCGGCTGTTCTGCTCCTGCATGTCTTCGAACGCCTGGCCCGTCACGTCCATCTCGCTCAGCAGGGCCTCCTCCTCCTGGAGACACACACACACACACACATAGGTATCCGTGATAAGAGTTTGTTTGTGCTGTCTGTGTGTGCATGTGTGTAGGGTGCTTTAGCGAGCAAAGATTATTATTATTTTTTTAGGTGAGAGGGTCAAGAGAGCGAGAAAAAAAAAAAGGGAGTGCCTTTGTCTGAGCTTTGTTGGATGCGTGTGAACGTCAGTTTAAGAAAGAATGAAGTCTGGTTTTCATAACCATAAGATAAGAACAACATAAGGTTGATTAGGGTAGGGGATTGTGATGCATTTACAAATGTATCTTAGGGATGGGCTAGGATGACAAGCAATGAATCAAACTGAGCTCATTGAGACAGACATGTCTCAGTGGGGACTGCTTTACTGTAATAATAATTAACTAGTGCGAGGAAATATATCAAGACTCTGATATGAGGTGGAATTTTAAGACCCTAATGCTAAATTCAATACAAAGCTTTCAAATGTGCTTACGCTGCTCGTGGCGGTATACCTCTATGCTTTACATGAGATGTAAAGCATAGAGGTAGACTGTTGAACTGTGAAGTACTTAATGTTGGCATAGATGTCTTTGGTGGGACTGTCACTGTGACAGGGGTGTGTGGAACACAAAAGTATGCAGATTTTGCAGTTGCACATGCAGCACACAAGAAGAAATCTCCACCCTCTCCTCTCATGAACATTTGAATCTTTTAAGTGACTGCCATTTAACACGTTATTGTAACTAATGTAACAATCTGAGATACTTAGATACCCAAATGTTTGATGGATAAGAAAATTATTTAAGTGGTCCCAACAATCAGGGAAACCGGAATCTCCATTAGAATGGAATTTTGTGTCCTGAAAAATAAATGTTCCTGTTAATCTATTAATAATGAGTCAATGGACACTGGGGGAAAGACTGGGCAAAGAAAGACTATCCATGGTGCCTTTACTGGCTTGTAATATAGATGACATGTAAAATACATGCTTTAAAGGAAATCAGACTCCCACTCAATCCTCTACATGTGATAATAATCTGCTAATCTCAAGTGATGTCAAATTTGAGAAGGTCAAGAGTTGAATGAATATTATAACAAACAAAACAAAAACTGCAGTGTGGGCGTATCAGACCATGTGTGAAACCTGCATTGTATTCAAGACAATGTCTTGACTCAAACACTCAAATATTTTTGGAATGGTTTAACGTCACCAGGGTTGTAGCGCTGCCACAAAGTTTACAAAGGATTTATTTTAATGGCAGCATTTAAAAGTGCATGCTGTATTATTTAATAGTTCTGCGTTAACGCCATCCGTCAAGGGTAAGGTCCTATAGCTTCTGTGATGTCCAAGTTGTGATTTTGTTATGTGGGGCCACTGGGGGCCCCACATAACATTTTGCTATGAGTTGATTGACATGGGTCTGGGGATGGACTGATGCACATAAAGTAGGCAGAGATTACCGGCCCGCCAGGTAGACCCGAGGAGAGAGACAAACGAACAGGGGGACCTGGACAAGTTAGTTTATTATACATCTTGTTAAATAAGCTATAGCCACAGGAACGATTGGGCTCGCTGGGCGAAAATACTCGAGTCACTCTTCTGAAACTGGTGAGATCATTCGTCTTATATTTATTTTGTTTGTTTCTTCCTTTGGAATACATTAATTTGCGGCCCAATGGATCCAAGAAGTCCTGTCTATGTTAAAGTTGGAGAGAATTAGGTATAATGTCCATGGCTCACGAGAGAAGTTTGACAGAACCTGGTCTACGTTTATCTCATACGCTGAAAACTTTACATTCCCCTAAGGGGCAGACGAGGGCACCATTGGGGACTGGATTAACGAGACCGGAATGCACCTCCTATCCGAGGATATGATTGCTGGTGGCGGTTACTACCATTATCAATACTACTATTGACTAACAGTATTTGCTGTGTATGTATATGTGCATGTATATGCGGGCGTATATATATGCATGTATATATATTTTTTCTTTTTACGTATATAGTTAATCAGTTTTTGTCCCTTTTTCTTTTATTTTTATCTCCATTTTACTTTTTATTTCCATTCTTATTTTTGTTCTGTCTGTGATTTTGTGTGTTATCTTATTGATTATATCCATTTTCAATTGCGTATATATATATATATACATACTCTATCTCTACATCTATGTTTGCTGTTTCTGGACGGGGGGAGGGGGGCGGGGGTGGGGTACAAAAATAAAAAATTGAACTGTTTTTGACTGAAATGCTTGTCTGTAATAACCTGTAAAAAGGAATAAAAACAAAGTAAACACAAGGAATACATTAATTTGGATTACTTTCGCTTCTGGGGTGGATTAAGTTTCTTTTGGATTTCGTTTGCTTTGGAGGGACTTTTACGTTCGGGAGGGATCTCGTGGAGAAACAGACATTGTTTTAAAACAGCCACGGAACTAATCGAGACAATAAGCTTGTGTGTGCGAGTGCGTGCGTGAGATGCGGACATTCGATCGGCTCATTAATTTTCAACCTTTCTTTGTGTTGTTAGCTAAATGTACCTGCTTGGTGGCAGTGAGTTTCTTCTGGAGGTGGTCGATGGTCTCCTCTGCTACCCTGATCTTCCTCAGGGCATCTTCATCGGCCAGCTTCTTGCTCTCCTTCCTTTCTCGCTCCTCCAGCTCCCGCACACGCAACCTCAGCTCATCCACCTGGTTCGTTTTGATATGAGAGGAACATGCTTATCTGATGCAACGTTTTAGATACACACACACTTCAGCTTATTTGAAAGCTTGTGTATGTACAGGTCAGGTCTAAGTATATATTTATGTGTATCCCCACTGAAACTCCTTTGCATCGCTGTGTTATTAGGATGTCTTATCTCACAAAATTAACTAATTTATTAACTAACTATTAACTAATTTAATTAAATTAAGTAAAACAGACAGTTTTGGGTCAATAAATACGGTGACAACACTTTTCAGTTATAGAAGCCCTGCTGTGATGTGGAGTAGATTCTGAAGAGCAGTGAGAAACCTCAGCTTTGGACTTGCGTTCGGCTGCCATCAGCTGGACTTTGTCCCTCTGCTCTTTGGGGGCAGACTTGTACATGTCCAACAACAGCTTCATCTCCTTCTGGGACTCTTGGGCTTTCCTGAAGCAAAGCAAGACAGAGAGCTACATTTGCATCATAACACAAGAACAGGGACACACACTAACCAAATAAACAAAAACACATTTATTCTCAGAAAGTGTGTGTTGAAGTGAATTGTTAATGGGCAACGTGGCGCCCGCTGGCCTAGTGGTCCAGGCGCATGCCAAATATAGGCTCTGGCCTGACAGCACGTCACGTGTTCGAGTCCCGTTCATGACGACCTTTGCTGCATGTCTCTCCCCTTCTCTTTATCCCCCTTTCCTGTCCGTCTTCACTGTAACCATCAACAAAGGCACAAAAGCCAAAAACAAATCTTAAAAGAAAATGGGCAACGTACTTGAGCTCAGCTCTCAGCATTTTCAACGTGTCAGAGTCCTTCCTCTTCAGCTCCTCGCTGCGCTGCCTCTCTCTCTCGCGCTCACGTTCTCGCTCCCTCTCTGCCTCCCGCTCCCTCTCGCGAGACCGCTGCCTCTCCAGCTCCTTCCTCCTCTCTTCCTCCTCCTCATGCTCCTCGTCCTCCTCCTTCTTCACGTCAGTGCTGTCGCTCGTCGTGTCCTCCAGGATGAGGACAGTGGCGATGTCTCCACTCTGGCACCGCAGCTAGTGAGCAAAGCGTGAAAAAACCGACCACCACAAACTGATTAAGCCATTTAGACCCGAGGACGCATCTGTGTCACCTTATAGCATTTAACCACGTTAACCATTATTTTAAACTTTAGCTGTTGAAAAATAGCAGATCTACAAACTCGTAGCGCGGCAAACGAGTGCCGCGCTACCAGCTTGTAGATCTTCTATTTTAGAAAAATGGTAAAAATGTGACGCAAATCTTTGTATATATATGTTCTTTCACAGTGATTTTAACTAACATATTTGCTTCTGGTCCCCGACTCCCTGAAATAACATTTTCAGATGGGGGTCCGCAGCCAAATACATATAATTCTGGGGGTCCTTGACATTAAATAGTTTGAGAACCACTGATATAGAAACATAAGGTTTTTCATCAAATTTGTCATTATTTAGAAGATATTTTGTAGAATCTGGTCAGACCTAAATGGGATAAAGCTCCAGACGCAACTGTCCAGAATGGGACAACAAGGCACAACCAACTTATCAAAATATAGGGAAAGACAAGTAAACATTCCACTGCTCGTAGACATTACCATTACACACCCATTTATTTATCTAGCACATTTTATACATACTTGTACAAGTGCTGATGCACTGAGTCATACATAGGAGTATGTGACAAATAAAATATTTGAAAATGGGACCTCCCAATTCTTACTGCAGTTGCTAATTAGATGCGTATTGTGATTTTGTATGTATTTTGAGTATTGAGATTCAATATTATTCCTTGCGATCTTTTATTACTTTAACCATGGACGACAGTTCTGATGTATGATGACCAAAGAAATATCATAGTAATTATATTTCAATCTTAAATCCTAACAAATAATGTTGGCAGGGAAACCAAGAAAGAAAAGAGATAAGCGTGTCCTACTGTGTGTGGACTGGAGCGCTAGACAGAACACATCTTTTTATAGATCATTAACAGGTCCATCCTATACCGTTTCTTAGTAGGGCAATATAATCTTGAATCTCAATGCAAATTTCATAAATAATCATTGAATATCAGCATGAACAAAACATTTCATTAATGTTTCAATAAATACAATCACCAGGACTTAATAATAAAGATGGATTCAGCCCTACTGGTCAACGACCCATGCTCCTCTACCGTATAAATACAATGACCAGGACCTAATAATAAAGATGGATTCAGCCCTACTGGTCAACGACCCATGATGCTCCTCTACCTTATTAATCTCCATCTGTGTCTCTCGCAGCTTCCTCTTGTAGCGCTGCACGTCGCCTTTCAGCTGCAGGTTGTGGTTTTGCAGACTGCTGATGAGGTGTCTCATTTCTCTGTTGATGGGCCCTGAGAATAGCACAGTGACGGTGAACCCTGATAAGGACGATCAATCCACTTCGAGTCACAGTACTTTATCGGATATTGTAAAAGACGAGCTCAGCTGTTTGAGTGACAGGTTCAATGACACTATAAAACGGTAGGTGATGCAACGCAACACAGTGAGTGCACTCGTACAGGCAACATCCTCGATTACATGTTACTATCAAAGGCTATAAAATACACCCATCATTCGATACAACAACTACTTGCTAGGAACCTGATGTTGTACATTTTCTTCCCTCATAGGTACAGCATACACATATCCAAGGATCCTTTTAAGTCGTACTAAATTATATAAACCATGGCCATGCCCTAGGTTGCAAGGTTGTAATTATAATACTCTGCAAGGTTATTATAATAGGAGCTTAATTAGCTCCTATTATATTAACAACAGTACAATGTTAGAAAGCAAACAAATGAAGATCAACCAGGGGTCCATATGCCCCATCTGGACAGACTACCAGGAGTATGACAACCATGCAGAAAGCCTAGCTTGGTTCCCAACTTCCCATGTATGTTCGCACTTAAAATACCAATGATGATCTTTGTCTTCCTTCCTAGCTTCATTGACTAATGCGAGGAGGCATTTTGGACGATTAGAGTACCTGCTTGTTCGTTGGCTGCCAGGTTCTGCTCAAACTCGATGCGCAGCATCTCGTACTCTTTGCGCACCTGGGCCAGCGTGTCCTCAAGCTGGATGACCTCAGTCCTCAGCTTCTTCTGAAGGGACAGCTCGTCACTCTGGACACAGAGACAGTAAGACATGTGTTGAGAGTACGCAATTAATGCCATATGAACACAGTGCTTAATGAAAGGGCCAGGAAAATGTCAGTGTTGCCTTTTGGACTTCAACACGATCGTCGACAGACTAAAAAGGGACATTCACACACTAGACTAGACGTGATGATATCTAAATTGTATTATAACTATTTTAGTTCTCCATATCAATAATTATAGTATTCTGGCATACCGGTATCTATCTTTCATATAGATATTTCAATCTCAGCCGATTTTCAGAAATTCCTGATCGAAGAGATAATTTAAACATTGAAAGCAGCAACAAAAAGGTGGAGTTGAGAACCAGTGTACAGATTGTATCATTGAGCTGTTTGTAGATCTGCTATTTTTGGAAAATTGTGAAAATGTGGCGGAAATCTTTGAATTCTTTCAGAGAAAACACTTCAAATTAAACGCTTTTAACTCAAAACTTTGCTTCTTGGGGGGTCCCTGGAACATCATATTTTGAGATGGGGGTCCGCGGCCAAATTCTCTGGACATTAAATAGATTGAGAACCACTGATATAGAAACATAGGTTTTTCAGAAAACTGTCACGATTTAGAAGACATTTGTAGAATGGACCTCAGGTCTAAATGGGTTAACCCTAAATGAGTTTACCTCCATGTGTTCGATCTGTCGGAGGTGAGCGTTCTTGGCTGTGAGCAGCAGGGTGCGGGCCTCATCCAGCTGTGTCTTCACCCCCAGTGACTCGCTGAACAGCAGGGAGAACTGGGACTGGAGACACTTGAACTCTGGGGTCTCCTTCACCACCTCCTCTGGAATGTTGCGCAGGTCCATCTACAGGCAGGATGGGTTGGGGAAACGTATTGAGACCTCCCTTTCGCCCACCAACATTACTGGAATGTCTTTGAGTGAGGCACCGATTCCCAGAACTGATCCAGAGGTCTGCAGGTGAGGTGACACTGCAATATGACCTCTCTAATGAAATGCAAATGTGTAGGAAGCTCTCTGTGTGTATTGTGTAATCATTGTAAGTAAATTCTGTGACTTCTTTAGTTCACGATAGTTTGCCCTGACAGATATTGACAACCTTCATAAGACTTAAACAAACCTGGAAAAATCAACATATTCTGGCGGTTAACCACA
>NC_136805.1:24766326-24998826 GCF_951216825.1 Electrona antarctica
GGATTATTCCTCAGAGCGACAGACAGCGTGAATAGCCTGGTGACACGAGGTGAGTGTTTTGATTCAAATGCTGTGTTAAAAAACGACCAATGCTAACAGCTATGAACGGATGCCTAGCTTCCGCATGTCAGTGATGTCACACAAAGATCCTTGGATGTTGCAGTGTGTTTGTGTCGCATCTAACCGTTGCATTATAATATAATAATTAGAAAGAAAGAATCAGAATGCTAAAAATACAGGTTCATTTGTGGTTAATCATGTTTGCTAGACCCTTAAAGGTCTGTAACCAAATGGACGTGTAACAGTTCATTTGGTTACATTTATACACTCAGTTATTACACTACACAATCAACCCAGGGATAAAGTGACAGTCCATTAGGTTACATTTTACAGAGTTACGGTCCTTGCACTGGAGACTGGACGTGTTTTTCTGAAAAATGGAAAAGGCAGAAGTGTGCAGACACCAAAAGTCTGAGAAGAACCACTGTTGGTCCCTAGGCTAGTGAGTAGTATGGTAGTATTTTGTGAAAATTAGTTACGTGTTGCTTCAAGTTTCTATAGAGTTGACCTCGACTGGGGATGACAATGGGGGGGGGGGGGTGGGGGTGATTAGAGGAGTGGTTAGTCTCTGATTTGGGTATTCTGGGTTTAAAATGGGCATATCTTCAAATATTTTCCGATTTTAATAAATGACACACCATTTGAAAGCTTAAATTCTGTACTTTCATAAATCTGCAAAAATATGGAGAAAAAAAGAAGAAAAAGTCACCAATGTGACATCCTGCTGTCAGTATATTCTTTCAATTCTTGTGATACATCACTGGCTTCCTTTCCAGCACATAATGTAAAATCGTCTTTGCCAAGGGGCAGGGCTCATAACGACAGATAAAGTACACAAGCAAATACTAGCTTACATAGAAATACAAATCTAAATAAAAAACAAAGTATCAGTGACAGTGTCATTGTTGTTCACTTGTTATTTGCAAGGGATATTGTATTTTCTTCAATGTTTTCTAAGACTGCACACATGTATTTATCAAATCTATACATTTTGGTAGATTTGTGGGATGAGCAGCACAGCAGAGTATGTGGGTTGCGCCCATAAAGAAATCTCTGCCAATGACAAACTCTGCTCTGCTGCTATTGTTTTGAGCTTCCTACCCCAGGTGGCACCAGGGACCATGGGTGCCTGCCGTACACTACATGTCTCTACTTAGGATTCCATTCTAACAGACCTCCAGGCCATTCCTCTAATCGTATCCGAGGGACAGGCATTCATTTCCCCATACACCTACTGGCCTGAATGAATCCCTGTGTTTTTATGGAGGTTTTTCCCCAGAGGCGGAGAGGAAACAGCCTAGGACCTCCTGATCGAGTTCCGTTTTAGCTATAAAACTCACTGACAGATGTAACCTCTTTAAACCTTGTATGCCTATTTTGGGCATTTGGGTCATTATAGGAGAAAATCTCAAAGATTTTACAGCATTCTTTTTCGCTACTTGTGGACAACACATACGACAAAGTATAAAATAGGGCATTAATATATGAACAACAATTAAACTGCTCATCTCATATCAGAATATCGTCTTTCTGAAAAATAATTACAATATAGGCATTTAGCAGGTTCTCTTATCCAGAGCGATTAACAATGAGCAAAGTAAACTCATACATCAAATGCAGAGTCCAGAGACACTGTAGTAGTGTCTCAGTAAACTAGGATCAGGTAAAGCAAGAAAAGAACCTAGCATCAGTCTAAACAATATTAACACCAGGCTTTTCACCTCGGAGGAAAGCCTGGTATCTGTTCCAAAAGTGCCGTGTGAACCGGTCTGGAACGGATGATATCGTTACGTCATGTTGTAGTATTGTTTTGTAGTCATCAGACAGGAACAATCAAACGGAACTTCCCTTTTCCTCAAAACGGAAGAATAACAATAAAAGCTCTCGTAGCCTGTAGCTTCTATTGAGAAAAATCGGTTTGAGGGAAAAGGAAGTTCCAGTAGATTGATGACTACAAACCAATACTACAAGATGACGTAGCGATATCATCCGCTCCCGACCGGTTCATGAATCCGAAATGGAATGGTGCCCAGGCTAAAACAATATAATAACCTTTAGTTTTAGTACTTCAGTGCGTCGCCATATTTTTTTATTCTAACCCACTGTAACGCCTCCTTTGTCCATAAAGGAAAAAGGTGATGTAGATTTCTAGGTAAGACAAAGATCAGGAGAACTCACCAGTTTTGGGTTCCCGTGGCAGCTCCGTGTGTGCAGGCGTCTCCACCAGGCCATCAGAAGGAGCAGGGGGCTGTGGCTCCTTTTTCTTATTCTCCTCCTGTTGCTCTGGCTGTTCCTCGTTCTCTGCGTCCGGGAGCGGTGGTGGCGGCACGGCAGGGGCTGGCGGCAGTGGAATCATCCCCGCCTCCATCAAGGCACGGTCCGAGGGAGGGTCGGGAGCAGGTGCTGCTGGAGGTTCCGGCTTGATGCGTTGGCTCAGGACATGAACGCTCTCTTCCAACTGCAAGATAAAAACACCAAACATTATGGTGGAGGGTTCAGGTGTATTCGCACTTTGCATCATCTTGGTGTCACCCCCATGCTAAACACAAGAACACTACACTACAGGACACACGCAAGCATTAGCGCTCACTGCTTTTCTGTCACTCCATGTTAAAACATGCAGTCGTTCTCACTGGCCGCTCTGGGCAGAAAAAGTGCATTCTCTCATATAAACAAATACATTGTATATAGAATGACCAAATGTCATTAGCCGGCGTAATGGGGGTAAGTAAGTAAGTACCTGAGTCCAGTAGCGGTTGGCAATCAGCAGTGTGGTGTCATCAGTGGCTTGTCTCTTCTCCAGCTTCTCGATCTTCTCTCGCAGCTCATCCTCCATCGTCTGCCGCTGCTCCAAGCGCTCACACAGCTTCTTGTTCTTGAACTGGATCACCTTCATGTCCATTTCCTCCTGCGAGAGAGACGTTGGAGAACAGCGTTATGTTGTTTCACAGAGATGTCATGTGTATGGGGTTATGCTGGCACGCCTGGGACATAATGATGATCAGATTAAACTAACCGTGGAGGACACCCCCCCTATGCGAATGGGTTCAATGAGGGTGGTCGTCGTCTTCTCTTCTTTCTTGTTCTTCTTCTCAGGTGGGCCAGGGGGACTGTCCCCTCCTGAGGGCCGCTTCCCTCCGCCAGCACCTGACATGTTTACTTCTGCTCTCAACAGGAAAATACACCATGGCGTTAGGAACATTATGACGACACATTTCATTTCATTCATTTGACCACGGTCATAAACTGTATTGGAAAACACAGTTTATCAAGTTCACAACAGCGCACAAATTTAAGACATTACTTATAACGTAAAGTGAATTGTCGTGTTGTTGTTCATTGTGTCTGGAGTGGACAACACCTTTACTTCTGTGTTTTGACTTTTACGTTAGCTAGCTCTTTCCTTATTAGCTTGCGAGCCATGCTAATTGTGCTAAATTGCTAGCTTAAAAGCACGCTCCTCGATTACTTCTCCGAATGATGTTCTGCCAGTTTTCTATGCTAACAATCTGTTACACAGGAGGATAATCTGCACAACAAGCATATGCATCAATGTATGAAGTCAACCCTCTATTTTAAATCAACGTTAATACAAACCTTCACCAGCAGCAGCATAGACCGTACGTGCAACATCTAGCTGCAGATGCTGATGCTGCTGCTACGGGAAATGACGACGTCAGATTTCCGCCCCGGTAGTGTGTGTTAAAAAAATACAAATAAAACAAAATCGGTTTCTGTCCAGCATAAACATAAACATATAAAAACACGCTCTACTATTTTAATGTGTTTTACATTTACATGTACCGGGTCCGGTATGTATCTACGTTGAAATGATTCCCAGAAACCCTGTTGTTGATCCTTTACTAGTCCTTTAGGTGTCGCTGTTGCCATATTTGGATGGAAACGTATCGAGGTTTTTTTTGGACTATGAATGTAAACAATCCAGAAGATACTGCTCTCTGCTAGAGTAGCGAACTAGCATCGGTGTAGGGACGAATGCAACCATGGCATAACATTCCTTTCCTCGGACGTGGTAGCATTACTAGACAGGCATCTTAATCTGTCTGTATACAGGATACTCTCATGACATTTGACAGCACATTTTGACAGCATACGATTACGAGGTAAGTGGTTTCCGCTGCAAAAGGGGAACCCTGCCTGCATGCATGCATGCTAGCTGTAAGGCCAAAGCCCACCACAGCCTATCTATCAGTCTGTTTATCATTCATTCACATGCAGCAAATAATACGCAATACAAATACGAATGTGATATATATATAATATATAACATTGTTGTGAATCGTGGTATGGGTTGTTTACCTATAAGCAGTGCTTGAGCAATCTACTTTATGTCATAAACACCAGTCTTGATGCACACCGAAAGACAGAAGCGTTAACTTGTTACTGAACAGTGATTCTTTTGCAAGTTCCGTTAGTGTGCCCCGGATAACGTTCTTTCGTGCCATTGATCATGGTGACATCATGGTCACTCTCTGTTCTAGCATTAGACTGCAGCTTCTCACCATGACCAAAGACATTGTTGTTGGAGATGAACTACCAGACTGGGTGGGGGCCAAGGACTTCTACCAAAAGTATGACGCTAAAGAGGTGATTGGCAGGTGAGTGGGTCCAATATGAAGGAGCTTAAACACATGCATGCACAGCAGCACACAACTGTAACAACATCAATTTGATTGTGTGTGGTAAAGAAACACATTGTGTGTTCCGTATGATCTCTCTCAGGGGTGTAAGCAGTGTGGTGCGCAGGTGTGTGCGTAAACAGACTGGGCAGGAGCTGGCAGTAAAGATTATTGAAATTACAGCTGAGAAGATGACGGTTATGCAGTTGGAAGAGGTGAAAACCTCCACGCTGAAGGAAATCCAGGTCCTCAACATGGTGAACGGACACCCCTCAATTAGTAAGCTGATTCTCTAGTCTATTGGGACTAACATTTTAGTTTACAGTAATTGTGTAAAGTCCAGGCCATCACAAAATGCAACAAGTTGCAACTGCAACCATTGCAAGAGAAATCCCAAACTGCACTGACCTGCTTGTAGGTCAGTGCAGTTTTAGAATTCTGTAACTGGTTGCAAGTTGCAACTCGTTATGAATCATTGGTGTGGACTGGGCTATAAGGAAGCAGAAAACATGAGTCTAACTCTGTCATCTGTGTCTCACCTTTAGTCACTCTTGTTGATTCCTACGAGTCGGCAACCTTCATATTTTTGGTGTTTGACCTGTGAGTATGAAGAAAATGATATGTATGAATGTGCTTATAATAAAGAGTTTGTACTTTGTTGTTGATCCTATGTTTTTACAACTCTACATATTTATTTTCAGCATGAGGAGAGGAGAGCTCTTTGACTACCTCACAGAAAAGGTTACTCTAAGCGAGAAGGAGACTAGGTGAGATTCAAAACTGAAAACATTTAGCGCTGCACTGAATGAGAAACATATCTGAAAATCATTATATCGTTCGTTATCGCATCGTTATTTTCGTCAAATGACAAGTCATGCAGTTGTACAATTTAGGCTTTAGGTTCACTTGTTTAATAACTTAGCTGACACTCATCCGGAATATGCAACTGTCCAACACATACAGTACGCGTATGTAAATCCCCAGTACCTGATTGTAGCTGGCTAATACTCACTAGATTTGATTCTCACTCCATAGGTGTATAATGCGAGCTCTGCTGGAGGCGGTCCAGTACCTTCACTCATTCAACATTGTCCACCGGGACCTGAAACCTGAGAACATTCTTCTGGATGACCATGGACACATCAAATTGTCAGACTTTGGCTTCTCTGTCCAGCTCGAGTACGGGGAGAATCTCAGAGGTAAACTGACATAAAAAACAGGGCTGTGGATCAACATTTACGCACATTTATTTGATTCACTTTCTAATTATGTGATGAAGACAAACCTATTTGTTTTGTTCTGTCTTTTATGTAAATAAATCAGAGCTTTGTGGGACCCCTGGCTATTTGGCGCCAGAAATACTGAAATGTTCTATGGATGAGATGCACCTGGGCTATGGGAAAGAGGTTGACCTGTGAGTTTTTATTTATCCCCCTTTCTTTTGTCAATAAAACAATACCATTTGTCCCCACATCTATTCTATTGTAATCCTTGCTCATAAATATGACTTGTTTACCAGTTTTGTTTTTGTTCTAGCTGGGCCTGCGGAGTGATACTGTTCACCTTACTGGCCGGCTCACCACCGTTCTGGCATCGCAAACAGATGCTGATGCTGAGGATGATTATGGACGGTCGTTATCAGTTCAGCTCACCGGAGTGGGATGACCGCTCAGACACTGTCAAAGACCTGGTGAGACGTCAATGTCCATATTCGCACCGTTTTGCTCATCCTGATAAACCTCACCGCTCATATTGTAAGAGCAAAATTGCCTCCATGTGGATATGGCCTATTCACGTTGTCTTAAGTTTAGATGGCAGGCTGATGCCACCACCATAAACAAGATAATCATTTGAGATGACAGCATGGCTTTAACACAGCATCTCTGAACTCACCTTAATCTTTCAAAGGCACCCAGTAATTACAACACAAGCAGGTGCAAGTTATATTGCAGCTCTGGTGTCTGGTCTCAAAATGATATACTCACACAGTTGTGGTTATGTTTTGCACAATTGTGTCCTTCTCAGATATCCAGACTGTTGGTGGTGGACTCAGCTGCCCGTCTCTCTGCAGAACAAGCCTTGTCTCATGCCTTCTTCAGACAGTACCAAAAGGACGAAGTGCGGCTCTTCATTCCCAGAAAGACATTTAGGGTGAGACGCCATATCGATAGTTTCAATTTGGAGTTTGGACCATTGATTCAATTTCAATTGAAATCTGGCTAACTGATAAAATGATCAAATAATTGCACCATAAAGTACATGATGTACTTCAACACTTGCTAGAGTATAACAGGATGTGTAATCCTGTTATTGAAGCAGCATTCGGATTTGGAATCCTGCTTCAATCAAGTAGTCATCTAGTATTTTCTGTCATCTAAATAGAAACAGTTGAAATTTGAAATGCCACTTTTTCATTCTTCCCTGCCTTCCACAGGTCCTAATACTGAGTGTGCTAGCCTGCATTAGGATGTATAGCCGTTACCGCAGGGCGCTCCCGCTGACCCGCGACGTCCTGGCCAGGGATCCATACTCCCTCCGCAGCATCCGCAAACTCATCGATGGCTGCGCTTTCCGTATTTATGGACACTGGGTCAAGAAAGGGGAGCAGCAGAACCGGGCCGCCCTGTTCCAGAACACAGCCAAGACCATGCTCCTGGGCCTGGAGGAATTTGAAACTTGAAAAGGTCAACCTCATTTACTAACTGAATTAGGGTTTTTCCTCTTTTATGCCAATGTAATGAATTACAGTTTGCATGTGTTGTTGTTTTTGTATGAATGTGGGTCTTGTCAAGCCAATGTTTGTGTTTCCTGCTGATTATGTACATCTATAGGGAGTCGGGACCGGAGACATTTGTATGCCTTAACGTACACATTAATGCATTAATTTATTGATAACGGTGCATTCCTCAATGCTGAATCTCATTGTTTTGAGTTACTGTAAATTGATGAGTCGAAATGTTGGATATTTTAAATGATTTAAAATATAGAACAATGGGTACAGAAAAGTGAAATACTGTACCACTTTTACTTAACGCACAATTGCACAATCTGTTACTAACATAAGTAGTGAATACATGTATTACTCTTAAGTGTATCGAGGACAAGGTCTTTATTAACTATTGAGTATAAATTATAATTTCTATGGTTTTCCAATCATTTGTTACTGCCGTTTATGTGAATGCAATGTAAGCAATCATTTAATGAAAAATGTCATGAACAAATATTAAGGTTCTAGTTCACAACAATAATAAGCATACATTTACTTCAATGCTAAAGTCATGGTTGGACAGATCGTTTAGAATGTGTGTGGTGAAATGTTACTTTCGTCTTATCCCATCCAGTGACGATATGCAGCCATTTTGTCAATACAATGGAAATATAGCATAAACCTCCTCTAGGGGTGGTTTAAATTATTAAAAGAATTGCTAATTCAGAATCAGATTTATACAAGGTTTAAAATTACTGGTACAACTGACCTAAATTTAACCATGTTGGTACAACCTACCTTGTGTGTAGAATTATATGTATTTGCTTGTGATCTGGATTTCTAGAGGCCAGCAATCAAAAGATCAGTTCAGGTCCGGAATATCTGCCCTCCATAAAATACAGTATATGCCAGGCCCAGGGCTCTATACAGTATGTGTTGTGTAAAATAAAAAAGAAGAGACTGGAACCCAGGCCATTTGTGCCACTAGTGTCATGCAAAATCTTACGAAGAGGCATATTTATAAAGTCAATCCCTGAGCTGTACAGTTCCACGTAAAAAGAGGCGAAGGTTGTTCACACTGACTGGAACAGTTAAAACAGTACAAACTTTAGATGAGACTATATCAGTTCCAAATGAATCAGCATGAATTAACAGTAATTAATATTAAGGGATACTGGTCAATTCCAATGGACCTGTTTCAGAATATTAACATATCTGAAACACTTACTGTAAGTGCATTATTGAAATGTTGTTATCGGTGTGAAAGTCTTCTTCACATTGACCTTGTGAAAAGTTTTTGTCATTTTGTTTGTCTTGATAATACCTCGATAAGATAGTGTGCTCACTATTACACATGGGGATATTCCTGAACCCTGTTTTAGGGAAACTGAAAAGTAATTCCTTTCCAAGTCAAGTTTTTCATTTTGACCTGTGTTTGGTACAGAGGGTTGTAACGAATAGCATTCTGCATTCACTAACCGCTACATTTTATACTTTTCCTGAAACAATAATATAACATTCATTGTATATATATAATATAATGCAGAGTTTTATTAATGATAATAAAACAAATATATGGGCTATCTGTGTTCTGGTGTTTAGTTGATGACATTGAGGCAAATAAATCTTGCACTAGATGCTGAAAAAACCCCCACAAAAGTTGCACACAACAAAACACCCAGACTTATATGACAGGGTAAAAAGAATCCTGTTTTGGTACCCACTACTTATTGCCCTGAAGACTGGGCTGCAATGAAGCCAAGGCGCTGTTGAGGTGATCTGCACTCTCTTTGAGACGCTCCTCTAATTGGCCAGACACACGCACCAACTCCTCTCTGACTTCCTGCTGTATCATTGCCCGCAGCTCTGATTTGGATCCTGATAGTTAAAAAACAAGCAAGTTACAAACAAGTGGTTTTAATGTTGCACAAGTAACAGCGGAATTGGTTTTAATTTAGAGTGAGTCATGACTATACCTGGTGTGGTGACCTCTACGTCCAGGCCTGTGGTCGATGGCGCCTGTGTTTCAATACCCTGGTTTTCATATCGTAATTCTTCTGATTCCTTTTCCATCACCTTTTCCATGTCTGCTGACAACAAAGAAAAAAAGTCTTCCTTAACCATAACCATAACTAATATAACGTAATAACTTACCTTATATTAGTTGACGTTGACCAGAATCCCTTCACCAAAAATAGCCAATCTACAAGCTCACAATGTATCGTGTTGTTGAGCTTTGTTGTCACCATTTCTGATTCAGAATGCCAGGATGAAAAGGTTCTCCAACTAAGTACAATTTGTCATTTCTAAATAAACACCATGAGACTGATGACATCGCTTGTCATCACTGTAATGAATGACTAATGATAGAGTGACACATAACGTAATGTGATAATACCTGGAACAGCTGTGTCCTCCAAGACAATGTCTTCCTCCTCTAGCATCCCAGAGTATGTCAAGGACAGGTCAAGTCGTACCTTGGCCGAAGACATGGAGAGAAGAGCTTTACTTCTAGTGGCTTTACTGGAAAAGTATTTTTTTCTTTAAAAAGAAAACATATACCAAGGTCCCCCACTGCTCTATATACTTTTCCCTGTACACCAAAAATAGTCGATCTACAAGCTCATAGCGCCTGCAACGCTACTCATTTTGAACTTGTATACCGGTGTCTGTTATTTTTGCTGAATGTTGACCCCATAATAGGGACGCTAGTGTTCATGTGGTTATAACCCTGATGATCTTTCACTAAGTGTTTAACCACATGAACACTATTTTGTTCCCCTATTCTGGGGACTCTACAGTATGTGAGCTCCTTGTCACTATATTACTCCCTCACTGCACCTTGACACGGAAATATAATTCACAACAACCCAACTCAAAACAATATGTAAAGCTAAAATCATTAAAAAAAGAGTGGTGCTATACTGTACTTGTACTTGTGTGTGTGTGTATGTGTGTGTGTGTGTGTTAGGCTGTGCAACAGTGACACTTGGTGGTGAAAAAACTGTATTTCTGTGCTTAGACATACAGTACATACAGACATATAGAGGGACACACATTGCTGCGTATAGGAGTGGCTAGTACCACTCAAAAAATCACACTTGTGTGAAGTGAGGGGCGCTCTTATCATACATCACATTCCGTGCTCAGCCAATCAGCTGAGCACATTCCTTGCTCATACACACATTCCGTGCTCATACATACAAACACGCAAAGCTGTGCATAGGAGGGCGCTGTGCATTATGCTGCACCACTACAATAGGATTATTCTTTGATATGGGGTCATACCTGCGGAGTGAAAATATATTTATAGAGGTTGTAGTGTCTGATATAGGTGCTGTGGATGTACTTCAAGATTCGGGTCACCTCTGCAGAGTTGAAAAGGTTGATGCTAAAAGGAGGCCGCTGCAGACGACAGGGCCGAGAAACAGACTTCACCAACCAAAATGACAACAAAGAGACTTAAAACATGACAAATATGTTTAAATTAAATGATAGATTGAACATGCTTTACACACACCCTGACTGAATGACAGAGCAGAAGCTCGCTGAAGAATTCAAAACACTGTTCCATGTTGCTGAGTGAAGTTTCTGTTGGATTAAAAACAATGAAAACATATAGCAATATAGCAACCTAGAAGTGTCTTAAACCAGAAGTACAGGAAGTACCGGGCTATAGTATATTCCTGTATGCAGGACAACTTGTAGCCCTGTACTTCTTGTACTTCCGGTTAGGCACTTTTGGCAGCCGTTCTTTTCTAGCCCTTATCTCATCGCGAGATGGAGATAAAACTGGAAAATATTTGACTGGATAGGCCATTTTTTACAATTTGATGAGCAGTTGAGACGAATAACCATATAAGTCCACACTAATTATCCATAATGTATAAATCATGGATAAGAGGTCAGGGCACATAGGCCTTTTCAGGGAGGGGTCCAAATAAATTAGGGACTTAGTTTGTACTTCGTCCCAACTGCTTATTGTTGGTGTCATACAAGGGTTCCCTATAGTATCCACTTATTGCATGCACACGCTGCATACAGTGCTATGCTATATAAAAGGCCAGAAAGACAACAATGTTTTGGTCATGAAATTAAATTAATAATAATAATTATATTATCTCTGCCATTATCTGGCAGTGAAATCACCAAATCACACCTGTGTTGGCCTGGTGCATACACTTGACGATAGACAGGAGGGCAGACGTCTGTTCTCTGTTGAATCGGTTCTCTCTGCAGAACAGAACAGTCTGGACATGCAGCTCCAGGAGAACTCCCCTCCGTGGCTCAGGAATGTCAATGTGAAACACTCTGCATAAAACACTGAAGCAGAGGCGAGTGAGAGAACACTGGGGGGGATGTTCTCCAGGCGTTCCCCAGCTAAATGTTTTAGCCCATTTAGGAAAAGTGGTGGTGGTGCAACTCCCCTCTCCCCCTGCCTCTCTCTCTCTCTCTCTCTCTCTCTGTAATTAGCAGGCAACAGTGCAACACTATCTCTCTCTCTCTGTTTCTGGCACAACAGCGCCACTTTAGCCCCTACTGGTACTCATAGTCACATAGGTTAGGACGGACATTGCTGTTCCTTGGAGTGGTTGCACCACTCAAAAACACCATCTAAAAGTTTACATAGCAACAAGAACCCCAAAATGGGATAGTCTTGAAGGATAAAAACCCCACAAGGGGTTGCATCCCAATAATTTTAACAACTTTATCCATTTATACGTTGGCTATTAAAAAAAGCTCACAGCATGTTACTTGCTGCAAGCATTCTATTGTTGAATAATCTAACAAATAGATATTTAAATTTTGATTTATTTTTAACATAAATCTTCTCTTCTGGGGGTCCCTGACCTGGCACAAAACATTTTCAGTTAAACAAATATCAATTTGGGGGTCCTTGACACAAAAAGGTTTGAGAGCCATGGTGTAATCAATCAATAAAAGGACACAAACCTCTCCAAATCAGGAATCGACTGTATTTGGTCAATCTCCTGCATGTCATGGTAACTCACATCTACCCTAAAGACCACAACAGAATGCATTTTGTAGTTGAAAAATCTTACATACTGTGTAATGTTGTGAGAACATTTAATATGAACACTGTATTGAATTGGAAGTGTTTTGATTCATTATTATATTGAATGCACCTGCCCTGCTTGGTTAGAAACCTGCCAGTAACATATTTTCAATAAATGCATAAAAAACAAAGAAGGAACACATACATAGCAATGAGTAGCATATTTGAAAATGCTGTTACAAATATGATGATTCTTACCACAGCAACACTTTGGGTTTCAGAGGGCGTCGTACCTGTATGATTAAAAACAATGCTTTTATATGTCAGATGATACTACCAAACATAAGGTTGGCTGGTCAATAGCTAATAGCAAAGGCCTAGCAGTCAGAATGAACTCCTTCAAAGCACTCGTGTACCTGAACATTGACATCCATTTGTTTTCCTCAAAGTTTATACTGCAAAATGCAAGTAGCTCAGTTTTCTAACATAACACACAAATAAAAAGCTGTTAAAGATTATATGATTGCCTTCAGGGTTTTCACTGCAACATGTAGGCTACAGCTTACTATGCAGCCCAGCCTGCCTCGATCAGTTCCTGTTTACTATGTATCCTAGCAACATACAGTTGCTGCTTCAAGCAGTAATGTCAGCCCAGTGAGGACTCAGTGCAGACAGAACTAGTATAGTAGTACTACAAATTAGTTCTGGCCTGGGTCTTCAAAACCATCACAGAGTCTGCAGGGCCCGAAATGACTTTTGTGGACGTCATCCCTATAGCTGTATGTTGGCGAGGAAGGGTGTTAATATTAGGAGATCTTTTAAAAACACCATGTCCAGGTGACACAAATAGGTTACTAATGAGCGTATAATGTTGGCCCTAGCCTTTATTTATTGTTGACACTGGTCAGCTCTGTCACTAGCGTCTCCATTGTGCACAAGCTGAGCAGTGGAGTTTAAGAACATTATCCTCCCTTAATCCACTCAGCCTTCTGCCACATGCAGGTGGGTAGAATATGTCAGATGGAAATGGAATGCAATTATGCTACACACGGTTAATATTTATAGGATATAAGTATTTCTAATTTGGTAAATGCTTTAATGCTATCTTGAGACAAATATTGATAATACACTTGCATATATTGATAATACCTTGTGGCCAAGCTGTGATCAGTGGATCTTTACAAGTCTTATTTAGGCTATACTCTTAACTCGGACATGGAGGACCCAGATATGCGACAACAGAAGCTCGACAACCAGGTACAAGAAATGTTATAGTCAGGCCATATGTAGCCTACTACAGTAATACTGATACGGCTAATTTAATAAAGAAAAAAACATTGAAAAGTCATTCCATATCTATCTAAAAACAAAGAGCTAATATAGCCTATAAGATACCCTCAGTGTCATAATCAGATGAGCATGGAGTGATGAACTATGGTTACCAGAAAAAACAAAAGCAGTATTTGAGCATACCAATATTCTGTATCTTCAATTGCATTTATTTTTGTAATCGCACTCACAATCGGTACTTTAATAGAAACGTCCATTCTGCAGTCAGCTAAACCATTTTGAGCAGCAGGTAGCTTATTGTTATTACTATTCTTAACCATATTCACATTGCTCATGACATAATGCTCAGGGACGAATACAGAGGCAGCCAGAAGACAAGCGTTATTCCACCCCCAAATATGACATACAACTACTGGGCGCCATGTGAATATGGTTCACAGTTCTTGCTGAATAATGTTAATCTCTGTTAAACAATTTTTCATAGTTCATTCATGTTATGTAGGGCCCTATATTGTAAATACCATTGTATAAACTGTTCTGAATTAAAATAAAGAATGTTGGTCTCCACCTATTATATTTCTAGTACCAATGTAACCAAATTAACCATAAACCTTCAACAGCGAACACTTCTGGTAAAGAAACAGCAGAGAAGGCGGGCTGATGCTCAGATGGTGATAGCCAATCGAGATGCACGGCCCAAGAAAAAAAAGGACAAGGGTGGCAGCTGTTCTGATGACACGCCTTTGTTAATTAGCCAGTCCCTTAGCAACACTTCTTTGAATGGTGGGTGGTATAATATAATTTGATTTAATGCAGTCATTATTATTATTAGTAGTGGTGGTAGAAAAAGCAGTTATAGTAGTAGAAGCGGTAGTAGTTGTAGTAACAGAAACAGTAATAGCAGTAGAAGTAGTAGTAGTATATATTTAAGTAGTACTACTTAAATATATAGAGGTAGTAGTAATTGCATAAGTATAGTACTGATAGCAATAGCAGCTTACATAAGTAGTTATAAGTAGTAGTACTAGTCATAGTAGTATATAGTACAGGTACTGTAGTAGGAACTAAGTAATTATAGCAGTAGTAGTATTAATAAACAGTATTAGAAGTGAAGTAGTAGTAGTAGTAGTAGTAGTAGTATAGTCATCACTACAGTTATAGTATACTGTTGACAATTCAAGTCTTGTGCTGTTTGTGTTCTGGTGTTAACATCTTTTTACATTTTACATTTTTACATATCATTTTACATAAACACCCAATCAAACGGTACCATGTTTTTGTTTGTTGTCTACCATAGATGCTCAGGCTGAACATGGTCATGATAATCCCCTGGAGGAGATCAGCCTTGGTGAGTTTGGGGTTACCACAACCATGACCTCAGATGAGGCTCGCCCTGAGAGGCCAATGGCCCCCAGGACCATGGACCTAGACATCGAAGAAGAGCCAGAGCCAAAGTCTGACGTGGAGAACCAGGACGGTGAAGACGGAAAAAAGATCAAGAAGAAAGGAGAAAAGGGGGGGAAACTGAAAAAGGACAAACCTAAGCGTAAGACCACGAACAACAAATCAAAATAATATTGTGTCATGTGCTTGAGGTAACATAATATGTTACCTCAAGCACAGCACATAAAACCTGGCTGCTTTACATATTATGTCCAGCAGCCAGGTTTTAATATACATTTCCATATGTTTTCAGACTTAGAAATGAATGAAGAGGGAGAGATGGATGACAATAAAGACAAGGAGAAGAAAGACAAAAAGAACAAGAAGAAGGGCAAACTAAAAGGATCCATCCCTGAAGACACGGATATAACAAACACTGACGAACAAGAGCGTAAGTCTTTCAAGGTTATATTGTTAGTGAATGTATCATCTGCAGACAATTGACCACATTCACACACAGGGGATAAAAAATACCTCCCCACTGTCCCCAGAAAGTATGACGTAAGACCATAATAATGCAATGGTATAGTAGCAGAGCAGAGCCAATATCTCCAGTTATTACAGTATTTGCATGTCTCACCACCACAGAAAAAAATCTGGAGACCCCAACCGTTAATATTGACTCATTTTTAGAGTTGGCAAGGACTGAGGCGAATAAAAGTGATGAAAGCGAAGGCGAAAAGGAAGAGTCGTCCCAGAAATCTGTTCGTCACGCTACAAAGAAGAAACAACTCAACACGTGTGAGTTAGCTTTTGTACAAACATGATACAAAAAACGGCCTGGGGACCCAGGAATTTTCATTTATGGAATACCTTTATTTGCTTTGTTCCTTCCACAGCCATGTGCCAAATAAGTGATGATGGTGAGGGCAAAGAGGATGAAAAAAAAACAAAAAAGAAAAAACGAGAGAAAACCGAAACATCTCTGGCCTTGCTCAACTCTAATTACAGGGAGAGGTCCTCCTCGGGCAGTGAAAAAGTAAAAACTACTACATTTCACACAAATTACAAATACGACATTTGTACAGATATCATGTAATATGAGCTTTAAGCTCTCATTTGACAGTCTTTCTTGTTGCAGTCTGTTTCTTCCATCTCTGTGGAAGACCTGGAGAAGTTTGCATTGCGTCCGGCGCCCAGGGATACAACGATCCAGTGCAGAATCACCAGGGACAGGAGAGGTGTGGAGAAGGGCATGTACCCCACTTACTACCTTCACATGGAAAAGGATGATGGCAAAAGGGTAAGATGTCGATTTATTGAGATCCTAGTCATTTAAAGAAGATATTAAATAAAACATCAGTAATCCCCGGGTAGGAACCGAATGGTACCCTCTCTGTATCTAGGCAGAAAATGTGCTTGACACACACACACACACACACACACATTACAGTAATTTAAGTATACTCTAGTTTTACATACCTACACTTTATTTAAATATGAGTTTAATGGCGGTCCCACTCCATCTGATCTGTCCCTGTTTTACTGTCATCTGTCATCTCTTAGGTATTTCTAATGGCAGGCCGGAAAAGGAAGAAGAGCACAACTTCCAATTATCTAATCTCCACTGACCCCACAGATCTATCCAGAGATACAAACAGCTATATTGGAAAACTGAGGTACTCTGTCCATTCTCTTCTTCTGTCTTTGGCTGGCTATTAGGGCTAATCTGTAACACAATCGTGTGATGAAGTAATATTAGGCCTTCTATCATTTTTCATCTGATGCGGTCAATTGGAATTTCAGTTCAGAACATTGATTGCAGAATGTTGATTGTATCCTTAAAATTTCTTGTTTTGTATGAGAGTTATTTTGTAGCTTGGCAGATCTTTGAAATGTTTACCGTTAATGGCATCAATCATATGAGGTATGAACGTCTGAAAAGGCAGTTGCCTCATCCTAGAATGGAACATCTCATTGTGTTCCAGGTCCAACGTGCTGGGTACTAAGTTCACCGTATACGATGGAGGGGAAAACCCAGAGAAGAAGCCTTTCATCAAAGAGAGTGAATCTGTCCGGCAAGAGCTTGTAGCGATTTGTTATGTGAGTTCCAAATTATAATTTTTCTCAGAAAGGAGTTTGGGAATACTTAGCTCCAGAGAAAAGCACCTTATCCCATAGCCCACCAATGCACATACTGTATCACACTCCAAACATTATCGCTGATTTGGCAACAGAGAAAACCTACACCTGTACTGTAACCCAATCAACTGTCATTCCAGGAAAAGAATGTTCTAGGTTTCAAAGGACCAAGGAAAATGACGATTATCATCCCTGGCATGCTGGAGAATGATGAAAGAGTGTCCATTCACCCAAAGAATGTACGTTTATGAGAATCTCATTGACTTTATTAGGCAATTATAACCTGCAGAATCACACAGGGAAGGTCCTAAAATGGATGCTAGTTTTGCTGCCCCTTCATAACTTTGTCAGCCTCACCTCCGGTATTAAACCCAAACCCACTCCTTGCCACTTAACTTAATGAGGCACCCACCTCCACCGCACACTTTGAGTCTCACTGCCTAGTTTTGTATATTCTGTATTCTTTCATTAGTTTCCATGTATAGAAAATGTGCTATACAAATAAAGTTTGACTTGACAGGATACAGAAACTCTACTGGCACGCCATGAGAATGGAAACACAGACAACCTGGTGACGTTGATCAACAAGTCCCCCAGCTGGAATGAACAAACCCAGTCCTATGTGCTCAACTTCCATGGGCGAGTCACTCAGGCCTCCGTTAAAAACTTCCAGATCATCCATCCTGATAATGGTGAGTCGTAAAGCTCTGGTACTTGATCCTCCTTCCTCCCAAAACATACAGATCCAAAGGGAACACTGGACAAAGTACTTTGGTAGGAGTGTGTATTGTAATGGGCAGTGGAAACACAACTGTGTCAAAATCTGTTATAAATGTACTATTTAAAATAGTGAAAGTAACAGTTCTACAAGCTCACTTGCTGATGAAGTAGTAGTATGATGAACGATAACAAAACATAAAAAAAGCGGAATTATGGAGATACAAGGTTTCTGCCCGACAGCGACGATATTCAAGTGCATTATGGACATGTGCACAGCAAAAAGGAAGAGGCACACGATCTCCAACATGTGTTATCTTTCATAACAGCACAATCAACATGAAACCATCACCTCTAATCGTAACAAGTTCATCAACATAGCCTAGTTTAAACCTTAAAGGCCTCTCAGCATCAACGATTGAGGTAGAAATTTTATTAACTATCTATGCACTATCCTATCCTACTGCCTGTGCAAGGCATAGAAATACTGAATGCATGGCAAAACATTGAAAACAGAGATCTGATTGTGGAAGCGTTTTTTTCTCACTTCATCACTTACAGACCCTTTAATAGCAGTATAAACTTCAGTAGTAGGCTAAAGATTCGACTTATAACCGCCTGCTCACAAAAAGCACAACTGCCCAGAGTAAAACCCCCTCCCTATGGGCGCTGTACTGAGTGCTCACTACTCCTAATAGTTAGTATGGGTGAATGCAAAGTAACACGTATGTGCACATTTCCTCTTAACAACTATCCAATCCCTTCATGTCTATTCCAGGGGATTACATTGTGATGCAGTTTGGTCGTGTGGCAGAGGACGTGTTCTCTATGGACTACAGTTTCCCTATGTGTGCCCTGCAAGCGTTCGCCATCACCCTGTCCTCGTTTGATGGCAAACTGGCCTGTGAGTGAGTGATCAAGACCTGTGTGCCTCAATGGGATGGTTTCATCGCTTCTTGTTATCCATTTCCACCACGCTGGAATGTCTTTTATTTATTTGTTTGTTTTTCCATTTGGTGGGGTATGTATTTATTAAATCATTTTGAACCAATTACACTTATTTCGCTAAAGGAAATGGTTTTATTGAAAGCATTTTACACTGACTGACCAAGCATTTTTTCCTGTTAACACTGAAAACCGTACAATTTCTCACAAACGCTACTTGTTTCATGTCATTTTTTATGTCGGTGCACTGTAACACTTAGTACACCTGTATTACTTTTCGTAAAAAGCAATAACACAATGTTTGCAAATATGTGACTTTTAATCTTTCATCTTATTACTATTTATTATATTTCTTCACTATTATGAATCTTTTTGACAACATAAATGTATGTATTTCCTTTCAATTTCTGTTGTACCTTATCTATATTAAATTGAAACATGTCTAGCTCCTCTCATCTCTTTTCTTTAATCAAAAGGCTAATACTGGAAGAGGTATTGCTATCAGAAGGTAAGGAGCAGAGAGCAGATCTAGATAGAGCAGAGCCAAACATGAGATAGTCTTATCTTCTTTTGCGATATCAAAACACGTTATATTTCACAAGGGCTTCAGTGCCGGTGGCTCTTTTTTCTTAAATGCAAGCTTGTACTGATTTGAACAGAGAGGTCTTAAGAGATACAAAATAAGCTGCAGTTATGCACAGTGGGACATGAAAACATTCCAGATGTATGTGAATAGAATGAGCCCCAACTAAATCTGACCTTACACACTGTGGGATAAAAAGACTGATACCCGTTTCCTGCTTTGAAGTCTTTATAGCCAACCATGGGATGTGGGGCCGCAGGAGCATTCTAGGTGTTATATTAACAGCTTCTTCTCTAGCCTTTGTTACAACATGACACCAGTCAACTGTCTTATATTCTACATCCGTAGAATTAGCTTCCTTTTCTCTGTGGCTATAAAAGAACAATTGCACATGGGGCTGACAACACTATTGCTTTAGTATGGTGTACTTCAATACAATGGACACACACACACACACACACACACACACACACACACACACACACACACACACACACACACACACACACACACACACACACACACACACACACACACACACACACACACACACACACACACACACACACACACACACACACACACACACACACACACACACACACACACACACACACACACACACACACACACACACACACACACACACACACACACACACACACACAGGTTCCAATGTGGATCTCTGATTCCCTGGGGATCAGCCTTTGAGGTCAGTTGTCTACAGTATCTGTGACATAATTATAACTCCAGTTTGGACAATGTTTCAGCTCGGCCAGAGCCCGTTTGATTGATTCATTTATTTAATACTTTATTAACATGCTTATTAACAGTACAGGTAGTACAGTCAAGGGATATTCTAAAGGGATAACCATTGTATAGTATAATCAACTGGCCCGGACGGTTAGCGCAACCGTCTGGGCACCCAGGCTGCCAAGCCAGTCGGACGGGGAAACTCCCCGGTAGGACATATCGTGGTATTGAAGGAAGCATGAGCTCAGTTCGGAGCTCTCCCCAGGTTGGCAGAGGGGGAGTAGCGCCCAGGATTACATTCATTGGCACCAGGTGGAAAAATGGGTTACAAAATTGTGGGACAAAAATAATATTTAATATTATTCAATAAACACATTAATATAATACTAGTGTAATATGGACACATTCACATAGCAGAGAGGAAGTGTCACACAATCTCCCAAATGTGCTATCTTTCATAAGAGTACAATCAATAACATGAAACCAAATCTTATCAAGTTCATCAGCATAGCCTAGTTTAAACCTTAAAAGGCCTCTCAGCATCAACTGAAGTAGAAATTCTATGCACTATATCCACACTAACCGCCTGTTTGTGGCATGGAAATACTGAATTAATGGCAAGACATTGAAAACTGAGATCACAAACACAATCTTATATAGAACACTAGGTCCCATTGCCTTCCTAAAATACATATACTTCAAATAGTGAAATTTATAGTTAAGCTCTTTTGAAGTTTCACAAGAGTGCAGTCACTTATAGAAGGAAGGGTTTACATATCGGCCGGAGGTATTTATTGTGTATGTACACCAAAATGTAATCACACTGTCACACAAAATGGCAGATGATGTGCAAACTTGTGTTCTTCTGCAAATTAATTAAACAAACCAGAGGCTTTATTTTATATAAAGTGGATGACTTGCTATAAAAGTGTATAATCCTGAAACCCCCAACTTATATTTTGTGTTACTTCACCCTTAAAGGGATTGTGACATAAATTAAGTTTTTGGAATTTCTCTTCTTTTTCTGAGCTCAATTGCACCCAAAAAAAACCTGAACTTTTAACACTTTCTGTGGCCTGGGGTTTTCTGGCTCAAACAAGTGCTCTGATTTTCCTGTGGAGTGTGATGTAAGAGCCAGCAAATCCCATAGATGTCACTGTTTTTGCATGTTTTCATTGCAGCTCAAAAGGCTTCACAGACAGAGAAAATCCCAGTCCACAGAAAATCCACTGAATGTTCAAAGTTCAGGTTGTTTAAAAATAATGAAAATGAATGTCATGAAACCTTAAATAGGTTGTAACCCTCAGTAGGCTACAGGTCCTAATTTCAACTGCCTGCTCACAAAAAGCACATCCTCTCGGATAGGAAGCACTGATTGACAGCTATCAGTATGAAGCATCTGTCTGATACCTCCCACTTTGCGTGCTTGTCATGAGGGTATTTTATGTGATACAGAGGCAAACATGATTCAAACAGGCTCAGAGGGGCCTGGGATGGTGTGTGCGCTGCCTTGATGATAACCTAACCAGGTCACCCCCCACGGAGGCTGAAGTATGACGCTCCCTATTGCCTTCCTTCTGATGTGTGTCACTGTCGTCTATCTGCATGGAAACCCTACAATCCCAGGTAATTTCATATCCTGCATGTTCTACCTGTTCAAAGAATAGAAAACCAATGCTTTTCCCCCCCCGATTCTAGCCCATGCAGTGTTTCTTAATCTTAACAAGTGCAACCTAATGCAATAAGTTCTGACAGCTTTATATGAGCTAATTTAATAGAAAAATATTGAGATTGGTTCATAACTTCAGTGTCATTGCATAATTGACAAGCAATATTGTTGCACAGTAATTTGCTGATTGGTAATGCCTGTATTTAAGTTATTTATAGCCATGCATTGTGAATTTGTGAGCTTGTAGTTCATCAAAATCTTGGGGGAAAAAAAATGGACACTTGATACTTAATTTAGGCGTCCTTGACATGGAGAAGTTTGAGAACTGTAATAGGGGGTTCTCAGTTATGCCTACCATAGGTTAAAATAGTTAGTCCCTGATGTGCAGTCCCTGATTAAGGCACCACAAAGGAATGGTGCCTTAATTTCACCCGTTTGCCACACTTTATTTTCGATCTAGCACAAATTGAGTGATGTCGGAATATTTGTTTTTGTTATTTCTAGGGGTGAACCGTAACCTCCGCTGCGTGAATGATTACCTATTCACCGTGTACTGTTCCCTGGCCATCACACCAACAGATGCCCCTCTGGACGGCTACAGGCTGTTATTTAGGCAACTTTACCTGCCTGGAGAGTGAGACACATCACCCTTTCCCACTTGAAAATCATACATTTCAATGGTGTTTAGTATATGACATCATGTTGGTCTGGTCTTGTTGCTACTTTGTCTATCCCTGATCATGTTCTTTCTTTACTGGAGTATTTCCAATTGTCAGTACTTTTACTTCTACTCCACTACAGCTCAGAGGCAAATATTGTACTTTTTACTGCACTCCAATTATTTGAAAACTTTACTTACTAGTAATTTTGTAGATAATCATTACAAAACATACATTAATCCCTTTAGCCCCATATATAGACTTGAAAATAGCTGATCAAGCTCACAGCGCGCCGCGATGTGTTGTGAGCTTGTAGAGCGGTGATTTGTAAAAGATCTTTATACATCTGAAAACTGGGACTAAAGTTTTTTATATAATACTTTTACTTGTAACAGAGTATTTCTATATTGCAGTATTGATACTTTTACTTAAAGTAACAAATGTGAGTATGTCATCCATCAATGTGCAGGAAGAAGTATGTGTGCCAACTGAGGAAGACAAACGGACATTATAACTGCTCATTTAACACGACCATCGATGATGGTTTGGATGAGGAGTACAGTTACTACTATCGTGAGACATTCACAGACTTGCACGTCTTTGAAATCTCTCTTTGTCAAATGAGACATGATGGGTCTGAAAACTGTGAGGTGCTTGGTGACAAATACAAGCCAGCAAAAAACAGTACGTTATGAACCTATTGTTTCGACCGTTTAACACACACACACACACACACACACACACACACACACAGTAACAGTATATTTGCCGATGTTTTCAACCCATTTCACCAAGGTTTGCCATCAATTTTAAAAAGCCTCTGAATACTGTATGTACAATCAATGCCATCATTCTTTGCAGTTACACCAAATGCACCATGCCATCTCATCTGGGACGGCAGTCAATGCGTCTTCAGCTGGAGGAGCGGCTATGAGAACTATGAGAGCGGCCTAAACAAGAAGCTGATGTTTCAACTTCATTTTTATAATAGAGACCACAAAGATAAAGTAAGATTTCAATAGAAATGTTCTGATAACCAATTTACTAACGTGCTTTTATGGCTCCCCGAGTCCCTATGAGTCTTACATCGGACAACGATGAACAAAGTAGGCTACCAATTTAAACTTTCATTTAACCCTTTCATTTTAGGCCATTTATTTTATCCCATTCTACATTGTGAGAAGAAATGTCAGCCCTTTCACTCCATTTCTTTCTTTAGTCCCACTAGTAAGTAGGTTGAGAGGCTTTACAAGTAAGGGTGGTGGCGGCCCGTACGTCAATCCACCACTTTGATCCCAAACATATATCCAAAACTACTGGCTGTATTGACATCATACCTTATTACTATTATAAATTTAGAATGTAATAATTGACATATTTCAGTAACTAGATTTTGGAGACCCCATATACTGTAGTGCTATTCAGCCAAAATGTATGGTTGGATCTGTGTTGTTTTGTTTTTCTTCCAGGTTGAAACAACACGCAATACAAGCTTCTCTGTGAATAACCTCAATTTTGCGCCCGACACGGAGTATACGGTTAAGGTCCGGTCCAGTCCCAACCATGTCTTATATGGAGGACAATGGAGTGAATGGTCACCTGAGGTCTACTGGAAAACACAGCCTGTTCTCACCCATCATTCACAGCTTGGTAAGGGGCTTTTTGGCACCTGATGCTGATGACTGAATGATCAGACAGGCCAATTCACTATCAGTAAGCAACTAGAACGATAGTCAGCAGAAGTGGGCTTTGCACCATGGACACTTCCTTGGCTAATGCCTCACATTGGTGTGCCTTACAGGGCTCACGCTCACCTCTGATGCCTTGTTCTTTTTTATCGTTTTAAAAAAAGGTTTTTAATGTTAAGTCTATGTCCACATTATGCATGAGGCATCACATTCTCATCCCAACTCCAATATGATTGACAACGCATGACAAGTCGGGTGGTCACATGTGATGAGTTGTTGGAGTGAATGTGTTGCAGACAGCTCCTGCTGAAAAGGGTACATCCGTGGCCTTCTCGCTTTGAAAGAAATCAGATGAGGTTGCAACTATGTATATCTGTATAAACTATGACCATGCCACCGACTACACTATATTCATCGCACTAAAGATTACACAGAATATTTTACACATGGAAATGAGGCCATACCATTTGACATTTTGCTCTTCAGCTTTGTTTTCAATGCTCTTGAATACAGACCCTACAGCAAATACCATCATTCCTCCACTGGATAAGAATGTGATCATCTCCTTATGCGTGCTGGCGCCACTCTTGCTATTATTGGGTCTAGTGCCTGTTATGAAGTAAGTTCGTACTACAGCTTTCAACACTTCAAATGATAAACCAGACTGGATCAATTATCAGCTATGTAATTTCTCTCTCTGTCTGACACACGTATGAAACAGTGATCCTTACCAAATCTAAATGTTTGCAGGACAAGGCTACGCACATTCATCCCAACTCCAACACCCTACTTCCAGTCATTGTACAGTGAATGCCAGGGAGATTTCAAGGTATGCCTAAAAGGACCTCTCGCATGCAATGCACTGAACACAATGTAATTTACCATGTTATCTCAGGGGGGGGGGATGATAATTATAATAACCTAGGCGAAATGACTGCTGTGTGAATAGTCAAGCTTACCTGCCTGAACAATTTGTTAATGTAGAGCTGGGTGGTGACACCGAGCAATGACACAGGCCTGCTGACGGCAGAGACAACCCTCCGAATTGATGCATTGATCAAGCACACTCAGGAAGACAGTGCCTCACAGACTCACCAGAAGACCATTCAGGATAGCCCGTACTACAACATACCTCTGCCAGATTCTGATGCTGCTCTACTGGGTCTCTCTTATGCCGTGACCCATGCGCCATCACCTCCAACGGCCACACAGATGAAGCCAGAGGCCATTGTGGAGCGAGACTCAGGGTGCTCATTCTGTAGCACCAGCTCCCTCCCCTCCAACTACTGCACTCTGTCCGACACACTGAGAGCCTTCCAAACACCAGGCATAGTTATGGTAGAGGAGCAACAGCCACAAAGCTCCTAGGGATGTCTCAAACGATCAGAATGTCAGCATGACTGGATTCATTTCTGATGTATAATTATATAGCCGACATGGCGTTTAATCGGTATGTAGCATACGTTTTTGGTAGTTGTAGGATTTTGCATGATCACTGATGTATAGCGGCTCAATAATGCATTTTTAGTTGTTTTGCTTAACACAATATATGAAAATTCACTTGAGTAATGCATGAGGAATGAGTAAATGTTTCTGTACACATGTACATACATTCTCTGGTTTGGATAACTGCTTTAGTGAATAAAATCAAAAGAGCTTTGTAGAAACAGTTTATTTACTCCAACACATACATGAACAAAAGCACCATATAAACAAAAAGGTTGGTACAGAAGAAAGCCTACCTGCCTCAGTCAACGTGGCCATTTTCTTTTCTCCTCCATAGCAAACACTCTAAAGAACAAGAGACAGCCAAGGCAGCAGAATCTATCATATATTACAGCATGCTGAATAGAAAACCTGCATAAGAGAATCAGACAGAGCCATCTAGAGACACTAAGTGAAATAGAACGGTATAAAAGTGCCATTCATCATACAGCAGTTGAAATACTGACAATGAAGTAATAGCAAATTGTACATTAAAATCATGGAAAATACAGGGGGAACTTAAGGAATAGACCCTGTGAGAGACAAAAAAGAAAAAGAAAGAAAAGAAAAGAAAAAGAAAAAAAGAAACATTTTAATTCCTCGAACACTGATGACAGATCAGCTTTGTATGGAGTTGTTGAAAACTGGTACCGAGCTGCTGTGTCCCTTGCACCACGTAAGACAATTAATGCAACGGCTTAAAAAAAGGAAATGACCAGGGTGCTAGGGGCACCCACCCCCTCCCAACATTACGTGCCAACCAATTAAGAACATACAAAATAAGAACAAAAAACAAACGGGGCAGTCAGAGGGGAGCGGATGGCACAGAATGTGTGTGGAGTTTTTAAATAGAAGTCCTTAGGCGAGTCCTGATGTGAGAGGAGCACATTCATTGAGAGACTGAGAGCGGGGAGGTGATCCTTGTTTTTAACCCATTCCTTCTGCCGTAGCGGAGTGGATCGGAGTCTTCGCGCTCCTTACGAGGGAGAGAATTTTTTGGCCTGTGCTCGAACTCTTTTTTCATATTCTACTCTGTTTTGGCTGCAAGAAAAACAAAGAAAATGAGTCCAAAATGTCAAGGTGAACCACAAGAAATATTTTTACTTTTACAAAAATAGGAAAAAAAAGTTAACAAATTCTACCTTTAAGTTAATTGAATTTATTATTCAACGTAATATATTCCCAAGAGGCTGGAATGGCCAGATGCAAAGGATTGTTTTCGCTCCTGTGAGTCTGTCTGTGAACAGCTAATCTCATTGGTTGTATGGATCACTGTACAGTGTACTTTTGCACACTCCCAGTTGACCAAGGAATAACCTCTGACCCCCACATGGTGGCACTATAACAGACTAATGACTGTCGGTATGTCTGCAAACGACACCTGCCCCAAACACTAACCTAACCCTAACCACACGCCACAGGTGATTTGTTACCCGCAGCACGGGTGATTTGTAACCGGCAACTCATGTTTTTGGTATGTCGGATAAACGTCTGCACCCTCTCTATAACAGGACAATTCACGTTTTGGCCTACAATGCTTGAACCGTAGGTCATAACATAATAAAAAGAAAGAATCTCTGGAATCCTTGGATCATGATGCAAATTGCAAATGCCCCCGTTATGAAGTAAATACAGCCCTCAACCATTTGTGACAACTCCATTTTCTGCCAGTTTGTGGTTTCTTCAAAACACATACCTATTGCTGTTCAAAATTCACATGAATTTTCTCGGAAGTGATCAGATCAAGAATTATGTGTCAGATCTTTCAAATTCCAGTCCGGTTCCTACAATTGTCTTTTAAAGTTTGCAAACAGTCCCGTTTTGCACAAAGGCCACAAATCATGAATGCATTGAAATGCAATTTATATGATTCGTATTGTGATGTTTTTGCCTTGACCCCAGCGATCTACCAGTAGATCACAAGGGCTGCACAGGTAGACCACGTGACATGCCCCTAAACAATAATAATAATAAATTAATTTGGAAATCTGGAATTTGAATTAAAGTGACTTGATTGACATCAAGAAGGGCTTGTCGGCTCCCTTTACGGCTTCTATAGTAGGCAAACCCACAATGCAATGCTTTGGCTTCAGGCAAACATTAGTAGCATTATTAAGTTAATATAAATGTTGTCCCATGTATGTTTCAATAAACGAATCTTTGTTTGTCACATACGTCTTATATGCATAGGTACATTTACAAAAGATTTTCAGCAATGGGATAATATTTCTTCTGCTTGGTAGATCTTGTTGAGCCGGTCATTTTAAAAGCAGTTCTCAAGTAAAATAAATGTGCGTACCACTGGTGCATGTGCAACAATTCGTCCAGATGTCTTCTAATCTAGATAATCAGTAAGGCATATGAATGAAATACTACTGTACATAGAATAAAACTACACCCTAAAATGTATCCTAGGCAATATAGTACTATATCCACCAAATTCCACCACTCATCATTAAAGCTTTATCTTCTTAAGCCACTTGTCAGCAAACTCTGAGATCTGCAGACCAGCTGTTGCTCTTGGTCCCTGAGGCAAGGATTGTAACAGAGGGCAAAAGGGCTCTGCAATTGTGAAATAACGGTAACCTTCCTTCATCTGGAATCAGATATGCTACCTCAGTGTACTCTTTATAAAATAAAAAGGATAAAGTGGCTATATATATATATATATATATATATATATATATATATATATATAAAGATTTGCATGCTCAAACCCTCTGATACTAAGGAATTCCTAGAGGCAAGATGACAATATTCATCTCCATTTTTCTTTATACAATTTATGAATTACTTCATTGAATGAAAATGTATGGTATAAAGCTAAATACAATCTCATGACTGTGGCATTTGCATTATAAACCTACAAGACCGGTGCCCGGCTGTAGAGCACCAAGTCAGTAACAATGGGAGTAGGAGATCCATGCCCCACCCGGCTATGCAATACCCGTTGTACCCGTCTCGGAGTACCCGTTCCACCCATCTGTCTGTGTCCCTTTTATGCCCATATATGGAGATTTGATTTCTGTATCTGTCTCTCTGTGTCCCTCTATTAGTTTGACCAAACTTGATGATTTTTGTAGGGGCTTCCCGTGTGAAACAGCTTACACGTGTAAATGCACTTGGTTCACCCCATCACTCTCCACACACAATGTCACCTATATCACTCACCAGTAAATTGTGTATGCCTCTGCTTGGGCAGGATCCTGGATATTTGGCTCATTTAGAAGTTCCTGGATGCCTAATAGGATCTGCAAAATCAATGAACAAACAAATCAATCCAAAAGCTCAAAGATTGTAAATGGGTCTACGAGGGCTACACGTGCGATATAATGTACGGTTTCTCAAACAGTGTGGCTGCTGTGGCAAGTCCAGTGTTGGTCAGTCGGAGTGTGACAATCATGTGAAAAAGCATTACATTTCATAATCATATGTCATAATTGCCAGGTTAAGTTAGATCATGCACAGAAATAATGTTTGCTGGTTGCCAATGCCATCAGTCAAAACATCTACTCATTTGATATTGTCCAACATAAACTCCAATCAACCAGGCAGTTTATGCCAAAGATCATTAGAATCATGACCTTTAACATGAATTAATCATAGAAATGATTAGATGATCATCATCAAAGTACAGGTGTGGGGGGCTGTCTCAGGGGAGAAGTCATATGTTATCTAATCGGATGAGATTGTCACTACATGAGAATTGCTGGTCCATCATAAGAAGGTCATGTCAGTTTAGCTCAAGTCAGTTTTCTCAACAGCTAGTTGCAGCTGCAGTCTCCATTAAGCTTTGCAGAAAAGTTGTACTTGTATAACCTCAACTTTACACAAAGTGCACAGCTTTGCTGCCAATATCTCTTTCTGCCTCTACCACGGACTGGCCATTGGGAGTCCATCAGGAGTTCATTGTAATGTTCATTCCAAAGTTTATTTGCATCCTAGTTGATCTTTCTTTTCCTTCTCATGCTTTTCTGGCCTTTGTTGAAAGTTGACTTTGAGAGACAGGAAACATGGAGTGAGTTGGGGAGTGACATGCAGCCCGGGAATCAAACTGGGGAATGTCATGCTCTGACGCAGAGCATAAGTGGTTTGCACCTTTAACCACTCAGCTATCAGGTGACCCCAATCCTATTTTTATCTGCCCCAGGAGGACAAGAGGTCCCTAAGCTCGGCTCGAGCCCTGACTCAGCTAATGTCAGACCTGTCGCACGTTCAGGGATCAGTACCTTTCATCATTTAATAAACGGGATTTCAAAGAAAGTCTGATTAAGGACTGTATCCCCAGTGTTCATGTGTGTAGTGGTGTATTCAGTTGAACCAAATCTAGACAGCTTTAGTTTCTAGTAATTCCAGTGGTTGCGTTACCTTTGTGATACATTGGGTTTTGATTTATGCAAAGATACTGCACATAGATTCACACACACAATAAAAGTCACTGCTACACAAAAACTACCTCTGTCTACTATTACCGCTACTGTAGCTTCTAAAGAAAATCATAAACATTGAGCTGAACATAAATTATCAGGAAAGGTTGATATTCCAGGGTCTATTGAGAATACTGTGATAACGTCATTCAGGGCTTAAAGCTAAAAGAAATCCCAAGACTGAAAAAGATTTTTTGCAAATCTGCACTGATCTCATTAAATGACCCCTATGAAATCCTCAAGACTGACATCAGTCCCCAGGACTGAGAACTTTAAGCCCTGCGTCATTGCCTGGGGAACTAGGGGCAACGTGGCTGGAATGAGATCAAATCCTCATCAATACTGGGGCAGAATTCCCACTTCCCTTAATAAATAGAAATATAACGTTTGCAATCCTGACCTGCTTTATTGTGATGGCGGGTCTCCAATCCTTGTCCTCCTCTAGAATAGATAGGCATACTGTGCCTGACGGATATACATTTGGATGGAAGAGTGGAGGCTCAAATTTACCTGCAACACAAGGAAATGTGTACAAATACATTTAATTCTGGATATGTTGTACAAGTCACGTTTTAACCCATTTAGAACTGACGTCAAAATAAAGTCTCCTGAAAGAATATATATTCAAAGATTTGTGCCGCATTTTCACGATTTTTCAAAAATAGCAGACCTACAAGCTCGTAGCACGCCACTCGGTGGCGCGCTATGAGCTTGTAGATCTGCTATTTTTCAATAGCTAAAGTATGCTTAGTCAAAACACCAAAAGGGGTTCCCGTTCAGAATGGGTTAAGAAACCACACAACCCCACAATCGTTTGCTAGATGAATTTGACTTTCATTTTTGAACTCTACACTCAAGACATGCTATTTCACTATGCTGAAGCATCTGTATCCGTTTCTGTGTCCCTCTATTAGTTTGACCAAACTTGTACTGGTGATGTGATCATAATATTTATGGGTGCGTTATGTTCTTGCCTTTAATTACGGCAAAGAAGGCAAGTATAACACTCCATTATCGACTTATTTATTGGAGCTCTATACTAGCCCTCCTCCTGTTTTTGCGCTACAATAAATATCTGAAAATACTCAAAACAATGCTGAATTTATTTTATTCAAGAATGGAATCCATCAAATTCACCATAGCATGATCTGGAATACAAGTTTTGGGATGTTTTGGTAAAATATACTGAAGCTATACTTCAGGAAGTAAACTCAACTGATATAATTTTCTATAATTCAGCAGTTATCATTCAGCAGCATTACAAATAAGTCTGACATATATTGGCCAGCAGGTCGTGTGACCCAATTGTCTGGCCAACACGGATACAGGTGAATTTTTTTTTAAAGTCAAGTCGAATTTCTTCCTCAGCCTAGTGGGAATATGCGTGCAGTGTCACCGCAATCGGACGCTGCGTTCATGTTTTGCGGCATTTTGTACAAAACGGGCCACTCCTGTAAACTTTGGAAGCCAATCTTAGCCAATCAGGATGCGCCACCATGAGGCTGATTTGAGAAGTTTCAAGTGGCATTTGTTCCTCGGCCTAGTGGGAATGTGCATGCAAAGTTTCACGAAAATCACACAATGTGTTCATGATTTGCAGCATTTTGTTCAAAACGGAGCACTCATGCAAACTTTGGAAGCTATTCTTAGCCAATCAGGAGTATGAAAAATCTGAAAGACCAGTTTTGTTGAATGGCTATAGAGAGACTGTAGTGTGTACCAATTTGCATGATGTTTGGACCAAATCTGTAGGTGTAATGTCAAAAAATGTGTTTTGCAAATATTGGCCTCCTGGTGGTGCTACTGTATAACAGGCTCATGTGAAAGATTTGGGGCAGAGGTTCAGCTCTGGTATCCAGGGAGTGTATGTGCAGAGTTTGGCTGCGAACAAGCCAACGGTGCCAGAGATTAGCTGTCCTTCGGCTGGTGGAGACAAACATGTTATGAAGTGCCAAACAAAAATGTGGAACGAAATACAATAAAACCTTGTTTGTGTTGTATGCTTTCTAAGGGACTACGTCTGCTCTTAGATGAACAAGTTGTGATTTAAGCAATATGAAACAAGACATGCAACATAAAATATGTTGTTTACCAACTAAAATGCCCATGCAATGTTGGGAAAACGAAATGAGAATAAAGATTTGAGCTTAATTGGTCCACTCTTAGTCATGATAAATCATGGCTAGGCATTCTAATAGTCATAATTGGCTTGAGTGAAATACATTACATGGACATTGAGACAGTCATACACACCCACACACAATACTGTACTAGTATGTGATCATGTCTCCCCCTGCTGGGATAAACCTGTTAAACCTGCTGGGTGTATTGTTGAGCGTTGCGTGCATGTATATACATTTCTCGTCTTTAATTACACAATATACCACATTGTTGTGTTATTTATTTGACAGAAATAAATACAATAAATACAAAAACAATTTATTGGTTCATAATATGAACCAATTTAGGCAGAATATTTTTCTTCACGTTGTTGAAAGTACACTGAAAATGTGGATATGTTTTATTTATATTTGAAACGTTATATTGCTCATAAAAATATTGCACCCACCCACTGCTCTCCAAGATTGATTCAGCAGACCAAACAGCCTGTGTGTGTTTGCGTGTATTCCCCATTACAGGAATGAGCCTAGGATCCAAACTGTAACATAGTTCTAGACATGCCGATGTCAGTGTAATGCTCTGCCCTATCATGGTTTTAACTGTAGTATGTTGATCTCTAATACAGCAGCACTGCCCTAGCAGGCCAAACAAGTTACAACGCTGTGTGAATATGAAAATCTCCTTTCCCAGAAGACGATTGAAGGATTGAATATTATTGAGCTGCATATTGGATGCATTTTGTGAGATATTGAACTAGACATGTAAATGTAATTTGTTGGGCTGAGCATACAGTAGTGGATTGCATTTACTGATGGTTTGTGTACACACTAAAACACGTTTCAGACACCACAACTCACATTTTGGGGGTGAGGAGGGGTAGTCATCCTTGAACAACATGCGTAGTTTGAACAGGCCTCCTTCCCATGGGGTCTGAATGTGGAGAAAGTAAACATTTTTAACATAAATAAAAATGCAAGAGATCATTCAGCATAATACATTTCTCAAGTTCTTGAAAGACTGCTTTATGAAAACACCTACATTGTTAAATGTTTTTTTTTTGTGGCTTTCGCCTTTATTTTGTATATTTTATGGAGGGACAGACAGTAGGCTGACAGGAAATGGGGAGAGAGATGGGGGGAAGACATGCAGTAAAGGCCGTCGGGACCGGGAGTCGAACCCGCGGCACACTGCCAGAATGGATTACCAGCCAAGGTGCCTGGACCACTGAGCCGTGGCCCAGGCCAACACCTACAATGTTAAGTGAATGACAATTATAGATGCATTTTTTGTGGTACCAGCCCACTCTTAGTGGTCGTTTGTAAATGCTTGTACAAAAAACACCACAGCTAATCTGAATTACTTGTGAGCTATTCCTCATTATTACAAAATTACAGGACAAATATAAAAAAAAAAAAAAAAAAGCTGAAATAATTTAGTACAAGTACATGAAACAACGTACAACAAATTGCATAGTGCCTCTTTAACACACTGACCACAACTTGCCCATGGCTCCATGAGGTTAGTGTGTTCTTGGTTCTAATCAGGGCTACAGAACTAAACTTTTCATCACCGTCCCAGACCCATCTCAAAACACATTTGTAACTGTCCCTAAGTGAACATAAACCTTAGAAATTTGATTATTACACTGCTGTAACAATTTTGAAATTCAGAGACAGGAAGTCCGTGAATTTAAAAGACTATTGGGCCATGCCCAGGTGTGGAGGATCAGATTATTTGAATCAAACTCAGCTGTGGCGGGGGTTTAAACTGCTGACTGATTGATATGGACCAGAGTACAGATTAAGGAAAGGATGGACAAGGGAAAAGATAGACAAACACGAAACGAGACAGAGTTGCTTCGATTCTGTCCAGCCTGGGACTGCCAGACTAACAGGAAGTAAACAAAGCTACCTGCACACGTGAAACCTAACAGTGCTGCTTTCAAGCACTGAAGTGTATGTTTGTGTGCATATTTGACATGTTGCTGTGAGTATTGCCTCTATGCAAGAGAATAGACCAGTAAATGTTGCATTTATATAGCGCTTTACAGAGATTGTGCATTACATTCACCCATTCTCACACACATTCATACACCGATGGCAGCGGAAACCATGCAAGGCACAAACTAGCACATCGGGAGCAATTTGGGGTTCAGTGTCTTGCTCAAAAACACTTCGACAGCAACTCTGGGGGAGCCCGGGTTCGAACAGGCAAACTCACGGTTACCATCCAGCCACTCTACCCCTGAGCCACCGCCGCCGCCCAGGCTATGCAAATAGCCTGCATCCTTACTCACTAAATTGAGATCATGTCACCCTGTGCGGGTCCTGGAATGCAATAATGTACTCAGTACTGTACTCTTAACGTTGTTGAAGTATAACTCATAAAATGTCCCTGGGACCCATTACATTGAAAACTCATTTACATCACTGAGAGAGACACAACTTTCATAGCCTGGCTAATAAGCCAGACCGAATCAGCCGTTGGCAAAAAAAAATTGCCTGCTCAATTGTATGCCCATTTCCTACACCAGAGAACTGGTGGCCAATCGGGACACGGTATGCAATATGGGCGGGCTTTGGTACAGTGACGTTCAATGCTTGAGACTTTTGACTGACAGTAGCTCTGACCAATTGCGTCAAAGAGAAAATGTTTGAACCCGCCCCCCGGGAAACAAGATCCATACACAGCATCTCCAGACTCAAATACCACACGACAGTGTGATTTGAGTCTGGCTTATTAGCCAGGCTACAACTTTCATGGTGCTGCTTGATTACTCAACAGTACTATGTGCATGTGTCACTGTGGAGATGACAACACTAAAACTCATTGATATGTAGAAGAATAGAGTACACTTAATGGCCTATGTGACATATATTACAGATGTCTTTTCATAACGTCATGTTATTTATTCTATGCTTAACGTTTTCAGACTTAGAACTATCATTTCCTACATTGTGTTATAGACATAACACTATGACAATTACAAGATTTACATTTTAAGCCAATCGCATAAGTCCAATCGAAATGAATCTTGAATTAATTTAGTAGGTTTATCAATCAATTTATGTGATTACATACATAGGTTGTGGAATAGTTGTATGTGTAAAGCCGTGATTTGCAGATAATCGCACCATCATCCTCTTCACTTTGCAAGTTCTACCTGATTGAGAGGAAGATCAGTACCTCATCATGCGAATTTGCGCACCAGGGAATCCGAAATATAGGGCCCATAGACATACACACAGAGAGTCGGTTCGCTCCAGTGTATTGATAATGATAACATATTATTGCATGAGAAATATGTCAATTTATCGCAGTATTGATTTTTTGTCCCACACCTACTCCTAATGAAGTCAGACAAGCATGACGTGCTATTGGGGATGAGGAGCACATTCAGCCAGACTATAGCGACTTTGTGGCAGTAGCCATCAGGCTCTCACAACCAAGCCTGATATGTTCGGTCCCGTTTTTGGATTGACTCCTGCATGACTCTGGCACATTTGTATATGGACTACTGAGATGTACACTACAGAACCATGACATATGCCTGTTAAGTATAACTGTATCAACTGCTTCATTGATGGGCTGTATACTCAGTCACTGTATACTACTCATATTCAGTGTTACTCTGTACTTTTTGCTACCCTATGCCCTTTTACGTACTTGGCCTTGCTGGCCTAATTTAAGCTTTTATTTTTGTAATAGCAAACTTGTTTTATTAACTTTATTTGTCATGACCGTTTAACTCCAAGGCAGCTACATATCCCTCGAGGGATCAATAAAGGTCAATCCTATCCCATCCACTTGCCTATCCTATATAATCGATACCCACATGACACTGTATAGTCACTGTTGATCGTCTGTACACAATATATCCATTCATAGTGATAATGTGTATTCATGCATAGTCACTGGTGATACTTTATACTAAGGGCGATACAATACTGGGCGCGCGATATCAATACAATCTTTTTTTCCATCAACATTGGCCATCATCTTCAGTGTAAAAGCACTCATTTATGAAGCACTTTGGCGTAAGGGACATAAGCCTCATCATAAACCAAGATCAACCAAGTGTAGCCTACTGTAGTTAACAACAGCTCAAACAAAATATCTATAATCGCAGAGGGTTGCTTGAAACAAAATATTTGGGTTTGATGCTATCTTAGAATAGATGTAGGCCTATTTGACAGACAGTGCAGAAACATTATTGCCTTGAATCATGACACATTAACGAGCGTCAAATAATAAAAGTATGCTTTAGATTAGAAAATGGTCTGAAATAATGGATAGTATACATAGGATTACACATGATTTGAACATGCACGCCACGGTACGTCATAATCAGACTTAAATCCACCCTTTTACTTATGGTTTATGCCATAATGATTCGCTATGCAGTTTTGTAGCAAATTCTAGCAATTGTAGAAATATTACATCTTGAATGTCAAATATTCCAATTATGTATATCGGTACTTATTTCAGACCTTTTCCAAAGCATGTTACATTTATTCCTTTTTTATTTACTTACATTTTGGAAAGAATTGGCAATTTATTTGAGAGGTGCCATGACTACCTCATGTGCCCAATCGTCCAGTTAATGTTTGTACCATTTTTGTACTATTTAAAAACGTAAAAATGGGTTAGCAGACCTGCTAACCCATGAGGGCTGAGAAAAGGTGTCAATTTCAGAAATCAAACCCATGTTGAGGGGTCTGGGGCATGGCTTGATAAAACACCCTGGAAAGGGTAATGCTGCCCAAAGTGCCCATCAGAGTAAAACTGTTTTAATGTAATAACAGAGCAAACTGCAATTCAATGTACACATCCCTCAACTTTTTCAGAAACAATCTTAAAACACAATCAACCGCTCTGAAGTACATATAGAAAATTATTAGATTGACGATTAGATACAGTGGGTGGCGCAGTGGTAAAGTTCCTGACCACCACCACGGAGGTTGCGAGTTCAAATCTACCGTGGTGGATCTGGCTTTGCGTTTGGGGGAAGGAAACTGCGCGGGGAGGGTGTAATTGGTCTTTGCACGTACTGCGGGTGTGGGGTCCTCACTGGCAGGCGAGTCCGTAGGATACAACAGCAGTGACAACCCAGAAATGTAACACTTGTGACTTGGCATAAGGACTAAATTGGGATGAAAAAGGGGGCAAACAATAATTCATATATATAATGGGTTTGTGAGCGAGAAATCTGCAGCTGCTCTTAGAGCGCGCCACAAAATCAAGTGATCTACAAGCTCACATTTCTTAAGCTGAGCTGATTTTGTACACCGTTCCTGGGTCATTTAAGGATAATTTCACTGTGAGATCGCTTGAATTTAACCACTTGACTAGTCGTGAGTTGAACACATTCATCACATGCTGCACACACACACACACACACACACACACTTTAAAAGAGTTGCGCTTTAGGCTCCTACTTGTTTTAGACACTATAATGGCTAGTTAGTCTCCGTAATTTATTATCCAAAGAAATCGACATACCATTGGTGTTCATTTTGTTCCCTAATGTTAACTCACTCAGAGCATGTGCGGATGCCCAGGGACAGATTTTTTATCATATTCTTATCGCTCTAGCCTTACCTGTACCTATACTGTGCTTACTGCTGTTGCTGCTAGAACACCTGCATTTCCTCAAGGGGATAATTAAAACATCCATCTTATCTTCATGAAGCCTAGTCCACCCTTAAAAGGGTGGCCCCATTTCATTTTCCTTTTCTGACGAGCAACAAGTCACAACACTGTTGCTGAAGTATAAATCATTATTTAGAGTTCAGTTAACTACTGTAGATCAAAATAAAGTAACACTGCACACACACTTCAATTAAAAGAATAAAAAATAAAGTGTTAGTACCCCTTTCTTGCCAGGGATAGCACACTCCCAATTCATCAGGTTCATGGTTCCATCTGGATTCTTTGTTGGAACAGCAACAAATCCCTGAGAAGGAGTATCAAACAATCAGAGGAGAAAGTTCAGTGAAAGATTAGACTGTATACACACACGGCCTAACGAAAAACTGTAGAAAAGCCTGGAAACTTGTTACGGATAGGAGATGCAACTTACAAAGGGATGGTCTTTACGCCATGCTTTGCGCTCCTGGGCAAGCCGGCTCAATGCAATCCCAGACATTTCTTGACTCCTGCAATGGGAAGAGAGATTTCCTAGTTCAACAAAAATAATTATATATATATATATATATATATATATATATATATATATATATATATATATATATATATAATGTTTTTCCCTTTTTCCTCCTATCAATTACACACGCCATGAAGCCTTGTATTCATGGAGATTTTTGTTGCATTCCTAAAGGCACCAATAATAATGACCGGGTGGCTGCTCAGGATAGACTCACCCTGGGCAAGACCTACGCTGAAAAGACTATCAGCGGAAGTGGCGGAAGTGTTGCGTGTAAGATAACTACGTCACGCGGTGCGGCTGTGTTTACTAGTCCCCACCCAATGATCATTTCAGCGGGAATACATTTTCGGGAACACAACGCTGCGATTGGTCAAAAAACGTTAACTTCCGGGGGGGGTTACACGGCGGAAGTCCCGCATTTCGATAGCTTCTCTGCCTTAGGTTGTGACCAGGCTCTTCTTTTTCGCAGTTAAGTGAGCCTGGGACCGAGGCTAGGATAGACTCGGATATACTGGTCATCAATATTGGCTTAGGAATGCGATAAAAAAACAAGAAATCTCTATGAATTCAAGGCTTCATGGATGGAGTAGAAAATATGTATAGAAAATGAATGGATAGAAAATAAGTAAATGTTTTGGAGTCATTTCAGGCATTTTCAGTTGATCATCATGACCATTACATCCCATAGCCCTTATAGACAGTTAAACACCATGAATGTTTCCTTATTAATGAGCTATGGTATTGCAACCATTAAGATAAGGGAAGAATAGTTTTACTCTAAAAAGGAGTGAATTAAAAAAAAAGTGTATATTGACAGGATATTGTACATCATCTGGAATAACGTTTTCCATTTACATAGCCATATAGTTCCTACCAGAAATGGGGAACATACGTTCTTTTCTGCACTGGGGTGCGATATTAACTCCAGCTAATTTTGGATGTGGCTGGTGAACTTGTCAGGTGTTGCAGGTCAATATGTGGCAATGAAACTCAGGCGGACTTGAGTCTTCACGCGTAACTGTATACCGCTACACATTAAGCCAAGATACCGTTGGTCAGGTAATGTGGTATTCAGAATACCTTCATGCAAAACGAAATTCACCCACACTGGTCCCTGCACAAGAACAGCTAATGATCTCTATGGCAACAACGCCGTAGACGTAAAGACTGTCATAATAACAAGGCAACAAATACGCCACACAAGTATTCATTAAAATTGACAAATATTGAGTCAGCGGGTGGGACTGTTGAGCAGCTTGAGATACTCAAAACAGCGTCAGACTGAAGCCACATGACAACTTGATACTAGATGGCCGGTGGCTTAGCCACCAAGTTACCCAACGTTAGCTGTTATGATCATCTGCGCAAGAGACGCTTTTTACACACTTAACATTTTGATTTGAACAACGGGCTTCCGCGTCTGCGGGAGTTACGAACCAAACAGTCGTTACGACAGCCGCGTGTCAACACAGTTACCTGTTAGTTTCCCTTGGTGGCAATGTAAACACATTCTACACAGGGCTAAAATTAGCATGCTATCCAGCTAGCCAACTAGCTCATGTGCGCCAGAACGCTGCTGCCTCGCAGGCGGCTGGCGCGCGGTTAGCGGCTGCCGCGGCCTGATGCAGCACAAAAATGCGCACTTTCACTTGATTTGGCGACAGATCCAGCTATGAGAGAGTGAACAGTGTTAAAGTTTGAATACATGATGCTTGCTTCTTAAGATCTAACGTCAGCACTGGAGACGAACTGTGCATGTATGAACCATTTTATCACCCGGGACAGAGCAGGACAAAGAACGCAAGCTCTAAAAGGCGCACATTTACGCATTGACCAAACTAGCGAAAATGGCGCAAACTACATCGGTTTAAATAACCTTGTATATCGACCAGATTAAAAACTGGAATCACTGCAAATTCGCCCTTACCCTTCAGTATGTGGCAGCAATGGCTCAAGTAAACAAGTTGTTGGAATTATTCGTGCTGTGATCGGGTTAAACCTGATAAAGTTTCCCTCCTGAAAAGCCACCCGTTCCTTCCGACTCAAATCAGAGACGTTTAGCAGAGCGAGAGTGTACACTGGTGTTTACTTCCGCCTTCGCTTTAAATACGTATGATGAGCGGTTTCTGGAGCTGTCATAGTTTGGGTCCAATCACACATTATTGTCTTATGCGCATCCTAATATGTTTTCGTTTATATCGGCCAAAAAACACGCACTGGATGTGTGTTAAAAGAAAGACAAAACATAGGCTACTACAGTCAGCAATATGTGTTTTTTTCCACAGTTTAGTGGCATGCTAGGCCTTGAACAGTTGATAAGAAAATGTGCTAGGTATACTCTTTTTAATCATGTTTTTGTATCAAACAAGTTGGACATTTCGATCGTTGAGTGTAGTGTACTAGTGTGGGCACTGCGCAGATCAGATGCGAATTATCCCAGTCCCCACTTAAGAGGGCGCTGATTTTCCTTTGTTTTGCCAATGGGTACCCGCATTGCCACTTTACTAACCCTTGATGGGAAGCCTTTCGTTCCGAACTGAGTAGTGTGATCCGTCCGCTTTAAGCCACGACTACTATCCGTATCCGGTTGGGCGCCGCAATGTTATTGTTCCCCAGCATGAATGCAGAGTCGAGTAGCCATAGTCGCCATAGTTTAGAATAAAATAAAGAGTTAAAGACACACCAAACGGAATATAAAATATGTATTTCAAGAAATTTCACAGGCGTAACAATTTGACGACCCTCGTTTCTGGGAAATATCCTTGGGAGCACAAGTGATATCCGTATCCGCTGATTTTCTCTGTACCGGATCGGGTGACCGGATCAGAAAACGGCAAAACGAGTTGATCCCAGGGCTGAGGGCTCAAGATAGCGATCTTCTCGTTTCCAACATCTTTGTACTGACGAAATATCAGACCCCCCTTTCCGTAACAACCCAAAAGCAGCCTGTACAGTTCACAGCAATTGGATTTGGTTGTTATATTAAAAATCACAACATCGTTTAAATTATTCCAATTAAACCAAACAATGTTTTAAATCATTCTCGTGTGCCTTTGCGAGACACAATTTCTAACAGTTATTACAGTGGAGATGTTTATCATCAAAACATCTTTATATAAGTATTATATAAGTATAAATGCGTTTAATATAGCCACAGCCCCCCCCCCCCCCCCCCCACACAATAACATAATGTGATGTAAACAGGCATATTAACCCACTAAGCCAAGAAAAACATTTTGAAGGAGTTAAATGCCACAAGAGGTCGCCATTCATTTAAGTTTCTTTCTACCTCTCTTGTCTGCATACGGTAGCCTACTTATACATGCACGATGCAAATGCATAGTTGGGCAACCCTTGTTGCCCAACTATGCATTTTCGCAAACTACATTTGTCATTGTAACTTCCTGATACAAATTACTTTAATAACCATTGTTTCCCTTTCCAATCAGACACATTTATTTATAAATACTGAAAAATTAAAAACGGATTTGATTTATTTCATAATTATTTATTTAATTATTGCATTTCTTCCACAATCACTGAGGAACATCACTGAGGATGTGTCCAGACTAGGCATCAGTAAATGTATGTACACAGCAATATAGAAACAATCTGACATGTTTCCCATTTCTCCACAATGCATTATAACAAATTTGCACACGATGTTAAAAGACAAACTTTTTTATTCGATTTACCTTTATGCAAGACCATATAGATCTATCCCATTAACATCACACTTATTTAGTACATTTTAAACATTGCATAAGATCATATAGAAGTGATGTATGTGGTGATATGATAATCTTAGTTATCAACATAACTCATTCAGATTGAGAGATGACTCATTCATTCCCTCCAATTACAAGTGTGACCATCTTCAATCATGCATTACAGTGGTCTGGTTAATGATGAACTATTTATCAAAATAAACTGGGCACTTACAAGATATTAGGCTACATATTTGATAAGTTCATGGATTTAATGAATTGATCAAAGCCAAATGCTTAATGAAACAACCTCTTTCTGGAGGTAATAGCTGCTGAAATCATGGAATTACAAAAGCTCGAGTAGACCTACATCAAATGATACGGTTACAACAGCATAATTTAGCCAACTAAATACAAAACACTTAATCTCATTGCAACTGGGCTCACAGAGACACTAAATAAGTGCCTTTCTTCAGAGCAGACAGCTAAATTATATAATTTAAAATTACCAACACTATACTATCACAAAGGGGAAAACAGGATTGTCTGAAACGCTTGGAGGTTGACGAAATGGATTGAGTGAATTCACACAGATTAACAAGTCAACTGGTCAAAAGGGTACCCATGTGGAGTTCAGAGTGCTTGGTGCCATTTCTGTGGTCAAAGAAGTCAGACTATGTTAAGTTGTGTAAGGGAGTGCAAGACACAGTATATTTGGAAGGCTTCAGAATACTATAGCAAATGTAAACATAGCCTAGCTCTGGCAGGAAATTCACTCTCCTTTGATTGAACCTCTTTGCAGATCTCAGATTTCGCACTTTAAAAGCCCTTGTGTGTATATATTTATATATATATAAAACATGCATCCATACTTTTGTCCCCAAAAATATAACATTGTGTTTTTGAATCAAGTGTGTATTTGTGAGTAAAAGGAGGTTTGTGTGTCACTAACAAGTCTGTATATGTACATGTGCCAGCAATAAGAAATAAGAAGAGGAAAAAAATCACTCATCCCTGACACGAAGAACAATGTGGAGAATATACATAGACATTGGATTTTGGTCATTGGGAAAAAGGCAACACTATAAACAATTATTTAGTGAATTAAATATCCAACCAGTCGAAATCACACTTCAAACCTGAAATTACTTTCTATAAAAAGTGTCCTAAATTGCAGTATTTACACACATTACAGGCTTGAAAGCATTGTGCACAGTGTTCTTCCCACTGTAGTGCTTGTAATGCTGTGTATGAAATCTAATCTACACAAGTCAAAATGCTTTTGAAGAATGTATCACACTGCAGGAAAAATACATGTTTTGTACGTAACAGTCAACTTCTTAGCCAGCCACGGTATAGTTATTTGATTATCAAAAGATGTTCCAGGCATGTTGTCAGTGAAAGAAACCATATTCAGCGCCAAACACTTTAATCCTAACTTACAAATCTCAATAGGTCGTAAAATCCTGTACAAACAATTCAAAACAGAAGTTAACATGGTCAAAAAATGTCTAGCTTTTAAAGATCCAGTATAAACAACTTCTATTTAAAGTTGTGTTCTCTATACAGTGTACAAAACGTGCAGTTTCTTTTAAGAGTTAAATATCAATATTGGTCTTAGATTATTTACATCAACAACCTATGGATATGAACAAATATTCCTTCACCACCGCTTTCAAAGACAATTGCAATCCCCAAACCTTCAGGTAAAATGATTTCTGCTTGGAAATCAAGAAAAGAGATGTACCCCAACAGATGTTCACTCTAATGTACAAAGTAAACTAGGTTAGGAAAACTTGGAAGTCAGTGGGAAAACAAACAACATTATCTTAGGATGTTTTTTCCTAACCATTTAATTAAAAAAAAAAATAAGCTTCTTATCGTAGGACCTTGTGATGTTTGATAAAACCAAAAAACATTCACAATTTCACATTAGAAATGCATATGATTTTGGACAGTTCAGTGTAAATATGTGAACAAGAGGAAGTTTAAGGTACTGTAGAAATCCAAGATTTAAGGTTAAATCTGTGATGTCATCAACTGGTAAACCTGAGTGCTACTAAACTGACAATTAGTATGAAACCAGTGGCTGCAAAGTATTGCAAGTCTTCTGCCATGTGTGCTTCAAAACATTTCAGAAGCATTTGTTCCTCAAAAGTATTTTGATTTCTATGAGCTCATTTTATTTTGTAATTGCCCAAGAATGGTTGTGACAGGGGACATGAAAAACTTGTCTAGAAGTGATTTTATCATTACCAAAATGCCATAACATGCCACTACTGATAGAACAGCGTACCATTTATTTTTTTCTCCATAATTTTCAAACAGTGATTGTCTGAAGACTCACATTGCCAGCTATCAACTCACATTTCCATCGTGTCTCATTGAAAGCATTGCTATAGTTGCGTCACCAGTGGCAACACTGTGATGTTAGGTGTGTGAATTGTTTAACCTTATTTATACTTGTTTGCGTGCCAGTGTCATGCACCCAACAATAGCCGTCAACAAGTAGTTATTAAAGTGTTTTGGTTGTAAGCTATCAAAGTCTTGGTATGGTTGCAAAGCTGAAACTTTATGGAAATGACAGAAGGGCATGACCCATAGAGTTATATATAAACTAGAGAGCGGAAAACCCCACCCACTGCATTTCGACTGGCGTTTGAAGCACCCGGAAGAACGTTCTACTTCCGCATTCTCGATTTGGGCACTCAAATTTGGTGTTTAGGCATCCCTTATGACAATAAATGAGTTACTTCGTTTGTGTTCTCAAAGAGCTAAGTTACAGCTGTGTTTGTACTGCTATTCCTGCAACAGATAGTTATTTCTCAAATCTGTGGGTGACAGTGGCCATATTTGACTTAATCTTTTAACTTGAAAGATCAAAGTTTTTTGCCTCTACCTCCTCTCCATTCTGTTTCACCTTTGCCAGGCCACCATTCCAAGTAAGAATTAGTTCGTAATCACCTCCCGGGTTAAATAAAGGTCCAACAAAATAGAAATTGTACACACCACCCAATGCCTGCAAGAACTGCATGCATAACATAGAGGAACTCACAACACTGGTGCACAACTAAGTATACATCAGCAAGCCTTACAGTCACTGGATATGATGCCAAAAACATTTGCCTAAAAGCATTTACAAAATGAAATAATGAATACAAAAAACAATCTACAGTTTTCTAATGTTGGAGATTGGTTGTTGCATGTTCAAATTTAATTGAACTGTCCAAGATCTTCAGAATCAACAATTTGTCAATTCTGTTTTAGAGTGTACTTGCCCTTTAATGGCCCTACTCACAATGTGATAAATCCACAATTCCCTTCTTGATATCTAAATTCCGTAGAGTGAGTGAGATAGTGGGCGTGTGTGTGTACGTTTAATACTTTTGAGTTTTAAAGACCATAATGATCCATTACAAGACCTTTGAGTTGGAGTACATACTGTAAGTATTAACTCAATAGAAGACCCTGAGTGAATCATTGGCCTTGTATGAAGATGGCCATATGTTATAGCATAAAACATTATAATTCCTTTTTTTTTTGTTGAAGAAAGAAAACCTTTAAAAAAAATGAAGAGAAAACAAAAGTCCAGTTTTACTGTACAGGCACAAAAAGTCAGTAAACAGACTATTTACATCAAAAAATAAAAAATAAAATTGAGGGAAAACACAAACGAATGTACACCCCTGCTCACTAAAATCTCCATTGCGCCCAACGTTCTTGCACGTGGATGATATGTTTGCATCGTAACACCTGGAGCTCATAAAACCGAGTCCTGTCTTCACATACGGGAACCCCTCTCCTGAAGAATCTGTGGGGATAAAAGGCATCCGTTAGATATAAAAACGAACCACGTTACTACTAGACAGTCGGTCAGTCACTTAACACTTCACCCTGGCATCCAAATTCACATCTGCTTGATTTGCACGATTCCACGCCACCAATTTGCAATGACTACATCGTAATGGTTGGTTGTTAAGTCTTGTGTGTACTAAAGTCCATTGTTTGGCATCTAGTAATGATTGTGTACGTGTGAGGCACATCTCTCTGTTCCATTCTGAAGTGCTTTACTGAAAGCAATTTCTCACTGGCCCCAGGCCCCAGTTTGCTTGGCTCCAGTTTGCTTGGTGAAGAGTCCCCCACAAGTGAATTCCTAAAGAAATCTTTTAACCTGGTCACTGAAACGCACTCCTGCAGCATTGCGTCTGCTCTAATCCTAACAGCACACATGCATAAATGATCACTCGCTCTACATGCAGGCTCAAACAAACACACTAAATGCAGAGAGAGGGTGGGTGGATATGCCAAGAAAAGGACATTTACAAAGCTTTTGCTAGACTATTTGTCTGCGCATGCAGAGCTGCGTTTGGTGTCAATTCTCAAAAAGTGAAAGCTTTGACAGATTTGGTCAAACTTGGCTAGTTGCAGTACTAAAACCTGCAACTAAGCATAATTTGATGTCACCTTAGAAGATTGTGAATTCCCAGATAGAGGAAGGGAAACTCATCTGCTTAGCTACAGGTTAAGGACAAATGGAAGCCTATAAAAGCAGATGATTACTCTCCAGATACAAAGCTGTAAACATTGGACAAAAGGTCGTATTTACTATTTACACAATTTAAGGTGGCTGGAGGGGTTTCACAGACGGTGTTACCTGCTTTTGTTGGCTTTTTACTCAATTGATGTTTTGCTTTTTGCAAACATCAATTGAGTAGGTTTACACTTATTTGTAAAATAAGTAAATTCTGTCCAAAAAGGTCAAAAGTGAAAAGGCAAATGGGGTCAGATAGGCTTGAAAGGGGAAGGTAGGATGAAAGGACTGGAGGTATGGGGCACTAAGAGAGCAGTTGAGCGCTCACCATTGAGTCACAAAGTGCTCAGTCTCTAATCAGAGTCATATATTATTTCATAATCCGTCTCCTCATCCTCACTCTGAGCAACATGCAGCATGCAGACAGCACAGAAGACAAGAAATGCAAACTTTTAAAAGAATGGAAATGAACGGTGTAAATGTTAGGGAGTGAGGGGACAGAGTAAAATAAAGTAAAACCAATGGATTAGTGTGTTCAGAGACTGGGAGGGGTGGTTGAAATGTTCACGCTACGTCGCTACAACGGCATCAATGCATTTCTCAAACAAATGTCCGGCAAAGGCTGGACTGGATCAGAATACATATTAGTTCCCCAGAAGGGTAGCTAGAAGCCTTTCTTCCACCATTCACTTGTTTTTGTGGGCCTATAGAGTACAGCATTTACCGGTCCTCAAATACTTTAAAATAGGCATATTCTGAAATATTAGAATATTTCACTTTGGATAATGGGTGATGCCCTGCCCCCACCAATATCTGCCTTACTAATACTCTTAAAATGTAGCACAATGTAACCTCTAATGTCACATACATACTGTACTCTTTGAATTTTGTATAAAAGACTGTTTTGCTAATCTTAATCTCTCAACCAGCATAATCATTAAATAAGAGTGGATTAAAATTCAAATGTGTGTTTTGTGTCCCCGTGTGTTGCCCGTGAGGAATGGGGACCTACAGATGGGATGGCAGTTTAATTCCCAAGGCCGTGTCTGGTCCTTTGTTCCCAAAGCTCTTGGACAAAATGAGAGGCCTTGCTAATAGCACCGCTACGCTAATCCTCCAGGCCAGTGCTCTCATGGTCCTCCGAACATGGATTACAATGTTTAGACTCTTACATTTTGGGCCACATCTAACATGTCATAAATCTTAAAGCTGGGTTAATGCCATTAGACTTGGTCTTTGACAGTAAAAAGGACATTCAAAATCTGCTGCTCTGTTCCTGAGGGGTTTTGGTCTTCGACTGATGAGAATACTGATCAAGGTTACTAAGGTCTCATTAATGCTACTTAGCTAGTTTAAACTTTTAACTAATTTTGAGTTTAAACCCTTTTCTACCAGTGAAGAAGCCAGTCTCGTCTTACTGCAGTAGCCACAAAGCACTCCTTCATACAGACTTTCCATCAATAAACCAGCGGTACTTATCACTGCCCCATGGGTCAGGGTTACAGACCATCATTGACAGATGTTTGCCATGGATGGATTTTAAAACTGCTGTACAAGCACACATAAATGCATGCACACACGCACAAACTCAATTACACACACACACACACACACACACACACACACACACACACACACACACACACACACACAGGCTTACCTTAGCCTTCTCACTGGGCTCACTGTTTGGTCCGTAGGATTGGTTGTGCAGCTCCTTGGAGACTACACACAAGAACTCCGACTGGTCCTCGTTTCCGTAGTTGTAAGAGGAGCCTATGCTGACCAGCTGGAGAAAGGAGAGAAGAGCAGAGAGGAACAATTAACCTCAGACACGTAATAGGGACAAAAACATGCCTACTCGTGCGAGAGGACTGAATGGAAAGAGACACCGGAAACTAGTGGATAAAAGCATGAACAAGGGATAAATAGATAGAGGGTGTCTTCAGGTCTAAAAAAGTTAAAAGGCGACTTAAGGCAGTAGCGCAAAATGCACTAAGTGAGAATATAAAGAAAATCCAAATGTTAACTGTCAGAATGAAATTCAATCATGTTTATTTCAAACTGGGAAAGCAGCAATCCAGCAAGTTTGGTTTACACCCCAAGATGAAACATCAGGAATACAAATGGGGACATGGCAATTTTGCAAGGCAAAATGAGACAACAAGACATAAGAGATATTGCAAAGTAACAAATTCTGAGAACATGTGGTTCAATAAAAAAAAAGGAGTAGCTCAATTGTAGTAGTATATATTATAGACAAAACAAATTGTATCGATAGATAGTTGGAAAAATAAGTGCATGCCATGGACCCGGGCAGACACAGGGAACAACATGCTATTTGGAAAAAAAAAAAAAAAAACTTAAACTGGTGGGTTAGGGCTGCCTAACAATCTGACTCGCTATATAACCGAATTGCCTTTTTGTAACATTCCTCTGAAGATAACCTCTGTAGAATTTTCTCCAATTATTTCACTGTGATCCAGAGCTCTACTGGTTTTCAATATAGTTTAATAATCTCTCCACATGCTAATTTAGACCAGGGACACCAGGCTGTTTAAATTATCTATTAACCAAAAGTGGCTTTCTCAAGAGTTGAGAATTTGAGCTTAAAATTACCCAAATAAACATACAAAGCACTTATTTAGAGCTGGACTGCAGTTTGTGATGGTGAATCATTTTTGTTGTACATAATGTTTGAATTTAATCATCCTGTCCGTACACGGACAAACATGTCTGTGGAAAGACTTGCCCATGGCAATTTTTTGATTTTGAGAAAGAAATGAAAAATATATAGCCTACATTTATTTCATTATACTGTATATAATGAAAAGGGTATCTTTGAAGGACAAAGAAGAGGTCCCTCACACTGTCAGACACTTGCCAAAAAATAATGTTGCTCTTTATTATGTCGACGTTTCGGTCGCTTAGACCCATAATAAATCCATGAATGATGCTGACGCAGGTCGGACGTCAACTTGACGCCTTTCCGAATGCAATGTGCTCAGTGGAGCCCCAGGCCGGCGTAATGCTTTTTCTCTGAAGTAGGCCAATGAGATATATACTGTATGTACGATGTGTTCACACTAGCCGTGACAAAGCAGCAAGCTACAGTACAAGTCAATTTCAATGGAAGCAAGTGGCATGAAGATAAAAAATGCCCCCCTACACTGACCCCCTACACTGTGACTGTGTAATGGTCGTGATGTGTAAATCAGAGTTGGATTTGCTTCAACTTATTTCAGCACACCAATGATGTGGTGAAGCATCAACCGATCATGTTTTTGTTTCAACATTTGCACTAGACCTATCTTTCTGCACAATAAATTCTTGCTTCATTCCGTAAGTTGAAGAAAGAAATAACGTTAACCAGGTTCCCTAGCTACATTAAAACTAGCTATGGATACCTACATTAGTAAATGTTTCTGTTCCCCTTCAACTGGCCAAATAGAAACATTCAGCAAGCATTGTAGTACGATGAGGCATGAATGAGGCTTAAGGCAAATTTTGTTCACAGAGCGAAGTTTAAGAAGGGTCTCTTAAAAAGAAAAAGATAAGTGCATGCTCACATTGAGTTGACAGAATATCATGCAAACAAGACAATAATAGATGCAGTGTGTGTGTGTGTGTGTGTGTGTTAGTGTTACACGTACAGCACATCCAGGTGTGCAAGTTCAGACATGTAGCAGCTCATTAAGCCACTCTTGCTAAAGGCTTGTTGTTGTTTGTTGAGAGAACCTGCATTAGAAGCCAGCAGTGCAATGTACGCTTACTAAATACGTGCTTAGCACAAACAAAAAGACACAGTAATATAGAGGAATAGTGATGTTGATATCAACTCACTACCTCATCTCTTCCACTCATCACAATAATGAGGGAGACATAATTAAAAGTGCACCTAATCTAAAGACCAACAATGTATCAGGGCTTTCATGGAGGCAAAGTTGTAACACAGGTCCAGTCCCCAGACTCCCCACAATATTCAATGTTCTTTCACAGCCGTCAGACCTGAACAGACATGCTGTAGATTCCTCTGGGTAAGAGCATCAGGAAAATAAATAATATTGTCAAAAGTAGCTTGCAGAGCAAAATCTACAGTATTAATTGAACTCATGTTCCACTGTTAAGGGTAACGTGAGTTTAGTTGGCTGTTCTGATCTGGTCCATAGCGTTGGAAGGAGATCGCTATGGATCAGAGTTATCTCTACTACTTCACAACAACTCTATACTGTCCTGTGGATGCAAACAGGGCTGAACAACTAGTTATACAGTCTACATGTACACAGTATACTCCTTCAGGGTTGTGTAAAAATAAAGTTAAATGTTTATACTCATGCTCAGGATAAACTAAAGCAACACAAAGTATACCATTTACACACCACTAAACAATGCCCCCTACTCCCTCAAGTACCGTTTTAACTTGGCCCAATAGTATTGTTGGGGAACCCGGCAGGCCACAGAGCCACTGGTTGGCCCTGAAAGCAAGGCAGTAGGTCAACTATGCTCATCCCTTGGGATGACTGAGTTGGCTGCTGAGCTTGAGCTTTGCATAAGGAAATGGGCTTTCCTACCTGACCTGTGTAAGGAGATTAGTGAGGTTTCAGCTCTGGTGGGAGAGTCAGTGATCTCTCATCCCTGAAGGGAAAGTTGACAGAAACGAGACAAATTCTCTAAATTAAGTGCTTTCCTTTTCAGTGGAATTAGGCCCTTTGGTGGTTTTCTCATGGAAAACTAAATTTCAGTTTCTAACATAGAATCTAGTTGAATTGGCTGAATTACATTGTAAAAGAAAATCGTTAGGCAACTTGGTTATCTAAAATTAAGTACTCATCAGCAAAAAGCAGAATAGCTCAATATTGTAGATATAACAACAATTAAGTTCTTCACTAGCTGGATTGAACTGTGAATAGGGTATGAAAAAAAAGGAGAAAAAAAAGACAAGAAAAAGGTGTTCCATTATTTTTGTCCCAGTGGTGATAAAGCAGTAAACATTAATGCCACAAAGATTTTAATAAATAAAAACATAATAGAAAAATGGCCAGCAGTGTGTTCAAGGTGGGACACACAATGGCCAAATGGGGTGTGTGCGAGTGTAGACAGACGACATGGGGACCATGCAGTGACCAGCCCATGGACAGTAAATTTGTGGGACACACCTTGTTTGGCAAAGCCGACTCCTCTCCCTTCACCTCCCTTGACACAATCAGCAGATACTCTGACTGGTGGGCCCGCCCGTAACCTATACTGACAAGCTGCAACAACCAATGAAAGCACAGAAGGGATGCCCGGATCACGTATGTGGACATCGAGAAAGAATGAGGCTTGCTTTTGTTTTGAAACTCATGTTCAATATTTAGGATTAGATTTTCAGGTCAGTGCGAGGACAGCAGGGGGAACAGGCGGAGCACATGAAAGGTGGACTGCTGCTACTGTGTGTGTGTGTGTGTGTGTTTATGTGTGTGTGTGTTCCTCCGTAGGGGAGAGGTTGTACAGTACCTGCTCAAACTTCCATCCATCCGACATGGTGGACACCATCTGTGTCAGTTCCTCCTCCTGGCACTGCAGCACCCGGTACACATGCTTCACCGGGGGCTGGCGAGAGGAGGGAGGTGAAAAGGAGAAGGAAGAGAATTAAAAAGAAAAACAAAGGCAGTATAGCTTCTTAAAGCAACACAGAAATGGTACAGTTTGTGATCAATCTTCCTAAGCAGCTTGCTATAGCAAAAGACTGAAATAGGAAACAAAATACTCCAAAACAGAAAAGTGTTAAATTCCTGTACAGCTACAATATTACAGAATAAAGCCTTTCTGCTTACATTTAGTGGGCAATATCCTGAGTGTTAATTTAACACAAATGGACCAAGTAGGATTTTACTGTGCAGTCAAAACACAATTGTATTAAATGTAATAGAGCAGGTAACCACTGGGGCACCTTTTACACACCTGTGATGTTTTGCAATCGCGTTCCCTGATCTTGTCCTTTATGATCTTTATTAGCGATGTGATGTTGTAGAATTCTGCTTCTTCTAGCACGCCTGAATGTCAAGTGAAATGGGAGACAATTTTAACACTGTTGCTGTTGAGTTACAATTGTGTATGTCTAAAACTGTTATTTTTCATAAAGATAGCCTGATGAAGACCGCATAGGCCAAAACGTTGAAGTTTCCCTATTAAAGTTGTTTTCACTGCATTTGAAGACGGTGTGCGGGTGTTTGTTCTTTTTCATTGCGTCAGGCACTTAACTCTCTCCTACGCACCTGTAGGTGTGCAAAAGCCTTGCTTTTTAATAATTACATTCTAAAATCCATATTGTCTGTTGAAACAGACAATATGGACACACAGGTAGGTGTGTGTGTGTGTGTGTGTGTGCACGCGCGCACGCACGCGCACGCTGTTGGGATGAGTCTCAGTCCAAACCACCGTGGCGTGAACGCAGAACAGACTGTTCTACATTCACACCACGGCGATCCGGAACAAAACGCATCCCAAATCCCAACAGCCCGCACACATCCCCACAACCCACAGTCAAACCTGCTATATTAACGCAATCATGGCGGCCTTATTGAGCGAGGTGAAATGCAAAGCAAACTACAAATCAAAGTGAGCAAGCCCCAAAACTAAAGTTGGCTGTGTGGGACAGTTTTGTTGCGATTATTGACAGCTCCTGTAAGAATGTGCCGCTTAATGCAGTATTATGCAAACCTCCGCTGCGTCGGAGAGGTGGGGGTGACGCTCTTATAGATGAGCAGTCTCACGTCAATAAACATAATATAGCAGACGACACACTATGGGTCCAAATCTATTTAGGATCGAATCCTTCTCGGGGCCTTTTCGTTCGGTCCAAATATTTCCCAGTTTCAGACCGGGCCCAATTTTATGGACCTGTGCTACCCTGTACTACAAGCTCACAACACTAGCGATGCAACACATTGTAAGCTTGCAGATCAATGAAGTCTAAGTTAGGGCTTTTATTAAAAAAAAAAGATTTAATACAGGCCAGGTCACAAGGTTTCTGCCCGATAGCAATGATATCATGAATGCTGACAGTGGAGGTGCAAAGGCTTGGTATAAGGCCTTGGCATTCATATTCATGCCATGTTCTGTGGGCAACCTTACCTTCCTCTGCCAAGTCCCTGTTCAGCACCAGTTTACCATGCCGCAAGTAGTTCAGCAACGGCCCAAAGTACATGGGGTCTCGGTCTATGAGATAGGCACCAGTTTCATCCTTATAGGAGTCAAAAAAGGGAAAAAGGGACATTATGATAAAATTTTGATCAACAAAGCATACACATCCTTCAAAAGACTTAACAAATCTGGAAGTCGAATCAATACAGCACCAAAACAAAACTCCGGATCTACCAAAGCTGCGTAATAAACACTACTATACTGTGCAGAATGCCGCGCAAAATCCTGCGTATATTCTGGCCCAAGACCATCTCAAACAATAACCTCCTCAACATCACCCAACAAGATGGCATGCGCTCTGCACTGCATAATCAATAAACGTAGTTGGACTTGGATTGGCCATGTCCTCACAATTGATATCAACTCGATCCCAAAAGTTGCATTACACTTGACCCCAGAAGGCAAAAGAAAGAAAGGGAGGCCTAAAATGACACGGTGTAAGACGATAGAGAAGGAGCTCCAGCAACAACATCAGAGCTGGGGGACCATAGAGAAGATAGCCAAAGACAGATGCAAGTGGAGAAACTTTTTGCTGCCCTATGCATCAGCCGGCATAATGGGGACAAGTAAGAGTAAGACAATGCTAAAATTACAATTCCATAAATGCATATTGTTAGTACTAGAAGACCTTAAGGCTAAATTAATCCATGGATAGGCCTAGACTCACTTAAACACATTTAGGATTATTAAACTCAGTATCAGGGATCCAAAGCATACGAGTTATAAGGTCAACCACTGAGCTCATAATCTCGGCATGTGTCGAGTAGGCACATGCACACAGTGCCAGCCACATGCGTGCGTTGTGGCTTTGGAATAGCACTTCCCTATTCCCAAAGGTCTTGGGTCTGATCCTCATTCTTTCATAACCACTGGGTATTTCCCTATTTCTATAAGTAATGTGATTAGAAGATCTTGGTCTCATGGGAGGAAGAGGAGGGTAAAGCAATTAGAGCAGAACAGAAAGAGATTTGGAACAGCAGGCTGAATCCACTGAGGGAACCAGAAGGAAACATGGCTACCTTACAGGCTAAACAATTAGCACAGCCTGACCTACGTTGCCCAGCTAGTACACTAGAATAGGTAAAAGCTGCTCGTAGACTTCATACAGTAAGCCACGCACCGAGTTAACACCAAGCATGACAACCTACCTCAAACCCTAACCTAATCATAACTGCAAGCACGGAGCAGCGCATGTTCGCCAACCTTAATCCAGTCACCAACCTTAATCTGGTCGTTTTCCGCATGTCGGACCAATGACTGGTCGGAAAAGCGTAGAGACCCCAGCCACGATTTTACATTTTAAAAGAATTATCAAAATAAGTTTCATACGAGGTTTGGAGGGCAGTATACTTCACCAAAACACGCTGCATTGGATTAAAAAAAAAACAATTGCATCAAATTGAACATAGCCTAGCTTCAAGGGGAAATCTAGACAAATTAGCAGTCATTGTAAATGTCTCAATGTTAAAGAGAATATGGAGACCTACGACTACGTTCATGACCATTAAATACTAGTTTAAATGGAGATATTATCCAGTGTTTGCTGGATATTTTAACTTAATTGATTTCTGGTTGCCTTCTTATGCCGCACCTGGCCTAAAACAACATCTCATTGAACTACGGTACACAAGGAAACAAGCATCGTTTTCATACATTTCCAGACCATGGCCAAAATCAAGCATACAGGTAATCCTTCACGGATATACAGAGGGCGACATTCACAGCTAGCTCTGTTCTACAAGCCATGGACCGTCAACTCAACACCACATTAATCTTTCCAATAATGAGAAAAGGTCCCAGAGCATTTTCTGTTGTAATGAATCTCTGAACTCTCCTGGTTGGCTGACCTCTTTTCATGTCAAAAAATACCCCACAGGCACCCAGAGGGATTCTATTCTAGTTCTTTTGCTATGAGTCAGTTTCTTACACTTTCACGTTCACTGATGTTTAAGCATGCAATACAGGTGGCCCTACTAGGAGGATACAGTGGGGGAAAAGAATTACAGCAAGGCCAAAGCTGTACAGGTCACACAGTGACACTACATTCTATATCATGCTTCATTTCAACTCAAGGGCCGTCTGCTTTTCTTTACACAGTGCTAGCATGGCTGTTCTGACCCACGTGGGACATTTCAAAATTTGGCAAGACATTCCTTCATTGCAGCAAACACTTATGAATACCGGTAATATGAAAGATACTATACACATTGTACACACTCATTTGTAAATGTGTTCATTTAAATGAATGCATTTACATTCTAGCGTTAATGGAAATTGTAAAATATCAGTTTCCCAATCGATTGTGACCATCTTTTCACCAGTTGTGGAGTGATGATTTCCAACGAGTATATTGGCCAGTGGTCACTTCGACTAGTGTGGTCATTCGCAAACCATCTTCCATACAAACAGTTGACGGATGCATGGTTGTTAACTTGTTAGCGTTGTTAGCCGGAGGTGATCAAAATGACACAGGACCCTAGTAGAAAGAACATGCAAATTCAGCAGAACCAAGAAGAAGAAACGGCCTGATTTCTTGGCTGCATAACAAAGTAAACCGATCAACCAAATTAACCAATCCAGACTCCACCAATTCAGAATTTTTATCCCGACTATGTTTGCAACCCAGCTGAATGGAAGGGCATTCACAAAAGAGCAGACTGCGCCTTATTCTCTGAACCATGCCACACTGCTTGAAAAGTCTCTCGGTCTCGCTAGTAAATTATGGAAAACAAGGGGCCTTTCTAAACATGTTAGCCTAGAATAGAAATCAAGTGTCCTCTGCACTTGTGTAAACTTGAGAGGAAGGGTCCATTCACCCATGTGCTATGCTGAACCTATAGAGCTGGTCTCCTAGGTCAGAGGTTCTCAACATTTTTGGCTAGGGACCCCCAGAAATGCATTGGCCATGTCTCGCAACCCCTGCCCTGCCCCCCAGCCCCAATACAAATTGACCGCTAGTCCGCTACAACAACCTTAATAGAGAAAATACATCATAAATACTGAAACCAGCTATACTCGGGGCCACTTCACCCCTTTTGCAACCAGAGCCAATTGTCTCCACCAGGCCGAAGGCATGGGGAGAGAGTATGTTTTGCACTCCGTGTGTGTGTGTGTGTCTGTCCGTCCTTCCTTCCTTCCGTCCGTCCGTTACCAGCTAATCTCCGCCACCGTTGGCCCGATCCATGCCAAACTTTGCACATACTCCCTGGACGCCAACGACGAACCTCTGCCCCAAATATTCCTCAACAGCCTGTTATAGTGCCACCATGAGGCCGATTTAGGCAAAACACATTTCTGTAGATTACTCGTACACATTTTATCCATACATCACACAATTCGGTATGTGATCAACACGGATCTGCACCATTTCCCATCTTCCATCCTGATTGGCTAAGATTGGCTTCCAAAGCTCACATGATTGGTCAAAACAAACAAACAAAATGCCACAAATCACAAACACAGTGAGCAATTTCCGTGAAATTATACACGCACATTTCCACTAGGCCACTAGGTAGACTTTGTCATGTAGACTTAATGACCAAAAACGTGTCATGAACATGGTCTCACTTCCTTCCTGGACTACAAAGTCACACCTCCATGCAGCCCCCTCTCCCAAAACACATCTGCATCTCAGTTTATAAGCACCTTATCTGATCATTTATACCACTGAAAGAGAGGGTAATTTGTTTAAATCAGTTTGTCACAAAATTCAGCCAAAAAGACAAACAATTCATGAATAATGTCCAACTCGAATATACAGTATGCAATGCAACAGACACCACACTTGGGGTGATGGAGACCCCGATTTAGGCTAGTCACAGTGCAGTGATTAGGGGGGGACACTGGCTTGGATGTGGACCCAAACACACAAACAAAGGACTGTTTTAAAAGAAAAACAAGAGACCATGTCTTGTTCTCCATCTCTCTCTGGGGGCCAGGGACAGGGATCTCTGAACAACAGCCAGGAGGTGTGTGTGGGTGGTGGGGGGGAGATAATATGAAGAGGACCATGGGGATATAGGCAACCAGGAGTGGAGGATAGGAGCAAGGAAGACATAGGTTGAGAGTCAGGACTAGGAAGAGGTTGAAAACTAAGCGTTTAACTTTGTTTATTAATTTCTTCCCTCAGTGTCATCGCAAAAACAATTACCTATAGAAAAGCACAACCCAACATACAGTAGAAAGTACATACCGTATTGTATTACATCTTGCCAATAATGTTACAAAAGTTATCAAGTGCTTGGAATTTATGCAAAGGCAACTGGGGAATGCCAAACACAAGACATTACAGTTACGGTACTTTGCATTAGCCTCAAAAAGTGTCCCAGACAGTTCTGTTTGAATATTACAAATCCCAGTCTAATTACGCAGAGATACACATGTTAGAGGTGTCCAATGAAAATTTCCACAAGAGGGGTCGATACTACATTTTCTGAAAGGCTTGCTTTGGTCCAATGAGTGCAATCATGGACTCACTGACAGGCAGACTGGTCAATTTACAATTTAGGCATTTAGCAGATGTTCTTAATCCAGATGCTCTTAATTACAGTAAGCAAGGACAACACAAGGTACATCAAATTCTGTTAATTGAAACTATAAACACTATAGGATGCCAGGTCAATATGACCTGGCATCTGTCTACATAACATGCTATAGTATCTGGTCTTCATATTATGAGAAATGTGGAGAACATAATAGGCTAATAATTCAGTTCATTATGAGATTATGGCGGGTCAAATTAGACTATGGCGGACTGCCAGGGTTTACTACTGTTGGGTGGCGTTGGGGGATGGTCAGGTGCCAGTGTATAGTCTGTATACATATTTCTATGAGGAGAAAAAAATAAAAGAATCCGCCCAGAGCAGGAAAAAAATGTTTACATGCAAGGACAGTGAGAACGACTGCATTCATGAACATTGGAGCAGAAGAAAAGCAGCGTCCGAGTGCTTACTCTCGACATGACAGGTTCTTTGAATTAGGTTAATTCTTTATGGAAGTTCCATGAGTCAAGACTTTACATCACATGTTAAAAAGGGAAGGGGGAAAAAAGCCAGCTCACTTTATATTCATGTGGCTCACAACTAATTTGACATTCAAATAAAGAACAACGTAAACGTATGTACAATGTAAATGTAAAATGTATTTTCTTGAAGTGAATTTGATCTAGTTGGTAATTCCAAATGGTTGACATGGACAACTTTGGGTTTTCTCAACCAAGGTTGATGTTTTAGGTTGGTTGTTATTAGAGAAAGTAAAAGATGAGTGATATTAATATTTTTCCATTTACTGCTCTCTCGTTTTAGCATTTGTTTGAAAGGGGCCGTGGGCAATCTGGGCTGGCAAGTGACTAAATATGTATTTATTTTACTACATCATCACTGTGGCAGAATTATGTAGCGTGAAGTTTCTAACTTTCTATTCTCTTTACATTCTTGTGTTGCGGCTGGTCTGACTCTGAACAATGTAGTCACTGTAGAGTAGTAGACTAAAGGGCTGTTCACATAACAAACACGAAAACGCCATTGTTTGTGGTGTGCTCTGCTATCGACTTAAGTTTGAACTAACTAATTTATTTATTAGTTCTAAAGTGTAGCAATGTCAGAAAACGTTGAAACACTGAAACAAGTGCAACCATAACCCATGAAAACCACCTGATGAAACTATCTTGGTGAAACACACACATGCACCTAGCCTATACCTAATAAGGTATTGGTGACAGATGATGGCCCTGGATTAAAGTATGTCTAAATATGAGCAAATTCAAGGAGGACTACAGATAAGTGCTGACTGACAGAGGGGGAATGTAAACAATGTCTAATTAGGATGGTGGGCTTCAGTTCAGAGAGAGGAAAGCTTTGGTGTATAACCTAATCATTCTCCCACACACACACACACACACACACACACACACACACACACACAATACATATCCTCCCCGCAGGAAATACCACAGTGGCCCACCCTTCAAGCACATGGAAATCCAATAAGGAACTCCAGATACATGAGCCTTGTAAGTCAGATATACCCTTTGTTGAAAAGTTAAACATGATAGCACTTTAGCTACTGGATAATACTGTGAAAAATACCCACAGCCACACCAATAATTGTATTGTCTGTGAAACACTTTTTGTACACTGTGCTTTCATAAGTCATTACACAAATTGAATTATTATTACCGTCTACAACTACATCAGCAAGAAACTGGTATGACACTGCCCGTTATCCCAAACTTTCATCGTATGACACTGCCCGTTATCCCAAACTTTCATCGCAAGCAACGATCTTAGTTGATCTTAGTGATCAATTCACTGCTACAGTATATTGTTGTCAACTTGTCACATAATTTTTGCACCGACAAATTTGAACTGCACACAAGACAAAAAATACCACTTTTTCCAATCAGCAAATGTGTACAGGCCATGAATAAAAAGAATGGAACCCTTATTAATGGCAGCTGCCTTCACCTAATAGCTGAGCTTGAATAGAAGCACCCTGCAGACACAAGCCTGAAAGATGCTGCGGTAGATCTTCCCTAGTCACATGACTGTAGTTACTTAGTCTAGCCAAGTGGAAGTCCCTCAGGAGTACAAGTAGTAATGGCATAGTCAAATAGGCCTCTGTCTTCTAAATAATACACCCATCGCATCACGGCTACATTATGTGAAACCATCTCCACTCCCATTTCAAATTATATAAGTGTAAATTTAAAACTTCCCTATGTGTGTGACAGAGCACATACAGTACAAACACTGACCAGTTTGCAGGACACACACCAACAATACATTTAGCTGAACATTTTATGACATACAAATGTTGCAGGCAATAAATGAACAACTCGATTTGGAAGACGCCTAAAAGCTTTCCCTTCATGAGTACCAGGACTAGGCTAGGCTGGCAAGCAGGAAATCACTGCTGTCCAGTCCTGCCAAGCAGGAAATCACTGCTGTTGTCCACTTTTGTCCAGCGCTTTCTTTGGGCAGGGCACCAGCCATATAGCATTGAGAATCAAATGGGAGAGAGAGAAAGAGAGAAGCACAACCTAAAATATTTACTCTGCTTGACGAATCATCAGTCATCAGGAGGTCCCAAGTTCCAGCTGGCGACACTGTTTGGAAATATGATGGGGCCTCCTGAACAGGCTATCTTTTGTAAATGTATAGTGGCCAGGCCTTATAGACAACAATGAGCCTGGAGTTGCCCCCTGGTTTGCCAGTGGCACTCTGGAGTGTTGTGCTGAGAAGGAGCCGTTTGGAGGCAGGAGATGATATCACCGTTAAATATTTACGTTGTCTCCCACAACGGAAACCCAGGACTGCACTAAATGTGCCTGCATTTCTCACTCGCCCCTCAGAGACAAGCTTCTCAGCCATCAAATGGATACGAATATGAAAAGAATTAGATACGAAAGGAACAAGAATTCTATGCGATGGAATCCTTGAAAAATGTATGCAGCTCTCAAGAGAGCTGAATCTCCACTTGAATGAACCTGGGTTTGTTTGAGAACTAAGAGCTGTCCACTATTACACATTTGATTTGTTTTTTACGTCCGGATATCCAGTCCAGGACAGGCTTCAGACGCGCCTCCGCAGGAGACGTGGCTCAGATTAAGGACTGCTGTACATCTGTTTGTTATAGTCCAGAATAGTCCTTCACTGAATTTTCTTTAGCACCACTTTTATCAATAGTAATGACAGCAAATGCTGTTGGCATTTCCAAAGATGTGAACCATAAACAATTGCGGAAATAAAACCTTTATCTAAACTAGAGACTTATCTATAACTGTCATCGGTTCCGACAGTCCTGTGAGTGCACTTTCTCCCTGGCTTTCCACAATGTGCAAAACAGACTTCCCATCAACATGAATAATGCAGTCCTCCTCAAGAGTCCTCCTGAAACACATCAGACTGCATGACTGAAGTGAGCCACACATTTCCTCGGCTGGGAAACACAATACTGCGTTTGCCAAAAAACAGAGCACTCAGTTAGCAATCAATCTTCTGACTTCCTGGTCATGTGCAAGGGTAGCCATATATATGGCATATATATGAACATACTGTAGGTTTCATGTACAGTGTGTGACAAAGATAGTAAACATTTAATCAAAATATCATGATATATATTGCAAAATTGTAAATTGTCTTGAAGTCAAATTTTAGATGTGCAAATAATACCAACAATATTAAATTCATGGTCAATTCTCATTACTCTCAGGGAATGTGGATGGGTGGTATCAAGTATAAGAAAATACAATGGACCAAGTACAGGGCATCACAGCAGAGTAGAGAGTATGCCATAAAATACAAGCCGATTAATCAGAGATCAGGATATTTGCATGAAAATATGAACCACAATAAGGCCTACGCTGTGGTGAAGACTAAAATAATATGGGCATAAATGGATTGGTGTAATATCCAATAATGAACCATCCAAAATAGAACACAAAACTTAGACTTATTAGTCAACAATATGGGGCTACTTCACAGAATCCCAGTACTGGTGGCCTGATTCCTGCCCAATGCAGCCATTCAAGGAAGATGGGTGACATCATCCCTTGGCCGTCAGCAGCACTTCACCCCACTTGGCACTCTTCTGGGATCTCCATAGAAGCAGCTTATTGCTGACCAACCAGGCAGCGCAAGACAGCACAGGCATTATTTCATATCAAAGGGCGGAACTTTCTACCGTAACCGCCACCCTCAAATAACAGTTTAGTATAATAAATTCCCATCTGTTTGATAGTGGCTTAGGCTACTTACTAAGTTACTATATACCCGTCGGTGCAAAAACACTGACTATACTAATAATGTCTTGCATTACTGACTTTTGACAGGGAATAGATGTGTAGTGGCCTTGCAAGAGGAAAGTTAGCAACTACAGTAGCAACTTGCACTTTTCAAGTCACATACTGGTAAAAATCAAAAGAGCACTACACTATTTAGTTTAAGCCCACCAGTTCAAAACTCGACAACGCAATATACAAGAATTGAACAAAGTCATAACGTTGGTTAGGGGAGCTCCAGTAAAATGACATGACAATGAGATACCAAATCCCGTCATGAGGAGACTGTCGGAATCTATAGTTAGCTTAGCTGAACGCTAACTAGCTACAAAGAATGCAAGCTAACGCCACTCAACTGCACAAGAGAAACGCAAAGACAACTTTTTACGGAATTACACAACTGGTGAAAAAAAAAACAGAACGACCAAGTAGTGTCCAATTGGTTTAATCAAAACTGAACGAAATGTAACGCCTGTATATATTTTAAGAATTTTAAGTTTTAAAAGCAGTAAGCTAGCTAGCTTAGCATACCTTGTCGGAGTCGAGCTCGGGGTCAGCCTGGCTCAGTCTGTACAGAAATGACTTGGGGTCTCTGCACAGCGTCTGTCTGGTGGTCAGAAAGTAGGTTCCTCCGACGTTCAGGCGAATCCATTTGGATGCCGCGACACTGCCGAGCGACTGGGTTCTCTCTCCCGGGGAAGAAGGAGACAAACATCTCCGATTAACGGAGCCACTGCTTGTTTCGGAGCTGTTTTCTGCCATCCCTCTACTCCTCAGCTCTGTGTGTCAGTTGTGAGAGTGAGAGAGCTGAGCGGACAGGAAATGTTCCTCTGCTGCTTGCTGCTGCTGCTGCACTGAGAGCCCGACACTTCATGCAAAGCACCGTTTATTCCCCTTCCCTTCGTCGATTCATGCAAAACTAGAATAAAGAGAACAAGGATGGTATAACGACGTCACAAACAGGTTGTGACCTATGGTTGAGAGTACTCAGAGCTTTGGTAGTAGGCATACATACAGTATGTTCTGCGTGTGAGTCTGGTGCGAGTGCGACACCGTGGTAGAGAAGTTGTCTCTAGTCTTCACACGACCAAAAAAAGTAACAAAGACAAAGTCGACATCATTTGTTACAATTGAAAAATAGTATTCCTTATTCGTATTCCCAAAAACCTGGCCACACCCCCTTCACCTCCGGTGTGTGGTTTTCATCGGATAGTACTTAAAAAATAATATAACATAATATAATACTTAAAGCACTATTAAAACCATGATGGACGAGCCCTGCCACTGTGGCTGTTCCCATGTCATGCAGTGTCCGACAAATAAATTAGTGTGAGCCTCAGGTTACGGTTTGAGGCACTGTCTGCCACTTGTGTGACATCACAATTAAATCCTTGGCGTCGATCAAGGTCGATTGCAGTCCTCGTGCACAGCAGGGTGCCAGCTCTAACAGACACGCCCACTCGCACTCCGGGCCAGGGGCACGGGTACAGGATGTGGGCACTGAGTGGGCACTATAGGACATCTGGGCACCTCGATGTAAAATTGGCTATTTTCTCAAAATATTTGAAATTTTGTTTAAATTGTAAAGTATACATGATGTGAATATATATATATATATATATATATATATATATATATATATATATATATATATATATATAAACCTTTTGGAAAAAAATAACCAAATCCTGTTACCCTTGGTGCTCAACCATCAATCATATCATTATGGTAAATTAGCAATTTCAAATGGTGGGGAATTTCATTAAATTCATTAAATTGATGCTGAAAAAGCTGTTGTATTTTTTATTATGCAATACAAATACAGGAGCCTTTTCAGCATCCCCAGTGTGCAGACTATTCTCTTTTATACTTTTGCTTGTGTTGCACCTGGGCCACGGATTGCGTGCACTACTTACCTGAGTTACCTCAATTTCAAAATGTGGGTAGGTTAAGGTTTTGGTTAGAGCAAAACGTTTTTTTGTTGTTAAAAGGCTATATTGTGATAGTAATCCTTGTAGTGTTTGTTCAGTAACGGTGGTCTCCCCTTCTCTTTAACAGAAGATATCTTCAGAAGAGTATACCCAATTATCTGCTTCAATGTAGTGTTCCAGTTCCAATTTGGTCTGCTCACACCTCACTTGTTAATCCTGTATATCCTATCCGTTCTCGCTCCTGATTATAGGAAATTGGTACCCCGACCAGAAAAGCTATTTTCTGTTTACTAAAGGGAGACCTTAGTGAACACACACTCTAGAAGAGCTATTTAACAAAACAAAAATCCCTTCCCTCCTTTTAACGTCTGTAACATTTCACCAATCAAAATAGAACTTCAAAGACAGAAGTTTTATTGTCACCCTTAAATCAATGACAAAAAATAAATTCCCCAAAACATATGCAGCATTTAATCATGAACAGATCTTTCAAAAACAGTCACTAGTCCCATTATAACAGCCTGTAGGAAATGTAATGCACCCGTTACAAACAGGTGCATTACATTTCCTACAGGCTTAACAAAATTAGTTTGGCCTGTAGTATCATTCATGTGACAATAAATGTACTGCATTGCGTTACAAGGGAAATGTGTTTGAGGGCAACAGAGAAGCAAGTTTATTAAAGACTGCTCGATCGATTACTGCATGTCAATTTCGTATAACACAAATAAGACACTCATCATGGGCTGGAACTTTATTTACATGTTGCAAACGTGTAGATGCCATTGTCAGTGAATGCTGCTGCTTTTGTGTCTTGACTGTGGTTATCAACAGAAGACAGGACACATGGCTTTATTTGTATGCCTAAATCCCTACATGCTTTAATTACTGGACTACCAAGCATTAAGTGGAAAATTTATCATTCAACATCTACTGACCTATCGCACAAATAATCAGAGAGAGAATGAACAGATTCATTAAATTATCAGAAATATGATTAAATCACTGAGCAAATAGAAAATGTATATGATATAGTAAGAAAAAAGCTGTAAAATATTATAGTTTACAATAATTATTCACATTCAAAGGCTTTACATCTCAATACATACACAACATGGCCCCTGAACATGACTTCAATCCAAATATGATTCATATATTAGAATTTAAATAACACAGAATGAACTAGAGGCTAAACAATAGCCATCAAATAACCTTATACAAGAATAAAAATACAAAAACTGTATCCTAATATCATTGCATTACTTGCTTCAGATTTCAATAATACATCGTCTGTACATCACAGTTCTAGTCGGTTACAAGCCAGGTAGAGTTTCATACACAATGTAACCGACTGCCGCCAAGTTGATTCGAATTTTTTCTAGCGAGAGAAGCGAACACCTTTTTGAGCGTTTTCCTCAAGTTTAGAGACAGATACAGCAATTTCACCTGTTATTTGGATCAGATAGATATCCTTTTAACTGACACCCAACCGCGAAGAGCCCCTGGGCCCCAGGGCCGGAGGAGGCTATTCACTTGCTCCAGTCACACACTGCACACGCTGACAGCTGGAGGAAGAATCCTTTTGAGAGGACCTTTTAAGGTAATATGTCAAAATTAAAAGTATTACAATAATATATCTTTCTTAAACAAAAAGAGCAAAAGTTAAATCAATTGCTTAATTTCTATTGGGCCAGGTGTCGGGTGAAAAAAAAAAACGAAACAAAAAACAAACAAAACAAAACAAAAACAACATGGGGCACTCCCAATTAACATTGAGAACCCAACGACACAGTCCTGCAAACTTGTCCTGGGCCTACAGCTTTACTGTGATTGCTTCCAAGAATGATAGTATATATCTCTCCATTGATGCTTTCCTGTTCAACATGGGGTGGTCAGCATCAGATTTTGTTTTCAACAGGACATACTGAAGATGAGCTGACAATCCCACCAAAAATAAATTTAAGCATTCACACCACAAAGAAATAGCCAGTGAATGGTTCAGAACAGCCAAATCATCCAAATATATTACCCATGGTTGCCAATGCAGTCAAAAATACCCACCTTTTAACTTGAATAAACTATATCTCCAGTGCCCTAGGAGAGAAAAGCGGACAAGGCTGAGCTACAAAACTGGCCGTGCAGGAAAGCTAAGCAAGTCATGATAAGAGTACAAGCTAGTGGCATGTTCACCCGCTCCCTATTAGAAATATATTCTCAGTAACTGTCTCGCACTAAAACACAGATTGATTCAGACCAATTTCTCAGTATAGACCAGCACTCTGTAATATTGAGACCCTAAACTGGACAGCAGTATGTCAAGTACCAAGAGCCTAGAAAACTCAAAATCCCATACTATGGAAACAAATGGGCTCTGACAGAAATATAGTGCTTGAGTTAGGTTACGGGTATGACACTGAACAGGTTATGGAATCTGTTGTGACTATGGAGTACATAGAAATGGGTTCCAAGTAAGCCATACACGTACAATGTAGGATTACAATATGGTCTAAGTAAGATACTGTGTAGGCTCCGGTTCAGGGAAGCTGGATTGTGTTTAAATGGTGTCATCAAAGCAGGAAACCAGTCCTTGCGTTTGAGATGGTCCTAGTGGAACCTATGCCTGTGTTATTCTACAGACGAGCCTGCCCTTCTCTTCCCCCTGCAGAATGTACAAGAAGCAGATGTGCATGGTAGCAGTCTCATCATCCACACATGGAAAAAAAAGCAATAGAAGCCTCACAGCGAGCACAAAGAACAAGCAAAGCAACCCTGAATCCAATGTTGTATTTTTTCCCCATGGTTCTGCGCAGGAAAACAAACAAGGTCTAGATGCCAGCGTCTCTAAAAGAGTTTGTTTACATTGCGGTGATGAAGGGCACTAAAGAGGGTGTTACTCTGCTCAGTGATTGGCCTCAGAGCTAAGAGGAAGGAGTGGCCAATGGGAGGAAATGCTTTCCTATAGGCCAGGATTTTGGTGCCTTTGATAGATCTTTCTCCACACTTCCTGGATCTTCTTACACCATTTGTCAGCATTTCCGCTGGGGTCCATCAAATAGTATGTTCGATTGGGCTACAATGAAGAAAAATCAAACAAAACAACTTTAACAACTAACTAAGATAATGGTTGTTAGACAATGGTTGTTATCAACACATTTTCTGAGTGGGAAATAATCGTAATTTACCGTGTGAACAAAGAAGGTCTTGAAGTTCTTGGCCTCGGGACGCAGCTCTAGGGACCAAGGAATCTCCCCCTTTAGGACCTTATTGACAGGGTCCACATAGTACAGATGTGGGCCCTCAGTGAGGAGCAGCTGTCTCCGCCGAGCGAACAGGCCCTGAAGTGGAGAACCACATATGTTGAGAAATCAGATCACCAACAGAGGGGGCTAGTGCACAAGAGTTCCCTCAAAAAGCATGGAATTTCCCTTCATTTCCTATACACAAGCAGTCAGCAATGCCACGAGAACAGACTTCAGTGCTGATCTGGAATATGTTTCTTTTCGTTGAATGAAATGGGTCAATTTTCCCATGCTGACTTTGTGACATGTTTCAGTTCATACAAAGACTGGATTAAAGAGAATATTCTGATATTCAAACTAGGATCTACATACCTTCCGTTTATCCACTGGGCCCATTTTCAGGATCAGGTTATTCTCAACAAACTGGTGCCTGTGAAAATGAGCAAAGGCCAGATATATCTACCATAGATATGTTTTCCACATTTGCATCCCCCCCACCCCCTCCCCAATTGATAGCGAAATCATTTTCATTATCCATTAAACAATGTAATCCCCTACACACACGCCAAGAGAACTTTTGACTTAAAGGTTCATTCACATCTGCTTTTCTTTAAGGGGAAATCCTCGCCAGAGCTCTATATAAGGCATACACAGACACATCAACAGACTGACAGGGGAGAGGCGCCTACCAGGGGTTTCCAGTGGTCTGTTTGTCCAGCAGCAGCTGTTTCTCCTCCTCAGAGAACTGCAGGTCCAGCTCAAAAGAGTTGTTGTCCAGATCATGGATGTACTGCTCAATGTTACTGCTGGATCTCTGGGGGGGAATGGATTCGGGCGCTGACAGGGATTGGGACGAGCTCGAAGGGGCCACCGCCATACTGCTGAACTGGCTCAATAGGTCGTCATACTGAGGAAGAGATCATCAATGAATAGGGCTGGATGATTAATTGTATATAATAAATGGGCCAGCTGAGACGTAGTACAGTAGTTGTATTATCACCGTCATTAAATTCAGTTAGTTATTTTTCCCTCACAAAAGTTGGCATTCAAATGATGCATCTTTCTTTTAGGCACCACAGTCAATCGTGGAATACCGTAGTTGCTTATTGTGAATTTGTGAGCATTGAAAAACATTTTGAATGCCTGGTGTAGTTTAGAATGGTCAAAAACATCCTGAACGGGTATTGGGCAAAAGAGCATGTCTCACATTTCCATAGCAGTCTTCATCATCCTCAGACATGGCTGGCAGATAAGGTGTGAGCTTAGGGGGTGTCTGTATGTGCAGATCACTCCAGGAGATGGACTCGAAGAAGGGGTGCCCTCTCAGAGGCTCATACCCTCCCATCTCTTCACAGCCCATCCTTGTAGCTGGGTCCAAAGACTGAGATGAAAAAAATATATATATATATAAATGCATTACCCATTGGACACATCTAATATACAACAAAAACTGACCCTAATATAACCTTCAACCCAATACAGATGATAACTGTATGAAACTATGATATTTGATAGCCTTCCTCCTTGCAATTCGGCTCGTATTCCGGAAATGTATTTTTAATGGCTCAATCAATGAAACCATGACATACCAAAAGCTGTTTGACAAGATCCTTGGCTTTGGGGAAGAATTTCTCTGGGAATTCATACTCCAGCTTTATTATCTTCTGGAATATTAGGTATTCATTTCTGACAAATACAAAGCATGTAAGTAACAACAGTGAAAGACAAAAACAGTTACTGATAAAACAGCACTGAGGTGGACCACAGGTCAACATTGAAAAGAATGCTGAGGATTTTACTGTGTACTTACCCAGCTCTGAATGGTGGTAGACCAGCCACCAATTGATAGATTATACATCCCAGGGCCCAGAGATCAGAGCTTAAGAAAAACAGGATAAGGGCACAGGTGTTAACAAAACTAACAATCAATTTAAAGCCAATATCTCAAGCATACATTTGTAGCTAAGCTATTGTTTTGTTTACTACAACAGTATAGACTTCAAATGTATCGCATTACTTTCTGTAAGTGACGAGACTCATAAATCTGAGATTGTTTACACTTTATAACTCGTAGGTCAATCCACTTAAAGTAATTTTTTCCAGGTAGCTACATAGTCCTACATCCTTCAGCACCAGGAATCATCCTGTGTATTGGTAAAGTAAATTTTTCCAGGTTGCTACATAGTCCTACATCCTTCAGCACCAGGAATCATCCTGTGTATAGAGGGTAGCTACATAGTCCTACATCCTTCAGCACCAGGAATCATCCTGTGTATTGGTAAAGTGGGGGGAGCCTATTTACCTCTTGCAGGCCGATTTCTCAGTCAGCAGTTCTGGAGACACATACTGTGCTGTTCCAACAAAGGAGTTTGCTCTTGCTGTCAAACAATGACAAAAATGGTTAAAGAAATGCAACCATAATTTCTATTATATGGAAAATGTAAAAAGAAAAAATAGCTTTAATTAGCCTATCACATCTGACACTCTATGTGGAGACTACATGGGCCAGTGTATGCAACAACATTGTACGACAAAGTATAAATCAGGCTTTAGAACTGAAATGCAGTAATGGAATGATCATTTATAATTCCAGTAGCACAACTCTGAAAAGGTGAATAGTGATAACTGCTTCACTGTGCACAACAGCAATGGGACAAGTCAATATTGTGAGGGGTCCAATCCATAGCATCCATTTCAGTGGCAATACAAATCTTTATCCCACGATTTTGTATCCCACTTTTTCAAATTCCATACCAGCACTGGCCTAACTGTACCTTGTCTGCTGTCTGATGACAACTGTTTTGCAGTTCCAAAATCTGTAATCTGGACATGCATCTCTTCACTCAGAAGAATATTCTCAGGTTTCAGGTCTCTGTAATAATGAAAAGGTGGCGGCAGTGAATGATATGAGGAGCTATTATGTATTAGGCTGAGGCTGTACACTAACAAAAAGATTTCTCCTAAAAATAGCAATTAATGAGCATTAACAATTTTGATTGTTAGATTATTATATCTATAAAATATGTTGCTTATATTCCAAACACTGTGCAAATAACAAAAACAATGAATGGACAGCTATTAAAACAAATTATCTTACCTGTGTATTATCCCCTTATCATGCAAATATTCTAGAGCACAAACTATTTCGGCTGAGTAGAATCTAGTACAGGTCTCATCAAAAGAACCAATTTTGCGAATGTATTTCAGAAGCTCCCCATTCTTAGCATAGCTAAGACCAAAATCTGAGACAAATTTGTTAAGGAAAAGGATACAAATCAGAACATTAACTGTTACAAAAAGAAGTCAGATAAAGTTACATATGGGAACAATGTATTTATAATTGACAATGGTGGTAGTAGCACTTAACTTATGTTATTAACTTATTAGACATGAATGCAAGGACCAATCTAGAGTGAGAAACTCTGGCACGTGCCAAAAATAGCCAATCTATAGCTATAATTAATAATAATTTAATAATAATTAATAATAATTTTGGAGTCACACCCCAAAAATAGACGATCCACAAATCGTCTATTTTTGGGGTGTGACTCCAAAATACAACACAGTATAAGTTAGGCTTTAGTAGTACAGCCAACCTTACAAGAGTATATGACAGTTTAATAATTGAACACAACAATCATATCTCATGTCATGACACAAATCAATAGTTCAAGGATACACAACTTCTCATCATCTTGAAACGTAAAGTAGAGTTTGACAAAGAAAGGGTGATCTAGATTTGACATCAAATCCCTTTCTCTTTTCACGTACTGGGCTTTGTTCTCCTTCATAATATGCCGCTTCTCCAATATTTTAACTGAAAAACAAGAGAGAAATGACAACACTGTAATAAGCCTAGGCAGAGCAACAGGGTTGTATGTAGGTTCTCGACAATCAAGTGTGGACCAAATGGTCTATAGCAGCCAGAGCAACTTGGCTACCAGCATGCTGTTTTAGTTACTTTTGTTAATAAAAATTAAAAGGCAGGTAGTTTGAATCTATCTAGCATTTAACCATGTTCAAGCTGGTGCATTTTGGGCATGTCATTAAATCCATGTGTGTGTGTGTGTGTGTGTGTGTGTGTGTGTGTGTGTGTGTTGCGTATCTCAAGAACTGTCTGACCAATAAACTTCAAACTTGGTGCATACCACTGAGGAACCGAGGGAGTGACAAGGTGTACAACAGGTATTGCATAACCGGAGGGGCATGCATTCCCAAAGTGCATTGTCCTAGTTTTAGTTTCAAAGAGCCACTCTATGTGGAATGGCTATTATCGTTATTCATCATCAACAAAGTATATAGGATACAATGATCTGTAACCGTGAAATAATTAATAATCATTTTGATTATTAATTATTTCACGGTTACAGATCATTGTATTTTAGCATTTAGCCAAAATACAGTTTGAAGTCATCTTGCATTGAAAAATTGTCCATAATGCAGTAGTGGAACTGCACAGGTATGGAAGGAGTGAGCAGATACTAAACCACCACGGGTCGGGTAATGCCTAGGTGGTATGGAAGGAGTGAGCAGATACTAAACCACCACGGGTCGGGTAATGCCTAGGTGGTATGGAAGGAGTGAGCAGATACTAAACCACCACGGGTCGGGTAATGCCTAGGTGGTATGGAAGGAGTGAGCAGATACTAAACCACCACGGGTTGGGTAATGCCTACTGTAGGTGTTTCAACACATCTGGCATGAGCTTGGGAAGGGAAGCCCAATGATTCAGCGGAAGCTCAGTCAAAACTAGGCCAAATTCTGAGAACATGCTTTAGAATGGAGGGGAAAATAACAATATAGACACTTGGACAGCAAGTGTGTGCAAATAAGTCCTGAATTATTCATCTTCACAAAGCGCATATTTATATATTTCCAAACCTGGCATGACAATGCTAAATATCACAAAATGCAATTTTAAAGTATAAAATGTTACTCACTTGCATATTCTTTACCCGTTGCCTGCTCTCTTGCCAGCACAACCTTAGAAAGCAAAGCAGAATACATCACATGACATTGTCAGTCTTGACAGAGCACATCTAGTGACTCTCAGGCACTTCCTGATCAATTCACCTCAAATGAATTGGAGATGAGTCACTGAAGTATCTTGACCACAAAGAATGCTAGCGTGTAACAACATCTATCCAGGGCTAATTCATAAGCCTAATGGAATGCAAGCTACGTACGGTGGAGAAGGAGCCCTCTCCCAGTATCTTGCCGAATCTGAAGTCCTCTGGCCTCTTCTTGCGTGGCTGGGAAGCCTGGACTGGTGCCTGCGTCCGGGCCTCCGAGGCTGGGCCCTCCATGCTGGGACAGTGGCTGCTACTTGCGCCCGGGATAGCAAGTGGCGAGCAGGAGTCAGGCTGATTTCTTACCATTGATGGATGTGGGCAGGAACAGATGACAACGCTGGACTGAATGGGAACAACATCATACTGGAACAAGAAGAGGACGGAAAGCATTCAGGATGGAAAGCAGTCAGCATGATGATCTAGGTGTCTTTTTCTTTAGTGGATGAATGGATATACATATGTTATGTCCAATACGTTCATTGTAGGGACTGATCCCGATGACCGATTGTTTTTCCCATGATCGGCCGATACCGATCTTGTGCGTAAGGGGAACATTTGAATATTTCCAAAATGATATGTCAAAACATATCACATCAAAACTGTTTTAATGTGTGTGTGGGGAGGAACTTGGGGAGAATGTTTAGGCTTGTCACAAAGATGCAAAATGATATTATACAATATATCTGATTGACTTTTATACCACTGAACACATTTCGCGCCATAATCGTATAATTACATTTGATAAACCCCTACACTTTAATGCCACTGTCGTATATTTACGTTTTTGGTGTTATAAGCACAGAAAACTGATCATGCTAATATTTACCGGACTGGACGCCACCATCTTGGAACAGACAATAACAAACACGAGGCAAGCTCCATAAAGTCCAGTAATGGCTGCGATCTTTAGTGGCATTTATCTCCGAATTGAGGCGCAGATGAGGTGATATGAGGTGAAGTACTATATTAGGAGATCAATAACAAATTAGCATGATACTCCGCTTAGCAGATTAGCGTCCTCCATGCTGGTTCCATTTTAGATCGACCCGCTGAGACAGGATCGGCTAATACGTGCGGTTCAACAGCCGTGTCACTGGGTCCTAAATTTGTAGTTTTTGCAGTTTGTGTGGCAAGGATAAAATAGGTGCCCAAGAACCTGCCGGCAGAAAAAGCGTTAAATGGTATAAGATCGGATTCTCCAGATAGGGTAAATTGCCGATCACAGATCGAGTTATTTGGAGTGAGTATCACTCCAAATGAACTAGAGATTCTCCGATTGATCGGAGCATCTCTAGTTCATTGTAAAATAAAATAGGACAAAAGCAGCAATGGATATTGGAATTAAACAATGATATTAACTTCAACAGACAATGCCTCCCAGAGTCCACCCCCAAATAACAAATACGCTGATGCACTCACTCACAAAAATCAAAAATGAAGGTTATAAATTATGGTAAACATAAATTAATCAAATCAACTCTTGTGCAAAAAGTAGTGTCCACATATCTCAAATCAATATTACAATTGTGACCTTCAGCAAAATAGCACAATAGTAAAATAACAAAAATTAATTTCCATTTAGGTGACAATCAAATGTTCTTCCTCTTCATGGGCTAAGAATGAGATGGATAAGAGTACAAGATGGCTGTGCCAATTGGTAATGTCAATGTCAGTGCTGACACAAAATAAGGAGGAAGTAATCGGACCCATATAGTATGTGTCCATAACGATCCGTGATTGGTTACACTTATACCACAAAAACCCAGTCTAACCCATGTTTGAGTTGAGTAACTATGGACCAGAGGGCTAGGCAGCAGCTACATTGTGTCAGAGTGCAAGGCTCAATGGTTCAACTTAAGTCACTGTAGCAAATACATAACCTCAGTGGCACACCATAAACTGGATGGACTGAAGTGCATATTATCATTTATAATACTGCTGTAAAAGGCCCACTGAACGAGATGCTTCTGTTATCGACAGGCTCACCCTCAAGCACTTATGGCTGAGAGAAGACCAAGTTCCAACACATATGTGAAAGGCGTTTTCACACACACCACCTAATGGACATAACAATGATGACTAAATTGACATAAAGCATACAAATATGAGACATCTGTATGGTATTTCAATGCTTAAATAATCAATTTAGCGTACTTGCAAATGAGCAGTTAAGGGACCATCTCACTTATCGTAACTTCCTGGCCAGCCATACCAATTAAAAACGCTTCTCTAGTTAACTACTCTGAGATAGCTTAATTGATGTTGTCTCTGTTCATTCAAATCAATCAGCATTGGAGACGAGTGCTCCAAGGTGTGGTCATTTAGATACCTATGTACACTTTATTGGACGTATTTGAGCTGTTCTTGTGGCGGCTGTTTCACTAATGAATTAGTAGTGGTGGATCTCTAGGTAAAGGTTACTTAATGAGAGCTTGCTTGTGTTAACGTAGCACACAGAGTACTCATAACATCAGGCCCCGGTAAAGTTTATTTGCTAGCTGGTAAGCTAATGCTACTGCTGTCTGATCGAATGATGCCGGCCATCATTGACAGCAAGTTACAAACTTAGCTTTAACTATTACTGCCAAGGCTTAGCTGACCAGGTAACCAACTAACTAGCTGTCCTTTTACGTCATGTATGCATGCATTAGCTGAAGGCAATAACGTGGATCGCCAATGTTCAAAAGTCACCCGGCTGGACTGGTAGCCAACCTTACCAGCGTTAACGTTAGCTAGCTTGAAATCTATAAAGCATAGTGAGAAAGCGCGAACCCAGCTAGCCAGCTAACCTAACGCGTTAACACCAGCTAGCAGGTGGTAGTAGACCAACACAACCCGTAGATACACCCTATCAAACAGCACAACACTGGCAACAATAAATTAAGCACACAATAACGACACTCGACTGGTTCAAACGCTGAAAAATCTATATTAGCGTGATGTTAGCCCATACGAGTCCGGTTAGCAGCATGCTAACGTTCCGTTAGCACGTCATAACGTTAGATGATCTGTGTGGCTACTAGCACCGCTGTTCAAATGAAGGCCCGACCATGGAACGATTTGTTGTTAAACAGCCGCCACACTACACATCTCAAGCACCGGCTTCGAGTTCATGTTCGTATCAGAGCTGCAATACTTACTATCTGACTTGTGGCTCTTGCCATGGAAGATTTCCGCGAGTATTTATTTGGAATAAAATAATTACAGAAGCTCCAGTAATGGCTGCCTCTGCGCCTTCATTTTCGAGCTGTGACGTCGTTCCACAACAATGTTACCGCAAAGACAGGAGAGGAAAGGAGAGCACAACAACGACAACAAGGATGCGTCAGCAACGTCATCACCGGGCGACGCTTTCGACAAGACTCGTGTATTCAACTTTTCTTTCTCGAGCTAAGGGACTAACAAGTTAAGTACAATAACAAATGAGTATATAAATTCAACGGTAACGTGACGACGGCGGGTTTGTTGTACAACATTATACTAACGCCCAATGAGCCCAAATAACTGTCTATTTGACTCTGTAAGATGCAGTCTATGCCATCGACAGACCGCATCGAACCATATACTCTATTTGTTGGATCTTGACGCCACTGTCAAATCCTTTGTTTATTCTAGGAGAGTACCCCTTGTCAGAGTAATCTAGTACAATTACTCTGACAAGGGGTACTCTCCTTCTACACTCTGCCCCTTGTATCCCGCTCGTATCCGCCCCCTCGCCACATTTACAACCTTAAACTCAACTGGTTTATTACAGCCCCTTTATATTTCTTATAACAACTTGATTTAAAATGACAAATAATAATCGAAACCTTTCAAAAATAATTTCTTTTCAAATTGCAGATATTTAACGGACGTGTTAGGATATGGGATTCTTTTTTTTATAATGATGTATTAAATCTGTATTTAAAATACAAACTAAATAAAATGTAAACATTTGATATTCCGATTAAGTGGATGTGACTTTCATGTTTTGTTTAAAGTCTGTGCTTTTCAAATAAGACCTCAGATTCTGAACAAGGCAATTTTATCATTTATCATTTAATCATTCCTATCCCAAAAGCCTGAATTCACAAGTTATAACAACCAGTTCAGTGGTCTGCCAAATCAGATCACATAATGAAAACGGTAACGGTATGCTATCTCAAGTTCCCAAAATGATATACAGTACAAGCATTACTTTTCACGTTTATTTGGTCAGTGCTGACTGATATTATTTAATATGAAAATTATCTCATTATCACAATCTGAGTTGAGACTCATTGTCACTTTCTGTTTCTTTTTCCCCTGCATCATCATCATCATCATCATCGTCATCATCCGAAGCTTCTTCCTCACTGGAATCCTCATCTTGAGCAATACTAAATAAACACAGAATTAAAAAATTAAAATATTACATCATTCATAATATAAATTTGCTAATGGGAAGTAAGTTCCTGAATTCAATAGCAGTCAAATAATGTGCAAGGCCTACATAAACATGATTCTGTTTCAAGTCTCACCATTGTGGTCTGTTGAGATTCATGCATTCTCTTCCCGAGTCTACATCAAATGGATCTATAAACAAGACATAATTAACTTTAATTAAAGCAAAATTGTCTTCAGAGTAAATAGAATACAGTGCCTTTTTGCAAAGCACTTTACAATGTAGTATGCAATACATTGTAAAGTCACTGGACCAATGCAGGCCATGGTCAAAATGTTGATTAATTACTATATTTAATACTAGTCTCCATACGAAACTAGACAATCATGTGCAACATTTCTGGGATCATAATATTATAAAACTGATGGGTCACAGTCACACTCAATAGCAAGAGTGAGTTAACCTTTTTACTTCTTCGTTTTTTCTTTCGTCTTTAGGCTACAAGGACAAACGTTTCGGCTATCCAACCTTCGTCATAGACAGAATGTTTGTCCGCACCAGCCACTAGAGTGCGGTGGTAACAAAACGCCTTTCTAACATTTCTGGGAGAAATTGCCAATTGCCATGTATTTTTTTATTTTTTTTTATCTATACCTCTCACAGATTATCAGATCACTTTTCCCCTCTTACCAAACTCTGCTTCCTCTTTAGGAGCATTTATATATTCTTTCTCTGCAGAGAGCAGCTCTTCCTCTGACTGGCAGACTGCATAGCGTTCCAGCAGAACTTTATTGAGCTCCAAGAATCCCTTGCCCCACTTGAATTTACTGAGCACGATCAACGCCAGCTCCTGAAAACCTAAAAAAATTAAAAATAAGGGTAATAATAATAACATTATCAAGTCACTGAAAAAGATAGAATATTATGTTCTTCACTTGGTAGAACATAATATTACTGGTGGTGGTATAACACTACAAGTCAGCTGCTATGAGTTCAAACCTTACCTACAATGAAGAATGTGGCAGCAAATGCTTCAACACAAGATAACTTGCAAGGTTTGCCATAGTTTACAGGATTTGCTGCTACAAGGAAGGGCAGCAACCTGGGATGTGATCCAATCATCTTATTGAAGGGAGTCTCCTCAAGTTTTGCCCAGGAACAATCAATGACTGCCATTCCATTCTGTGCCACGATCTGTCTGTGCATGAAATGGCAACAAAAATAACTACTATCAGGATTTCATTTAATATAGAGAATGATTCAATCAAAACTGCACATATAGCTGTAACATGACATGAGTTGTGTAATGACACAACTGTAATACACATTTCTTCTAGGAATCTGTTCCAATACACATTTTGACAATGACAATAATTGTCCATGCAACTTGATTTGTATGTTTCAGATTAGGCACAGCAAAGGAATTTAGGGTGTTGCCTGAAACATATTTATTCTATTCAAATGTATAGCTTTGACATGGATGGAGAATAGATAGGAAAATTAGGAATGTATGAGTGAGAGCTCTGCTGGTATGTTTTTCCCCATTTGTCATGTCTCTGTGTAGATCTATGGAAAGGCATTACATTGCTTTTATATAATGTATCCATCCTCCTTTTTGCCTTGCATATAAAGCACTTTGAGCTGTATTCCATGCATGTACACTACATATTGATGATCATGAAATATGTAAGTGGGTAACCCATAACACACCTGTCTGCTGGTGTCACATACTTTGTGCCCATTGGACTCAGTATGAGGCCGTTGAATCTCTGGTTTAAGCGCAGGGTTCGTACAAACCCCTTGCGTACCAACTTCCTGCCAGTGCAACGCTTAGGGTCACAGTGGCCCAACTCCCACATGGCAAGTGGACATGGTAGTTTCACCTCAACAACCTCCTTTCCCTCCTCTGGGTGTGGGTGGAGACTTGCTGAAAAACAGAGGGGTAGGTTCAACAAAATGAGATGCTGACACTGTATGTCATGTCAACAACTTCATATCAAACACGGGTATGTTCTGCTTTTGTTATTTGTGATGAATGCTACTCTTTATTTTTTTATTTTTCAATAATATTTGTATTGATTTTTACAATTTATGACAAAGAAAAAAGACACAGACAGCTCAGCTCAGACACGTTGTTTGGTGCTTGATAGTCATGCAACTTTCTTTAAAATTACATTTGTTTGCCAGATGCCAATCTAACAGGTGCCAACTCGTCCTGTATCCAGTATCCATACCAAGAATCATATATATATTTACAGCGACGCCAGCCAGTGTAGCACAATTACTAGCTCCTTTCGGAACCCTACGTTAAAGTTTCTGACATTGTGATGACTTTATGTAGGGTTCCTTCTCACCGGATTCAAGCGACGTGGGACGCAATCTGACTTACCCTGACTTAGCCCTGTGCTGCGGTGTGGGTGTCACGCTGACATATTCCAAACGAAGCATATGGACGCTATAGGATACAACGAACCCTCTCACCCCCCCCCCGAACGGCACAGAAGCCGTTAAGTATTTTTAATGTTTGTACGACCGTTTTGCCAGCTCTGAAATTCTCTCTTCGGTCCCTCCTTGTTGACATCTCGGTTGGCTAGCTGCGCCTACGAGGCGCGTAGGGAGGCGCTGCTAGCCAACCGAGATGCCGAGAGGCGGTACAATGGGATGTCAACAAGAGAGAATTTCAGAGCTGCCAAAACGGTCGTACAAACATTAAAAATACTTAACGGCTTCTGTGCCGTTCGGGGGGGGGGGTGAGAGGGTTCGTTGTATCCTATAGCGTCCATATGCTTCGTTTGGAATATGTCAGCGTGACACCCACACCGCAGCACAGGGCTAAGTCAGGGTAAGTCAGATTGCGTCCCATGTCGCGTGACGCCGGTGAGACCGGACCCTACGTGGTAGGTCCAAAGGAGCTCAACCCGGGGGGTCCGGAGACGGGCTACACAATTACCTTCTAATGCAGTATGCATCTCTTCTGTGAAAGCCTCCAAAGATTTCCCCTTCATTTTGTGCCTTTTGTCCTTGCCTTTGTTGTCATGACGTTCACATCTTCCCTGTTTCTTTCGCCCCGGCATGTTGCACAGTCAACTTAAAGGTAGAACATGGAAGCACTCTAGAATTGTTTACTATACAATATCCTCGCTGGGAAAACGTTAACAGAAGCCTGACTGACACTGTCAGTATGAGTATAATCTAACTTTCTCTAGTACATGTTAGCATTTTAAATTCCAACAAAGTGTACCTTTGACAACAACACCTGAGTTGCCGATTTGATTTAAAGTAAAGCTATAAACTATCACTAATATTGCTGCTACATGTGAGGTGTCTCCATCCCATTGCCCACATTAACGAATGCTCACGCCTCACGTTGTGATTGGCTAGTTCGTTGTCAGGCACATAGATATATATATATATCTATGGTCAGGCAACCGTCGCTCTTTGGCATCAAACGGTTGCGTGACAACCAACTAGCCAATCACACGATATATGTTCTTCTGGATTATGGGATCTAAGCACGAACACGCAGCACTACGCATGTCCAAATCTTATTTTGATCAGGTGACCTGTGTCGTCTCGTCTGACAACAAGTGTAGCAGGAAATTCAGCAAGAATGCCCAGTTCATATTCTGCCTATGATGATCATAGCTGTTCTATATAAATCTGATACATTTTAGTTACGTTTAATTCAGCCGTATAATAGAATGTTGTATGTAATAAGGCCATGGATGGTCTGTGCATTTCTTCTCGGTAAGTAATATGCTGTCAGTTTTGACGCGATGAGTTGTGATGGTGTAATAACGACGATACCATAGGTTTTTTTTAATTTTTAATTTTAATTTAGTGAAACATTTCTCACACTTTGAAATAATTTTGTTGATTTGTGTTTATGCAGTGACCAACGCATTCGCAGGAAAAATGAAGATAGTCGAGGAGCCCAACACATTTGGGTAAGACAATAGTAAAAGCCACCAGCCACGTCAAGTCATCAAATTGACGTATTGCTCCTGTTGTCACTGCTTTTCATGATTTGTAGGCTATGGGGTCGCCCATTGCCCAAAAGTAAACACCCCCTTTTCCCCCTTACTGTATATGTTTCTTTTCCCTTTTTACCTCCTTTATGATGAATTCCTGTTCTGTTTTTTGGCTATATAGAAGTGTATTTGTATGTCTTTAAATGTTTTGATGAATTGAACAAGGTGGACCCTCTTGTGTAATGCTTTGGGTCGTCCACTCACAGTTAACAGTCTTTGTATTGAGTTTGTTTGTGCTTGAAATGTACTGTAATTCTGCAAACTGTTAATACATATTTCAATCAATCAATCAATCAATCAATCTGTTTCTTCAGGAACAATGCTTTTAAAGTATTTTTTTTAAATGGATTCTTATCTGTTTAGGATAAACAATCCATTTTTGGCTCAAGGGAGCAGACTACAGCCTAGAGCGACTCCTTCTCCTGTGTCAGGTAAAAGTCTCTGCAGTCATATTGTCTTGATGACTCGGTTGTCTCATTGTTATTACATTTAATGTAATTATGAAGATGTAATGAAAACCTTTCTTGATATTATTTATAACGCCCCTTCAAGGTCCAACACATCTTCATCGTCTGGCTGGAAAGTGCTTCAGTTTCATAGAGTCAACGTAAGTATTAGTTTATTGTTTATATAATGTTTTTTTGCTTTTTGCACTTTCTGTTGCTGAGATCTACAAGGCTACTGAAATTAGCACACTTTCCTTCTGGGAGTAGGTGATACGGTTTTATCATGTGATGATTGCATTTCAGATTTTATTCATGTGAGTTGATTAATTCCACAGATATAAATATGAATTCTGTCCATTTCATAACATCACCCAACATGAGCAGTCATTCCGATGGAACGCCTATAGTGGGATATTGGGGTAAGTGTCTGAGAAATGTTATTGCCTGGATCATTCTTGACTTGTAAATAGTTACCCTTTAATAATTTTGAACAGCTCCTATAAACAGCTATAGTGTAGATTCTGTCTGAACACAATCATTGACATTGCCAATGAGCAAATAGGTGTCTGTGGCTAATATGTCTGTGGCTAATAAGCTAATAAGGGACCACCATTCTTGATGATGTACAATGATTAGAGCGCCCCTCACGGGTGTGATTTTTTTTATTACTTAAGATAATTTTAATTTAGGTTTCTATATTTTTTGGAAAGTTTTTGTGAAAATCATGTGACATTTATGTTCTGTATTTCTTTTAGAATCTGGCAGGAATGGGAGATAAAAAACAACACTTTCACAGGCATGTGGATGAGAGAAGGAGATGCATGTGGAAGTAAAAGTAGGCAAACAAAGGTTGGTGAGTTGTCAAGGGTTTTTTGTTAAATAGGATTTAGGTCGTCCCTCTGGCTAAGTTAAGATGCAATCAAATTTGAGGAAGATATATCCACAAAAACATAATTGTTTGTAAAACAGGGACTCAATACATTGTTGTAAAACAGGGACTCAATACATTGTTGTAAAACAGGGACTCAATACATCTCTAATCAGTTTGTTGTCATGTTTGTGTAGGTTATCTTAAAGTGTGGTGTGAGCAGCAAGCTGGCCCAAGTATCAGAGCCCAGTACTTGTGTGTACTCTCTTACGTTTGAGACTCCACTCGTTTGTCATCCACATTCTCTCTTAGGTAAGACACCAGTAGGGCATCTAATAAAGGAAAACCACACTTGTCGCTTGACAAGTAACAATGACGTATTTTCAAGAGAAAGAAGTGACACTTTTTACAGTATTAACCGCTTAGATCGGGGTTCCCCAGGGCTCTATACTAGGTCTGCTAAATAAATTTGGCTATTATACTGATTAATACACTATTACTGTGCCTAAAAAGTGTCCACAAGTACTTATTTCAGTTGAAAATACATATACGTATGTTTTTGCCACGTCATAAATTAGCCTTGATGCTGCTGCTTTCTGATTGATTTTGTACCGTCCTCCAGTATATCCTACCCTGAATGAAAAGCTGCAAAAAGAATGGGATGAAGCAGAACAGGCATTCTATGAGGGGCTTATCACTGAGCAGGTAAGTGGCAGTGTAGTCTTGACATTAGAGAGACTGGAGAGTCACTCTTAGGTGTATGCATGTGTTTATCTCTGCCAAGAAGTTTAAATAGCACTTGGTAATCTCACCAGTGGCGTAGAGCGTAACAGTGAAATGTGTTTGCGCTTGAGAGATTTGTGTGCTCATCACAATATCCGAGCTCCATTTGAAGAGTAGCACTAGCTGAATAAATACGTATAAATATGTGATATTTGAGGCTTAACAAATGGCTACTGTTCAGTGACACATACTGTATTATGTTTACTGCAGGGTTACAATAATCTTTTGAAGGATGTTTTTGAGGAGGCTGGATTCCTGAAAAGCCAAAAAGTGAAAGTTGTGAAGCTGGATATCACTGCCCTTTCAGAAACTCATGATTCTTTACAGAAATGCACAGAGGTATGCACATTACATATATATGTATATAATATTTTCTCTCTCTAAATATATACCCGTCTAACGAAGGGGTTTAATTGAGTGCAGTGTGTATAATATCACTAGAATGTGTCCAGTTTTGTATACTATAATATTTCTTATCACTTGCTTTCGGCCTTAGAGATAGAGTGAGAAGTTCAGTCATGTGCTGGGAGCCTACTGAGAACGACAACCCACCTCATACCCTAACCCTAAACCTAACCGCAAGCACGGAGCAGCGCAGTCACTTCCTTGTTTCCTAATCGCACCTGGTTGATCACATTCGAAGCGAGTGACTCGCTGCTTCTTCGCTTCGCCTGGAAAGGAGCCATCTTAGGTGGTTCGGGCATCTGGTTGCCTCTCGAGCGTCTCCCTAGGGAGGTCCTCGAGGCACGTCCCACTGGGAGACGACGCCTGGGCAGACCAAGGATGAGATGGAGGGATTACATCGACTATGGAAAAGTGGTTGAAGATGGATGGATGGATCACTTGCTTACTGTTCTGTCTGTTCATGTAGGACTTTCGGAAACAGAGGGAGGAAATTGAGAGATTGCGCTTACTCCTCACACAACACAACATTCCTTTTGAGTCAAACACACGTGAGTCAACTCATGAAGTCTATATCCTTTTACAATCTTAAACCTAACCCTTTGATTTGATTACTTTATTTTTCGAGGATGACAATAAAGTCAAGTCCTCCTCATGCACATGTAAAGAGATTATATCTAATCAGTATAATTAAAGTTCCTTGCATGTACCATCATACATTCTTGTAAAAAGGCAATATGGGAACAAGTAAAAAGGTACACATTTTACTATGTAATTGATTGATTTTTATCATCTGTTTCACATCTGAAGGAAAGAGTACAGCCAGTGTAACAGCCCAGGACCAATACTTAAGAGGAGACAATGGCCTCGTCAGAGATCTACTTTGAACCCGCCTGCACTTACAACCCATTGATATCCACTGGTTCCTACATTTTTAAATTACCTACCACTCCAGTCTTGAAACATGTAGGGGCAGCAATATTTCGGGAGGTAGAGCGGGTATGTGGGAATTGGAAGGTTTCTTGGTCGACTCCCAGTTCTTCCTGGCATCATGTTGAAGTGTCTTTGGGTAAGAGCCACAAGACACCCCTAAATGCTCCTGATGAGCAGGTTGGTGCCCTGCATGCCTGCATCCATCGGTGTATCAATACCTGAATAGCACTTTGGAAAAAGTTGCTAACAAAATATCCATGTCGATCTAAGGCTGCTAATATCTCGGTGAGGGATGACAGTAAGTCAAAAACGTTTGGGAGTAAAATCCATATTTTGTTTGTTTTCCAATTTGTAAATCTTTAAATACTTGAATATTGTGAAACATTTGCCATTCCTTTGACCTGCATATGAACCTTTACTCTTTCTGTATGATGTTTTGGACTTGTAGGCCTACACTGGAATTGCATTGTAATTGTGTCATATATTGTTTCAAGTAATCAAAGCCTGTAAATATGCCAATAAATGAGTACTGTGGCCTTCATTTAAGAAAGTGTATCATTGCGTTTACTGTCCTCTACTGCTAAATGGACCATAATTAGGTCACAGGGACTATCCTCGTACAGGTATGCCATTCTACTACACATTACTTTCCTTAAACTAACTTTGTCTTGTGTTTACACATCAAAACAAATACATTTTTACCAATCATTTCCCTCTATACCAGCAGTTATCAAACCACTGGAGCAGTGTGGTGGTGCTTACCTGCACCCTCGCTGTATTTTGGTAGCACAAAAACGTCTACCAAAACAAACCCAAAATACAGTGAGATGGCAATGTGTTTCTGCAGGTAAACACCACCACACTACATTATTTCACCCGCGGTTTATCCAATATTAATTTATAATATATTTTAATGACCCAAATCCACCCTTAACTGCGGTTAACCACGGCAACCGCGGCTAAATCCGCCATCCGCAGGTCTCTAGTATCTACCATATAGGGACACAGGAACCCTTTTGCCAACCCTACCTAGGGTATCTCTGTGTCATCAGTGCCTATACAGAGAAGAGAACAAGTCCCCAGTGGGAATCGAACCAGGACCTTCTAACTGTGAGGCGACTGCGCCAGCGTGAACATTAACAGCTATAAATGTTCAGTAATTTCAATTGTAAAATGTCTACTTCACACTGAGGTCAGAGCTGTCGATCACTTTCCATATTGCGATAACCAACAGTTGCCACTGAGGGGCAGTGTAGAACCATCTATGGACTGGGCAATTGACAGTACATTTTTGGATTCTTTATTGTGAATGCTAGAGATTTATTACATTACAAATGAGAAATGACCGATAAGAGACAATACAGATTATAAGTTAACAATTAATAATAAACGATACTTAATATGTCAATACTTTAAATCAATCAAGAAAGTTTCATCATCACTTATCGATACAACATATCTAATCACCAAACATTTGAAAAGATTCCACAGGGCAGGAATAACTGCAAGAATCTTTTTAAAATAAGCAGTGTTAATGCGAATTAATTCCTTTTGTGTGTTGAGGGCAATAACTAAGATGCCCACCTCCAAAACCATCACAGATATTGAAGTTGACCGATGCCGAATAATTTTCTCTTTTGCCTTCAACATAGCTAAATGAAGATGTCAAATTGATGACTGACTTACCTGCTTTACAAAAAAGGTTAGATTTTGGGGTGAGAAATAAAATATTCAAACTGTAGCTTGTTCAAGCTGTACAAATCACTCAACATTAGCCTACAGCACTAACTATCCAACTGCACTATAATATTTTATAGATAAAATGTTTTTAACATAAATGCATACAATAGCTATATAGTTAACATTTAACACAGTCTCCTTTACTCCTCAAATGAGAGCAGAGGTTTTACAGATATGATGCTATAATTAAGATCTAATTATTTCAAAATATTTGACCTTGCTTAAAGCTTTTGTTAACTTGTTTATGTTTCTGTCACCCAGTGTTGGCAATGACACGACAGACATGTACAAAGGTGCAAACCACAAAGCTTTCAGAGCGTAACATCTGATTTAAAATATGTACATCGCATACATTCATGGAATATTGCACAGTGACGGGAAAGGGTTGTGAGTGGTGAAGAGCTTGCGAAGATGGAAACACCTAGGGTAGTGTGTGTGTGTGTGTGTGTGTGTGTGTGTGTGTGTGTGTGTGTGTGTGTGTGTGTGTGTGTGTGTGTGTGTGTGTGTGTGTGTGTGTGTGTGTGTAGAGAGAGATTATATAGAGTAGGCCTACATGTTTCTATCTTTGTAGGAACCAAATGACCTCACAGGGATAGAAAGAAATTAAATGACAGAAATGGAGGACATTTAGCTGGTCCTTAACTTCGCAAGAGTAAATAGGCATGTATTGGTGATAGTTAGAGTTACAGTATAAAAGTAGGCAATGGAAATCAGTCAAAAGTACTCACATGATAATAGTACAAGCTTGTTGTGTGTGTGTATAATACATTCACAGTTGCAGAAGGAAGTGTATGTCGGGTGTGTCACTGCTGATGGAAAAACAACAGATACTGCTGATTTTGGAAACGTGTTCACAGCCAGCACTCACTACAAATCATTACAGACTCCAAGGGAGTGTGTCTAATGTCCAGCATGGGCCTAACACACACACACGCACTCGTGTGCACAGACTTCACACAGAGAGAGACACACACACACACACACACTCATGCACACTGACACACAGAGGGTGTGTCTATGAGTGGCAGCAACCAGCTGTCTGCATCTCTCTGTCAACATACTCCTGCAGCTGGAACTTTGGCTCATCTGGCTCCTTCATGGTCCTGTGTTTCAGCTCCCTGAGAGAGAGAGAGAGAGAGAGAGAGAGAGAGAGAGAGACTGCACTATAATATTTTATAGATAAAATGTTTTTAACATAAATGCATACAATAGCTATATAGTTAACATTTAACACAGTCTCCTTTACTCCTCAAATGAGAGCAGAGGTTTTACAGATATGATGCTATAATTAAGATCTAATTATTTCAAAATATTTTACCTTGCTTATAGCTTTTGTTAACTTGTTTGTGTTTCTGTCACCCAGTGTTGGCAATGACACGACAGACATGTGCAAACCACAAAGCTTTCAGAGCGTAACATCTGATTTAAAATATGTACATCGCATACATTCATGGAATATTGCACAGTGACGGGAAAGGGTTGTGAGTGGTGAAGAGCTTGCGAAGATGGAAACACCTTATTATGAATCCTTTCAATGCAGTATCTGGTAACATTAATGTGTAGGTGTGTGGGTGTGTTTACATGTGTGTGGACACGTGTAACTTACTTGGCTACACCAATGAAGGCCAGCTCCACATTCAGTCCAGATTTAGCACTCGTTTCCATGAAGGGCACGCCAAACTCCTGCTCACAGACAGTCAAAAGAGGTATGTGTGCATGTGTGTGTATGTACAGTATGTTCGCCCCTACATTAATGGCTGTGTCAAGGTGTGTTCACATTGTCTGTGTGTGTGTGTGTGTGTGTGTGTGTGTGTGTGTGTGTGTGTGTGTGTGTGTGTGTGTGCGTGCGTGTGCGTGTACAGTATGTGCGCGCGAGTGCATTCCATCATACCTTACACTTTACATTTCTGTGTTCAGTTGTGTATGTTTGTTGTAGATGTCAGTGTGTGTTGGTGGTCCCTCCTATGCGGAACGTCTGCCCTGTGAGTCTCTGGCTAATGTTTTACCGTTGCTGAGTTCATCTGAGTGAAGCCAGGCGGAAAATTGAGTTAACATGCTCACCTCATTTATTCCAAACAATAACAACATTATGTGCCTCCGTGGATGTGTAATTAACACAACAGCCAGCACTATAGGGTGGCACTTGACTGAGTGGGAACATCGACATCGCCGTAAATTCAATGTAAGTGTCAATGCGTTTGTGTGTGAGTGTGTGTGTGTGTGTGTGTGTGTGTGTGTGTGTGTGTGTGTGTGTGTGTGTGTGTGTGTGTGTGTGTGTGTGTGTGTGTGTGTGTGTGTGTGCGCACACAGATGGATTTGTGGATTTTTGCACACGTCCTTGACTTCTTGTGCATGCACGTTAGCAAAACTCACCATGGCCAGTTTCTCTCCTTGTTCTTTTTTCACCACTCTCTCATGTGTGGAATCAGCCTGGAACAAATTTGACACACAGCACTGATTTACAAACCCTCTATAACATCTGTCCTCCTACCATGTATTGTGCTGTGCTTTTAACCAGCTATTAAACAAACTGTACAATACACAGAGAGAGTGTGAGACAGTGAAATAGTAGGAAGCTAGATGAAACATACATAAACACAGATGGTTCCTTTCTGTAACCACAGTGACGAGTGAGCTGTATTGGGGTTGAAACCAAGACATCTAACTCAAATTGACAAGGCCACTGTGTCCTTCTGCTTGCCATGCAGCCGACTTGCTTGGCATGACTGACAGACACTGTTTGAGTTGATTTAGCCGTGCTGGGGAGTGGGGATCAGCCTGACATTCAGCTGGAATTCAGGGGCTGGAGCCAGGCTAGATCAAACCTGCAACCCAATGGGTTAAGGTAAGGTTTCCCAAAGTTAGGGACATTATGCATGTATGCATGTATGCATGTATGCATGTATGCATGTATGTATGCATGTATGCATGTATGCATGTATGCATGTATGCATGTATGTCCCTAACTTTGGGAAACCTTACCTTAACCTTAACCCATGTATGTGTATATATATATATTATGGTGTGTGCGATATCATTAAATGTGAGCTTACCATAATCACAATAATCCTTAATGATATTCCATCATATTCAAGAGCTTTTGGAGAGAATGAGAAATGAGACAGACTCCACGCCATGCAGTCACTTTCAGTAGATCACTGCAGAGGCTGAGTTTCTGACTGTGTCCAGGTGATGGTCGTTGGTGCTCATTAATGCATCAAGGAAGGCAATTATGTTTCTGCACTGTCAAATAGGTCTATCTATCCTAAGATAGCGTCTTAAATAAAATTTGTGAAAATATATAAAATTGCATGTCATTTTATGCATAAAAGTGCATAAAATTACCCACAGGGTTAGGTTGGGGTCCCGGGCTGAAACGTTTGGGAACCCATGGGTTAAGGAGTGGTCTCTCCACTGTCCAAACAACCATCCCTATATCTTCCTTCATCTTTGTCTACAGCTTCCACTATGTCCCACCTTACAATCATCCACCAGCTTTTCCATGCATCCCTCCTATTAACACAACCCTGCCTACCTTGCTCCCTTCCTTCATACACCACTACCACCACCACCACCACTACCCTCTGTAAATATACCTTTCTCTCCCTCCTTATCAGTTCAACCTCCCCTCGCTGTGAGTCCATCTGTCTGTCTGTCTCTCCCAGTGCTAGCTCAGACAGTCTCACCGTACCATGCTCCCTCACCTCCCTCCATACATTACAGCCCCTCTTTTTCCTTTCCTTTCCTTTTTGATCACGTTGTCCACCCAGCCATCGCATACAGCCCTCTCATCCTCCTCTGGTGCCCCTTATCTCTGGTTCAGGAGTCAGGACGTCTCCTCCCATTGACCTGTCCATCTCTTTCACTCCATTCCCTTCCTCTAGACTCCCTCTGGTCTACTGCTCCACATCATACCTTTCTCTTTACTGCTTCATAAGTCCATCTGTCCATGCCTGTCTCAGAGCCAGAGAGGAAAGAAGGACAGAAGAGGGTCTCACCTTGTTTCCGAGCAGCATCACCACCACATCCTGCTGGGCATACTCATGGATCTCTGTCAACCAGGCCTGGAGAGTAGAGAAGGACGGATTAAGGGGGAAAGATCGAGAGAGGAGATAAATGGAGGACATAAAAGAGATAGACAGGAGAAAAAACAGATTAAATATGAGGAGGAGAGTGAGTTAAAGGATATAAATGGAAGATAGTAAAGAGAGAGAAATGGGTTGTTGAAGGCAACAACAATCAGAGAGATGAAAGGCAGGAGAGGAAGAGGAGAAATTGATGGCCGGTACAGTTCATCTCCTCCTCCTATCTCAGTCTAATGCCCTTTCTCTCTGTGCCCCCATCCGTCTTGCCTCGCTCTCCATCCATCTTGTTCCAATTACAGAACAGTGATCCCCTGAGGCCCTGCTACCTGGGTTGGTTAAACATCACTTAGTATCCCTGGGGCTCACCCTTATAGATTTCACTGTCAGCACACGCACGCAAGCACGCACAGACAGATAGAATACAACTCAAACGCCCTAGGCCTAGATACACACATACAATATGTCGATACACACCTGTGCAGACTGCAGACACATATCTGCCATCACCTCTCTCTGTCAGTCTAGTACACACAGATCCTTGATTCCCTCTTTCTTGTTCACGCCAGTTGATTTTTGTAAGTGATATTTTTGGGTTAAAATAAAAAGTTTTTACTTTCTAAGTGTCTGAGGCTGCAGTACCTGCTCACAGAGAATCATCATCATCATTACTTCATCGCCTCACTACGTTCTGATAGTAATCATTGCTATAGTGTTTGTTCAGCCACAGGGGTCTCTCTGTCTCTCCAGATCTTTAATAAACAGAAAATACAGTTTCAGGTATAGGACAACATTTCAGCCAATCAGGACAGAGTAGCCATTTATCAGCTTAATTTTTATAGTGTTCCAGTTCCAATTTTGCCTGCTCATTTCTTTGTGTCATCAATTCCACTTGTTTAAATAATCTGTATCCTGACTGCGTTCTCTATCTTGAATGGATATAATTGGTATCCCGACCTGATTCTGTTTAGTAAAGTTCACAATATAGAGCTTTTTAACCTTTATTTTAATCAAAGAAAAATCCTTACCTTTAGGTGAATTGACCACAAATGCTTGGAATTTGAACCAGAACATTGTCTATAAACAGTAAAGTCCTAGTGTTCATTTAAGTCTGAGTGTAGTGTACATAAGTAAGTAAGTAACCAAATGGACCTGTTACATTTGCCCACTCTCAGAATTAAATTTAATTGACACTTTTCAACCTGAATCCCATTGACGTGAGAAGACCAGTAATATAATCAGTGTATTTCTCTGTGACGCATAATCAGGATATGCTCATTATTGCATTTTATGTACAGTACAGTGCATATAAACACAGAACATATGAGGTCGTTTTTCTTTTTGCCAAACTACTGATTGTCCTATTGTCCCATTGTTCTGATGTGATTCTCACATCAGAACAATGGGATTTACGTTCAGAATTGGTAGAGTGGAATCTTATACTAACTTTAAGAAGTGTAGGCTACTATGTACTGTATCTTTGCATTCATACTGTACACCCCCACCCACAACAAACCTAGCTTCAGTAGCTTAGCTTTACACTGTACCTAACGATCACTGTAAAATCCTGAATGTAAATGGATAAATGAACACTGAGGATTTGTACGTTAATTGTATGTAGCCTCGGAAGCCCAGACGTTTTTATTTACCTTTTATGCTGTGTGTCAGTAGTAAGACGCTAACATTAATGCAGGCTAGCATAGATGTAGTTTACCTAAACACTGAGTGGGTTCCCTACTTTTATGTTTGTAATTATCACACATGAATATGGACCATCATTTCATATGCACACTACAGTCCTCTGGGGGTGGAGGATGTGTGTCTACTGCTGGGAGCCTTGTCAGCTGTTATTGCATCAAAAACAAGACAAATAAAACTTTCTGTGACATAGGCCTAATGAATAGTTGTAGCCTAGCCTCTTGGCTTGTTTTAATCAAGTAAAATGGGTTGGAAAAGGAAAACATCAACTGAAATCTAAGCTCACCATTCTGGCCACAGTTAAAGGGCAACTTTGCTAAGTTTTTAACTTGAACATTCTTCTGTGATTGTAATCCGGCATGAAGCCTAACAGAGGGACAGGGACATTCTTTTCAGTATGAATAGAACAGATATTCCAAAATAACATACGGTAGTGCAAAAGGCCCAAATGGAAGAGACCGCACAGTCACACACAGAAAACTCCAGAGCGTTCATTTAACTCTGAGTATAGGAGTGTAAAAATGATGGGTACTAACTTCCCAGATCTATTTTTACAGTATGAGTTAAATTAACTTTCCACATTTTACTTAGCAAAGATATGCTTGTGTAGACCGTTTGAAATGTAATGTAATAAGAAACAATCCAAGTCCTACAACCAGAAGGCAGGGTTACATGGAAGTACTGTATGCACAATACAGTACCTTTACCTTCTGTTAGGAAATGTTGTATCTGACTCCCAAGTATGACAGTTAGCTTCTTTAGCACAGTTTGAGGATACAATGGAGTTATAGCTGGTTTTGTCAGAAGCACTTTTTAATACTTTTCATTGGTCCAATTTTGACGTAAAGGGTCATTGATTTATGGAAAAATAGGGACGCCAGGTTGAAAGTGGCTAATCATCATTACTTCATCACCTCACATGGTGAAATGTCTTCCTCACAGTCAAACTGCATGTCTCCCTTCCTGTTATTTGTAAATTCTATGATGGTATCTGGTGCTGTTTACAATCATGGGTGGAGGTAGTGGTAGTACTCTCTCTGTGTGTGTGTGTGTGTGTGTGTGTGTGTGTGTGTGTGTGTGTGTGTGTGTGTGTGTGTGTGTGTGTGTGTGTGTGTGTGTGTGTGTGTGTGTGTGTGTGTGTGTGTGTGTGTGTGTGCGTGCGTGTGCGTGCGTGCGCGTGCGTGCGTGCGTGCGATTGTGCCACATGGGGACTCTGTGGGGTTCAGGACTTCCATTTGCGGAAGCTGTGGTTGGGACATGGAGGGTGGACCGCTGGGTGGAGAAAAAGAGTGAGATGATATAGGAATGAACACAACGTTATAAAACCTTCACAACAACCCGATACAGACAAGTTCTCAGTCCTCCATGCTGCAGGTAACAAGGTGTTTTTAAATTCTTATTCACTAACACTCAGTGAAAGCACTAAAGTTAGTAAATGACAAGGTCGTCTACAGTGTGATTTTATGTTTCTATTGCTATTGATTCACCAACCAGTTTACCGTCTTATACGTACAAATCCTGAGTGCAGTGTTTTCATCAAATTGTGCCCTTGGGTTTCAATATGAGTGAATTCAATGTGAAGTAAATGTTGCTTTCGTATGCAGTGAGTCACATACTGCATATAGTGAGTGGAAATACTGTGTGTATGCTGTGTACGATATTATTCCATTAAGTTGAATAACTACATTTATTTTAATACTTCATCATGCATAATGCTACAGTTGCTGTCATGGCAACCAGTAGTTTTGTACAGGCTGTTGTCATAACGAGTTGTGAAACTGTTCTAGTAGCAAGGATGGGCAACGCCTATTCCTTCCTCTTTTCACAATCTTACAGTACAATCTCATCTCACACAACCTCTCTCTGTCTTGCACAGATTTTCTATTATCAGAATCAACAGATTATCTGCAATCATCAGACCGGACAAAGGTTGTCACGCCATCCATCGTTCAAAATGGTTTCTAAGGCTATCCAAGCTAACTGTATCCCTGCTAGCCAAATGAGTAAGATACACTCTGCTAATTATGCTAGTGCACCCCATGCAAATTCAAGCTCCTCACCAGCCAGCCAGGACAGAGTGGAGAACACAGAATGCAGTGAGGGTTCAGCCATCTTTGTCCCTGCACAAGTGGACAAGCCCAACTCGGTGACATCACACAGCTATAAATTCAGAGGACGGTCCTTTTCAATGGCCTCTGCGTCCAACCTGACCACACCCTCTCACTATCAAAGTGACAGTCAGCGGAGGTTGACAGCTGACTTCTGTAACGGCAGGGATACCCCTGTTATTGGTGTCAGGGTGAGCAAAATAGAGCCTGACCTCCCTCAGCGTGGATTGTCCCTCCTCCACGACTGTGTGACAACCCACTCCCCGTCCAAACGTCACTCGTGCCCCCCCACAGGGACTGCCTGCCCTCTAACTCATACGGCCTCCTCCTCTTCTCTCACTCCTCCCACCATCCCGTCCTACGTCATCATGGGTCCATCTCCTCTTGGTGTCAGGATGCGTCCCAAACCGTCCACCTCCGCCCCCAGGGCTCGCACAGCCAGACTGTCCCTGCAGGTTCCTCTCTCTGTCACCATCCCTGAACTTGAGCCTAAATCCACCCCCGAGTCTCACTCCACCACCCAGAACTCCAACCAGTGTCTTAACCTTGACTCCACACCTAAGACTCACCACGCCCACAGCCATGTCCTCAGACCAAACCGCCGCCACCACTCGGACTCCTCTGCCTTCATTGCGTCCCTGGCAGCGCCGTTTCCTGCGGTTACGCTCGAGGAGCTTAGTGCTGTCCAGCTCCGCCGGTGTTTCGATGGATCTGACGATGTCTTCCAGGAGGCTGAGGAGCAGCGGCAGAAGCAGGAGAAGAAGATGAAAGCTCACAATGCACCGCCGCCCATCGCAGCAAAAACCTCCCTGACCAGACGGTTGGCACGCCACATTGCAGAGTCACTCTCAGCCCAAGCTTCACCCCTAGCTACAGCTACAGCTGCAGCTTCAGCCCCAGCTACAGCTACATAGAGGCTACAAAACCTGGTATGTATTTTTACTTTGTATTTTCTCAGTGTTTCTTATTTTATTTAATTTAACTTTTAGTACTTTCTATCACTCTGAACAGACTAACCAATGTTGACTTTTTTGGGTTATCTCTGCATATAGATAAGGAGCAGCAGAGATCCACAACATCACATTTACCAGGTTGAGGAGACAGAGTATGGGGGACAGAGGCCGTATTCTGGAAAAATGTGCTGGAGAAAATAGCATTCACAAACTCTGTTTTTTTCCCGTCCTATCCTATTTTATGGAAATATGCGGTTTAGATTTGCTACACAAATGTTTACTTTTCAGTAGTAGTAGAAGATACTGTACAGGCAAATGCAAGCACACTTATTCATGCATCAGTGTGCAACTGCTTTTAGCTTCAGCCTATGCCTATTCGGTCAGCTTAGACTATGTTACAGCTTAAATTATATTACAGTACGTCATGTTTTATTAATGGATACTGTTGACAATGATCAAAATATACTAACTGTAACTGTAATACCTCTGTAAATGCAACTATGATTACAGTTTTTAAGATTTGTGGATTTGTTCATTAAATTCAACCCGGACATGGTTCATTAACTACAAAAAGACATGGGGCCAAAATTTGGGGGGGGGGGGACAGCAGCATACCGCGCTGCTGTAGCAAATCCAATCTGGGTGAAATTTCTGAAAATGAATATAACGGCGCGGTGAGTCAGGGACAGAACACGGCCCGGCCCGGCGGGCTTACAGGGCTCTAATGCATTCTATGGTTCACAAACATGCCGGTCTGACAGACAGACAGCAGACTGACTAGGGCTAATTAGGCCTATATAAAAAATAGAAGTCCACATTATTTAATGGCATCAGCGCATGTGCTAGTCGGCCAGTCATAGTTTTAAGCCAGCTCACCTCTCCGCTCTCCTCCAAAGGTAAGATACAGTATATGCATGCCTTAATGTCGCTGCGCTGCCATTAATTAATTATAATAGGCAACTGTAGCTGTAGGCTACTACTGTATAGGCTGCCGCTAGTACATTGATCTCATCATGAGATCAATCAAGTTTGGTGCCTCAGCATTAAACTTCCAATATGCCAAGGGCCAACTAACGCCAATTGTCCCACGAATCATTTTAATATGACGACATCATGAAATGAACCATTCATACTGTACTGTAGCCAACTTACCTCTGACGAAGAGGATAGGCTACCCGCCGTATGGTTGACATTTTAAATATATAAGCTACATGTCCAGAACAAATCCATTCCCCATGGCAGCCATTCAGACAGACGAGATGATATAGTAATCCAAAAGAAGTACTTCCACTCATTAATCAATGCAGCTCTGATTAGAAAATATCTTTTTTTACCTCTGCAAAGGTGTGAGTGAGCAATTGTTCAAAAGAAAAGGCTTTTATAATATAATTGCCAAGTAGCCTAGCCTTGGTCCTGAGGTTGAACTTAAATAAATAAATTACCAAGAGTTGCATTTTATAAGTGAGAGTAGCCTATACTTTTTATAATAATTCAGTCAGTTGACATTGCTGCAGCGGTGCGGTGCAACAGAGCACGCGTTCACCGTCATTACCTTGGGATAATGATTTATAGTTTAATGGTATAGAAAAGATAAAGAATCATGCTCAAATGTAACGGTATATGGATATAAAAAAGTAGACTGGTGGTGGTGTGTCGCCCGGACCCCCGTAGCAGCTGTCGCTGCTTGATCAGCCAGCGCTTTTTATTGTAATTTGTGAAGCCACTAGTCACACTGGAAAATATAATTATTTTGTTACATTCCACACCGTCTAGGAAGACCTCTATTTCGTTTGAACTGTAGTTTGTAACTTTGTTTTGTTTTTTTGCCAGCTAGATATCAGACAAACTGCTGAGTCATGCTTGACACCTTTTATGGTGTGAAATGGGTCGTGGAACAATGCAAATTAAGTTGTCGGGTGATTTTACGATTATTTGGCACCCGCTCGCATTCATTATGACATACACCTGTGATCCTCTCATTTCAAGGATATGCAGCCTTTTCTGAATGGCAAGGCAAGGGAGGTTCAGCGTAGGGTGACACACTCCTTTACACACTTCAATTACACCTGGTCATATATCTCCGTTGTGAATCTGGCCCATGTTCACTACACAGCAAATCTGGAGTGTTTAAGTAATTTAATATGGAAGTATAAAAATTCATATAAACCAATTTCCTTTAAGAATATATCTGAGACGCTGGATTTAGCAGATTGTGGTGACTCCATGGCCTTTCCTACAGCACCAACCTTGCACACAAGATATCTAAATTGACTGCAGTTTGGCATCTCAGGCAAAAGGTTGAGATTTAAAATCTTCTGAGTTATTATGGATTCAGAACACAGTTTTAAATGTCACATCAACATGGATACAAAGCATGCTTTTCAGTCTCAGAAACCGCAAGGTTAGGCAATTAAGCAGAGAATGCTTTTATCTCTACTCATCTGGACTATAGCAGTGACATTATAAATGACATACCCAAGAAATTCATTGACAGATTGCAACTCATACAAAACACTGCTAATAATTCCAGTTCTGCATGCTGTCTGGCTCTCTGTGGGTTGTATTATTGTTGCTGATGTCACTGTGCAAAATAAGGAGACAGTCTTCAATTTAATGCTAACACACAGAGAGCTTGTGAAAGCAAAGGTGTGGACCTCGCAGAAATTGCAACATTTGGAATCATTATTCCTCATAACGGCTCCTCTCCTCTATAACATGACTTAAGAGATTTATGCGGGTCAGTTCGTACAGTGCCTATATACCATAAGACCAGTAAATATCCAATAATGAGAGAATAAGGAGTGTGAGTGGGTAAGTTGAAAAGAAAATGCCAGGTAAGGGAGAAAGTTATGTAGCCTGCGAACTAGACCTGGAAAAACCTTGTATCTCCATATTTCCTCCATATGTTTTTCCCTCCTGTGATTAAATGCCCTACTTCGCCAAAACTACAGTATCACACAAAAGTAGCCAATCTGCAAGCTCTAAACTCATCGCAATGACACATGTTGTGAGCTTATAGATCTGCTATGTTTGGTTACCGGTAAGTGGTGTATGTGGGTTTTAAAAATAAATATTGAACAGTATATTCAAGCAAAATTGAAGTATTGTGACTGAGTTTGTGAGTAAATAATAACTACATTGGTTTCATTAGATCTTTTTGTATAAATAGATTATAAATAAAGCTTTGACCTGATATTTGACCTGATATTATTCTGAGAGTATTGATAGAAGTAGGAGGTAGAGTAAGTTGAATGAATGAAAGAAAGATGTCCAAGGTATATGAATCCTTATCAGAGAGCCAAAATGGAAACCAGCAGTCCTCTGGGTTCCCAGCTCCAGAGGTTAGAACAAATGACTGACTAGTGACCAAAGGAAATATTCACACAGCGGCCATTTTGCTTTCACGTCATATTTATAGGTTGGGATAGGGAAGCATTTCGTCAGCTGGGTGAAGCTGAAACTGAATGTCCCCGCGGGACTAAGAAAGGACTCACTTTCCTTTCTGAAGTATGATATTGCTACATGTCCTTGAAAGGGAAAATAAACTCTTTACAAGACCTGGGGCCCGTTTATGACATTCTACCACAACACACAAACTGCATAGTGTGCCGTGCCTATGCCTCGGCCAACGCCAAACCACAACAGAAACAAAATCTGCTCTATGAAAAATCTGCTTTTTTTATTTTATTATATTTTTATTTTTTGTAATTATGTATGCATGTATTTTGTGTATGTGTGTATGTATATATATATATATATATTTATTTTATTTCCTCCAGACTGTTCCGACTATCCTTGGGATTGTGGGTGGGGGGAGGGTGGGATAGGGGATTGAGTTTTATTTTTATATTTTATGTGTCTGTCTAATACTTGCCCCTGGGCTATTGTCGAAAAACCTGAATAAAAAGATTTTGAAAAGAAAGAAAGGGAAAATAAACTCAAGCTGTAAACATCACCGCTGGAAAAGGTGACCGATCAAATGCAAGGATACATAATATCAACTGTTGCCCTCCATGAGGCGGTTTAGAGTCCCTACATTTAAGAAAAACAGACTAAAGAACTAATTTGTACATCAGTCTGTCTTGCTTCTAAACCAAAATCGCTAAACCAGTGGATATGTTCTCGTTCCTGATTGTTTTCTGTGATTTTTGTCCTGTAATGTCTACCATTTTGTAATGTACGTCTAATCGTCTATGTCTTGTCTGTTTCTTGAACGGTGACATCATGGACGCAAAGCAAATTTCAGTGCAAGCTGACAATAAAGTTGTATCGTATCGTATCGTATCGTATCGTATCGTATAGTATATTATCCTATACCCGGTATATTATTTTTTTATTTCAATTTTATCTGGGTGGTTTTATGTTACCGTGGTCCTGTTTTGTATGAATACAAGTCAACTAATTTGGTTTCCTCACTGAGACAGACAGTAGCTTAATGTAAGTGTAAATCGCTCTGGATTAAGAGCGTCTGCTAAATGCCTAAATTGTAAAAATTGTAAATTGTAAGGTGGAGCTGCACTGGGAGGATTTAACATTGATCGGTCTGGAGATACGGGTCATCACCACTGGGCACACAGATTATGTAAATGTAATGACTATAATAATAATATAATAGAATAATTGAAAATGTCCCACGGGCTGCAGTACAAAGTCTTCTGCCAGAGGACTCGCCTGTATTGTCCATCCAATGTGCCAACTTACATCAATCAAACAAGAGATATGTCAAATCGATTTCCATTTTATTGCTGTGCCAGTATTCGGGACGACAAATCGTCCTTGGCGTGAAAAGGCTCTCAGTAGTTTTAATGATTTTCCTTTAGTCTCAAATTAATACTGAATCTTAGTGGTCAATAACAATAAACTGTGTGTGTGTGTGTGTGTGTGTGTGTGTGTGTGTGTGTGTGTGTGTGTGTGTGTGTGTGTGTGTGTGTGTGCGCACACGCTCGCCTGTGTTTGTATGTTACTGTGCATGTTTGTTTGCTATATGCATGTAGCCGTTTATTTGTATCTACGTATAGTATGTGTATGTGATTTCAAATGCATTTATGCAGATGTGTACCCCGTGAGTGTGTTTGTGTGTATTTCTGCAGCCAATGGTGGTTCTGTTGGCAGGACACGAGGTCACTTTCGACGCTGTGAAGTCACCAGGCTAATCTTTTCTATTTTTTATTAAGTGTGTGCGTGTGTGTGTGCGTGCGTGCGTGCGTGCGTGCGTGCGTGCGTGCGTGTGTGTGTGTGTGTTTGCGCACATGTGTGTGTGTGTATACACTTTATGCATTTCAGTATGTATGCAATTATCAGATAAGGCTTCACATATTCATAATGTACACACGCATTGCATGCATTAGTTCTGCATTGCATGCATGAGTGTCACATCAAAAGGAGCAGAGATTGAAGTGGTGACACTCTCATCCTTACAGGCGCATGGGGATGAAGGTACAGTAAGCCACGCACTTGATACAGTCTTGTTGCCTTTGATGTGAAAGTCGAAATTGCCTAAATTGAACGAAAAGGAGGCAGGAGTAAAGTACGTAAAAAACACTAAACAAATGAGAGAGCAGAGGGGAGAGAGTGGGAGGGAGCAAGAGAGACGTGATATGAAAGAGGAAACGCCTGGAGAGTGAGATGGGAAATGAGTTCTAGGGAGTACTTGTTAAAGAGTTGGCACTCGAGTTGGCACTCATTTCACGCAGACTTTTGAGAAGCACTTTTGCAAAGTTATAATGTGATCCATTTTCACTAGAAACAGACTCAAATATGACTGACTGTGATATTATGTAACCTATTCAGGTTCAGGTTCAGTGGGTTCACATCACTGAGGAGGGATGGAGGGTTTGAGGGCTTTCAGGTAGGAACTGCTTGGAAAATGGGGGAGTATGGTGGAGATTTCAGGAAGGAAGCAGCCAAGTGCCAGTTTCTAGTAATAATAATAATATTGATGATGATGATGATGATGATGATGATGATGATGATGATGATGATGATGATGATAATACAATTATTAAAATGTATGTGTATATTTTGTCTCATGCAACTGGCTGTAGCTTTGTGTGTATTGTCAAAAATTCTGCAAAATACTATCACAAAAAAACAAAACAAGAACAGAAAGACATTTAGAGTGAGTGAGATTTGACAAGACAAGCACAACATGGGCCGTTAACTCATATCTTCAGTTATGCTGGGCTGTCTCGTGCGCCCCGAGGGTTCACTGCTAATGGATCTCACACAATGGAACATCAATGAGAGAGGATGTTGTTTCAACGTGTGCTAGCCCAGAGTGCTCAATCACGACACTGATGATGGCGGCGTGTTGTGCAGTTGCCATCTTTGAATGCATCAGGGTCACAAAGTTAAAATATTTCTTTGGAATTGCAGTTTCCAACTTTGTGTTGTACAGTGGTTGGAAACCAGAACCTGACCTTGATGGTATTTATTTTGAATGTGCAGTTATGCACACACCCACCCTGCCTCGGTAGTGAATACAGTGGTAGTGGTAGTCAATGTAGCCGTTCCTCCCTCGTTCTGCACGCATTCTGCATTAGTACAGCAGGAAACTCATTATTGCGGCCGTGTACTGTGAAACAATTTAGGCATTTAGCAGACGCTCTTTTTTTCTGGCCAGGGGGAGGTACCATGCAGGATTACTGCATGTTTATGTGAGGGAACCTACCCAAATTCTGACCACCAACCCACCCTCGTTCGTATTGGATATTGTTGAGACGAAACCTGGTATGTCCAAAACCGTTACTTTTCATGGGAATTGAAAAAAGAACCTGTGTTCCAATGGATTCCATGTATGTATTATTTAGTTGCACGCTCTTGTAAATACTTTTCATTGGTTAAACATTTATAAAAGCCTACAGAGAAACAGTCACTTTGAACATGACGTCCCTATTTTGTCCATGTCATTTAAATATATACATCAATATTTAAATAATAAACAATTAAAAGAATAGAAGACCTACTGTACAAACTCACACTGCATCGGCATGCAACAAGTGGTGAGCTTCTAGATCAGTTATGTCAGAGAAATGAACTGGAAGAGAAAACTGGAATCCCGCACACTGTCTTCACTTACAGACTTTTATTTAAGCAGCAACGTTTCGGTCGGTCAGACCTTCATCGGGCCGATTTGGTATTAAAAAGGTCTTAAAAGTCATTAAATTGTATGTTTAGAAATGTGCAGAGATCTTGCATACACTTATAGTATGTTGGTTTGCTTACTGTTGATTGAGAAAACAATGTTGCACATTAAGCAAATCAACCGGGGACCCCCCAAAATAATTTGGGGTCCTCCACTCATGACAAACTGATGTTACTCTCTGTGTCACTTTATTTTCACCATGTCACTTTTTGCACTTTTGTAAGTAAAGACTATTTTTTGCATCAAAAGAGCAGTTTTCATCTTTCAGTGTGCAAGCCCATTCTTTTTGTTTATGGACCTTCATGCTGGCCTCTCGCACCCATTTACAGCCGTATAGTAAGCCTTGAGTTCAGAGCGCACCTCCTTTCTAGAATCTCTTGCATGCTACTCAGATGTATTGGGTAGTGTTCTCTGAGCTGAAATGTTTCCACCAAATAAGACTGCATAACAGGGGCAGAAACCATGTATCTCCATATTTCAACTTTTTGTGTACTTCTTTGAGTGGTGCAACCACTCCAATGCACAGCAATGTGTGTCCCTTTCTGTCTGTCTGTTTAGGCTCCCTATGTCTGTCTGTTTAGTGTACCAACAGGTGACAAATTTCTGACAAAGTGGCGCTGTTGAGCTTCGCACTGTGCACAGCCATTACGTGTCAGTGTGTCACACACACACACACACACACACACACACACACACACACACACACACACACACACACACACACACACACACACACACACACACACACACACACACACACACACACACACGCCAGGGAGGAGGGCTTGTACAGTACAGTACAGTACAGTACAGTATAGTACAGCACCACTCAGTTCAGACAGGTCTGATTTTGAACTTTTTTTTATTTAAATGAATGCCCCACTTCACCAATAATAAAAAAACGAATAAAAAAGGAATGGTTTTGGACAATGTTTCCTCCCGACAGCAATGGCATTTGCAGGCAAATCACAGCCACTGTGATTAAATCAATGCAAAAGAAATGCAAATTCTATGTGTTTTCATATCAACATACAAATGATAGGTTCTTGACATATTCCTAGAGTGTCTGTATAATAGTGCGTTTATATGCTTATTGGCTCTTATTAGTCTTATCTAATATTACATAAGGGACATTGTTGCTTGCTCTCATTGTTGTGCTGCCTGTATCAAACGCACACACACACACACACACACACACCCACACACACAGTACATGCATGTACGTGTGCATATCGCCGACACACGCCTTTGCAATTTGCCAGACCACTGGGTCTTATTCTCTGTACTTTAATGAATACCACTAATTAACATTAACAAGTGCAAATTGTCTGTCTGTCTGTGTGTGTGTGTGTGTGTGTGTGTGTGTGTGTGTGTGTGTGTGTGTGTGTGTGTGTGTGTGTGTGTGTGTGTGTGTGTGTGTGTGTGTGCGCTACAATGAACAGGTGTCCTCTCTCATCTCTCCCCAGGGAATGATAGCCCACTGTTCCATTGCAGTGGAACAGTGGTGAGTGTGTATGTGCACACACACACACACACACACACACACACACACACACACACACACACACACACACACACACACACACACACACACACACACACACACACACACACACACACGCGCACACGCACGCACACGCACACAGCGTCTGCACCTGCTTCTTTAAATGCTAACGGTATTTCCATATTAAATTGTTAACAGCATGCTAACTCTAAAATACTAAATGTTGGTGAATGTGTGAGTGGTTCAGGGCTAGTACATTGTACATGGTGGAAGGGGGTATCAATCACATGTTATAAAATACATTAGTGTAAGATGTTCAGTATAAAATAACTAAGGATTTCAGTTGATTTACTTTTTTTTTGTTGCTCCCATGCCAATTTCAAATTGTCAAATTGTAGTCCCTTAAGTTGTCACTCCCGACTCCTACTGGTTGGTTCGTTATAGAGGGTGTAGTCCAAATTGGGGTCTGGGGACCCCCAGGGATTCTTGAGGGGGTTCCAGGGGGTCCTCAGCAAAATGTGTTATTATAGCATAACAATCAGTTTCACCACTTAAACCCTATGCATCGGCTATTTGAAAATATCTGATCTGCAAGCTCACAATGCATCGCAATCGCACGCATTATGAGCTTGTAGATCTGCTACTTCTTGACAAAATTGTATTCCTTATTCCATATATTCCATATTGATTCCTATTAATTTGGGGGTCCTTGACCTGAAAACGTTTATATATCTATGGTCCACACCAGTGATTCTCAAACGTAGAAACCTCATTGGCTGCTGCTGTTTGCTGGCCATGTGTGACATATTTTGTATGGAGAGCCGTACATCCTGAAACCTGATGCATGTCTATTGAAGCACTAAAAAAATAATCATAACTCACTGAATTCTGAACCGATGGTGGTGTGCTGCTTTGTTGGTACCGAATTTGTGCATCCTCACCAACACCATCTCTAAAATTCAATTCATGAATAATGAATGCATGAATGTGCAATGATCAAACTCGTTAACTGGAAAAGACAGACAGAGGCAATGGCATTTGGCAATGGCTGTCTCCCTTGTTTCTATTCCCACTTTAATGGCAAAAGGACTGACAGGAAGCGGGGCGTCTGCAGACATGTCAGCTGAGCTGTTTGGTACGCAAAGCAGCAATGTTCTCGCTGAGACTTACACACACCTTTATTACCATAAACTGTCCCCTTGAGTATTGCCTGAGGGTGAGCTATATAAGAAAGCATGTCCACATGTCAAATGTGTAAAGCTGTGAAACTCTGATTGTTCTGTTTTTACCCCAATTTTCCATTCATACCGATATTTCAGCCATTTACTCTGTGATCTTATCTAGAGCCATGTCCAGCACATACTGATTTGTTCCTAGTACACAAATACTACAAACTACTGAAGAAAGGTCCAGAATCACATACTGACTTGTTCCTAGTACACAAATACTACAATACTACTGAAGAAAGGTCCAGAATCACATACTGACTTGTTCCTAGTACACAAATACTACAATACTACTGAAGAAAGGTCCAGAATCACATACTGACTTGTTCCTAGTACACAAATACTACAAGCAACTACTGAAGAAAGGTCCAGAATCACATACTGACTTGTTCCTAGTGCACAAATACTACAAGCAACTACTGAAGAAAGGTCCAGAATCAAAGTGTCTGTAGTACACAGTCCAGATCAGAGAAGAGACAAGAGCAAGAGTAAATTAGAGCGAGTTGAAAGGGGGAAATAATAATGGAAGATGGATAATGGGGGGAGGAGCATTTGACGGTTTTCACTTTACAATGAAAATTAGATCAAAGAATGTGGTAAGTTGCTAGTAGTAGCATAAAAGTGCATAATCTGGCATGTAGAACTGAACCACAGAACCACAGACTGGAATAATTATGGTCAATATAAGCGAATAGCGAGTTTGACAACAGCCCCCCGGAGCGAGGAGTGACATTTCCCCCCGCTCCACTCTGCTCGTATGCTCTGTTGTGAACATTCGTAGCAATATTTCATTGATGAGACTTTTATAGCAGTCACTGGGGCGAATGATGTCAAACTGAACAGCTGATACAAACGGCTGATTAATCGACAGTTCTTCCTTTAGCCTATACCTGCAGCGACATCATTAATTCCTCTCATTCCCTCAGCACATCCTATCTCCATTTTGAGTTGTATCAAAAATCATTCTCACACCTGCTGTGCAGAAGTGATACATGATTTAGACACAAAATGGCCATGAGCGTTGACTTGCATGTGCTTCTCCCTAGGGACTGCTTTGTCCATTGATAATGATCAGTCTCACACAAAGTGAAACCAGGATGAGCACGCACGCGCACACGCACACGCGCACACGCACACGCACACGCACACGCACACACACACACACACACACACACACACACACACACACACACATACACACACACACACACCTTGTGTAGGAGACATGCAGGTGCACACAAGGAAAGAGAGATACAGAGACACAGAGAGGAAATAACAGATGTTCTGCTACCCAATTAATATAATGCCAAATGCCTCACAGTCAGAGAGACAGAGTGACTTTATGCATAGGATATAGCTGATTGCGCTCTTTGGGTTAGGTAGGATGTTCCTGTGTAATACTTTTACACATTATGAATTCTATGAAGGAAAAATGATTTAATGTTGCACTATAATTATGTCTATGCTGTCTCGTGCTTAAGGCCTTCCTAATGCCTGATACATGATTACACAACATTCAGTCAGCATCTTTCTGTCTTTTAAAGGGTGAATAATTTCAGGTTTTCTTCATGACTCTTCACCATGATTCCAACATTTCCTATTAAGTGTACTGTGAGGTTTCGGTACCCGGTCAGTACTAGCACACCATGAGAAACATTGTGATAGTAATTAAACACCGTAAAATGGAGAACAATAATAAGGTACCAACAAGAAGATTGTTGTCGTGAGAGCCCACCGCAAGGACTGTCAAGAAAATTAAATGTGTATGTGTTAACAGTTACTTAAATTATACTTACGGTCGTGCTGTGATTTGCCTCTAACATCCTGTGAATTTCCTCTAACATGCTCTGAATTGCCTCTAACATGCTCTGAATTGCCTCTAACATGCTCTGAATTTCCTCTAACATGCTATGAATGTGTGTATGTGTTTGGTCCGACAGACATTAGTCTGACGCCCTACACAAAACCCAAACCCTAAAACAAACCTCACAGGAAGCCACAGGTTAGTTTTAACCTGCCACAGGTTTGTTTTAACCTGCCACAGGTTAGTTTTAACCTGCCACGCATGTCGGGAGCCATGGGTAAGTTCTAACCGGCCACGGGTTAGTTGTAACAGGTCACGCATGTCGGGAGCGACAGTGTTGTCGGACTATGCCTGTCGGACAGTATATCTAACCAACGTATCTGAGCATTTTTATTAAGTGGTGCAACCACTTCCTTAAGTGACTATGTATGTGGCTGGGTGGGTGGCTGGCTGGGTGGGTGCGTCTGAGCACGAAAACAGCATGGTTGTTTTTCACCACCTGTGCGCAACCTAACACACACACAAACGCACATATTAACAGTATATATGGTGATTTTGGGTGTGCCAGTACAGTACAGTGACAGTACAGTACAGTGAAGGGTAGAGGGACCCCCACACGGTAACTCTGTCATTTCTCAACCGTTTCGGACGCGGGGCGGCTCGCCGGAATCGGGCCGGCACCCTGGGTGCGTTCCTGTGGGTCTGGAACCCCCATCCCCCCACCCGGGGACCCCACACGGAGTTGCACCACTTACTTCACACGGGTGTGATTTTTTGTAGTCTAATAGACATCTAAATGGCTAAAAAAATTGTCTAAAAACTGGGGTAAAAATAGTCTAAAAATTAAAGTTTTTTAGCAGTCTATAGGCTTAGATTAGACGTTGAAACAACGTTGTTTCAATGTCTATATATAGACGGTCTACATTTAGACCTTGATTAGCCTGGCCGACAATTGCTCAGTGGGTATATGCACCTCCTGTGAATTGCCTAGATTAGAACATGCAGTGAATTGCCTCCTGATTGAAGCAGGAAGGAAGGAAGAGGACGGAAAGAAAGGAGAGAGGGAATGAAGGAAGGAAGGAAGAAAGGAAGGAAGGAAGGTAGGAGGGATGGAGGAAGGGAAGGGAAGGAAGGAAGGAATTAAGAAGGAATGGAGAGAGGGAGGAAAAAATGAAAGAAAATGAAAGAGTGAACGAAAATGAAAGAGAAAAGGAAATGCATGCATGGAAACAACAGAAAGAGGGCTAGAAGAAGCCAAACAGAAGTCATTACCCTGATGTTGTCAAAGGAGGCCTTGTTTGTGACATCATACAGGAGGAGGAGAGCTGAAGAGACACAAGACAGAAACAAATATCAATCAGCCAGCAAGGCTTTCATCTACACAGAACACATGCAAAATTAAAAAAATGTTTTACCAGTAAATGTTTATAAACAAGCACATAAGCTCTCATGAGCTGGACTAGCTCTTGGCTTACTCTTGAAAGACATTTTGGACAGACTGATAAGAGTAGCTTATACTAATGTTACTGTGAGGTTGCAGCAAAAAATGGTGGTGGTGGTGGTGGTGGTGGTGGTGGGGGTCTCTCTTTTGTCTTACCAGTGCTGAGTCTTAAGAAACACAAAAGTTTAGAGAAGAGAATATGGATTTGTCTCTAGTGTAAAATGTTAAGGGATGAAAGCCTTGCCCTGCAGTATCAATGCGGAGTAAAAGTTGGATAAATGCAGTAGAAGGGAACTTCTACAATGGCTAATGTACTGCTATAGATGCAGCATGGAAAGTGGATAATGTACTGCTATAGATGCAGGATGGAAGCTGGATAAATGCCTGTGTATGTGGGAGGAAGGTGGGTTGGCTTTCACAATTACTTTGGCTGTAATTGTGCCATTGTGGTTTACCAGCATGCTGACGTTTACTAACTACACCATCATTAGTGATACACCTGACCATTTATTATGCCTGTGTGTGTTCTAATTCATTAGTTGTCAAACGTTTTCATGTCAAGGTCCCCAAAATGAATATATATTTGCTGCAGACCCCTGGGGCTCATTTACACTTGATTGATCGGCCTACAGTATTGCTGCAGACCCCCATCTGAGAATATTTTGTGCCAGAGACTCACATGCAAGATTTGTGTTGTTACAATGTTTCAGAGATGTTTCCGAGAATCACGGTTTTAATTATGACCTTAAATCTAATCTAAACACTTAATCTGTTTTAAATCCATTCTCTCTCTCTCTCTCTCTCTCTCTCTCTCTCTCTCGCGCTCTATAATTAGACTACTTGAATGTACTCTCAAGTCTCGATCAGAGTCATGTATACATTGTGTGATATTTATGCTATTTATGTATTCTGTTATTATTTTGGTGTCAGCGTGTTGTCACAGGAAATATAATGTATTGTAAATTGTGTATGAATAATCCTGTAAGGGATGGGCTGTGAATGGCAGCCAGACACTTTCACGCATATACAGTAGTTGTTACCGCACACATTAATACCACCTTGGGCAGCAGCATACTGTGAGAGCTTGGATTGGGAGAAGAGAAACAAAAGCAAGCCGCAATGAGTTAATTTGGGTCAATTTCTTTACACTCAGTCAGTTTCTGTTTTTTCTTCCTTTTTTCTTTTTTGTCGATATTTTTGGGTCTTTTTCTGCATTTATTGCGACGGTAGTTCGCAGATTACTATGAAAACCAGAAAAACCCGTCAGCCTGTCCGTCGATCCGTCACGCCACCATATATGGCCAACAGTCCGTCACGCCTCGCGACATGTCACGCCACCTAGATAGCCATACATGGAGAAGACCACCTAGATCACCTAGATCTGCATATATGGAGTGGGCCAGCAACTCTACATCTGACCTCAAAAAACCCTAAACGCCCCACCAGTCCTTCCTCTTCGATGTCTCCCTTTTGACTGATACCTGTCCATTCAAACTCTAGACGGGCCCGCCCCAAAGTTATTAGTGCAGCTGTGCCCGGCACCCGGCCAAAAACTAGAGTTCTCAGGCCCGGAAATTAAGGCCCGGCCCTACATGGGCCCTCATCAAACCCTGCATGTACACTCAAGACACTGCCCCCGCGCCACCCTTAGATCTCCATATATGGAGCTGACCTGTTCTGACATTCCATATGTTGATCTACCGTCTACCGTCATCCAGGTGGATGCGCGCGAGAAGCGACCTCACCCAAAAGGGCGAGGTCGCTTCTCGCCCTCAGGGTGTCTTACTGGTTAGCTAGTATACAGGAGTAGACTGACAGGACATCGGGAGAGAGAGATGAGAAGTGACACGCAGCAAATGTTGCTGGGATCAGCTGTCCGGGCCACACTCTCAGAGTTCAATGAATACTGAGGAGTCAGACTTTACTGGGTACAGGTTGAGGATCCTGGAAGAAGAATACATACTGTATGTCTTAACTCTCTATACCACGCTCACTCACACCCTGTCAGTCTTACGTACGACTTGATCGGTTGGTCTTCTCCCTCCCTCTCCCTCCCTCCATCCACTCCTCTCTCCTCATCTGCCCCCATGACCCATCCATCACTCTGTTCATCTGTTTCGTCAGTTCTGTGTCTCGTTTTCCATCTCAAACCAGTCCATCCATGACTGTCTTTTATCTACTGCTCCATCCATTCTGCTCTGGCCTCCTTGATCTATCGCTCCATCGACTGCCCTTCTGCCGTCTTCATTTACTCTCCCCTCTGTTGCACGCACACACACACACACACACACACACACACACACACACACACACACACACACGCACACATGCACACACACACACACACACACACACACACACACACACACACACACACACACACACACACACACACACACGCACGCACGCACACACACACACACACACACACACCCCAGCCCCCCCCCCCCCCCCCTTACTGGCTTTGAACCAGACGGCTGCGTGAAGTGTGTGTATAATGAGTTGCAATCACTGTGGACAATCCAACTCTGTCTGTCTGATAATACAGAGAGAGAGAGAGAGAGAGAGAGAGAGAGAGAGAGAGAGAGAGAGAGAGAGAGAGAGAGAGAGCATGTCTCTCGGATTGGATCTTGTCTTTATCAGCCAACAACAGACCACAGACTGCCGGACGGAGGGAAAGAAGTAAAGTGAGAGGGGGCACGAGACAAGAAAAGAGAGAGTATTAACATTTTGAATACAGACCCGGATAGGGGGAATGCACTAGGAAGCAAGGAGAGATAGGGTGCTTAAGTACAGAGAGAAAGCGATTTGTGGTAGTACTATCATCACCTTTCTATCACCTTCCTCATCTAATTCTATTTAGCCCCCCAGGTGCAAGACAGTGACGAGTGAGAGAAAGGAAGGAACGAAAAGAGACGAGGCAGAAAAGTAATTTAACTCTGAGAGTCTACACATGTTAACAAAATAGACTGGTAACCAATTTGGTTACATTTGTACTTAAAATATACGTTAAAATGTATGAATTAAGACAGAGGATTTGACTGTGTAGGGTAGTTTTTCTCTCCGTATTGTTTTAGTGAGGGACAAGAGACGGAAATAAACAGCATGATGCCATTGCATACGGAGACCCACAAGAAAAAGAAACCTTTCCAACCAGACACCTGGCGGCAGCACAGAGAAACAGACACTGCAGTCTGACTGACAATAGGGTAGCGAGACATGCCGAGGAGCGCCTATGGAAGGCAACAAGTAGACAAGCACACAGATACTCAAATATAACAATAGTTAATATAACCATTTGTAACTCTCAGAGTTAAATTAAGAGAAACACGCCGAAGCATGCTGAATTGGTGAGTGAAAGGCAAGAGGAGGCTGGAAAGGCACGAAAGAGACTGGCGTAGAGTGAATGCAGCCATGCATCTTCCCTAAGTATATCTGAGAGGGCAAGGGATCAATCGCCATGACAACAGGTTAGTTCATTCCCCAGATATGGTGACAGGTAACATCGTTAATGTTTGAAGTCAGTGTTCTCAGATAAAAGAGGGGCAGGTGAGTGAGAGAGACACACAGGTCAGCACAGTCAAGCACGCAGTTAGCCACTAAATGGAAAGATGAGAGGAAGAGGAGACAGATACAATTATATTGTGTGATGTGATGTGTAAATAATGGTGGAGCAATATCTTGCACACACGCATGCACGTGTGCGCGCACATACACACACCGTTAAGCCCTTCCCACATATGATGAAGGAGTGGGGATTAAAATGCAGACATAATGAGGTAATTGTTGAGGAGGCCATTATGGAAGCCACTAAAATAATATAATAATAATAATAATAATAATAATAATAATAATAATAATAATAATAATAATAATAATAATAATAATAATAATAATAATAATAATAAACTTTAGCAGCTTTTAAGAACAGTTTTCAGAAGGAAGTTAAAACGGGGTGAGCAGGACCTGACATTTTTAAACTCAATTCTTAGTTTGTGCAAAACCAGTGCAAAAAAAGCGAGAATGGGTGTGTTATATGATCACGTTTTCTGGAGACAGTTAAAAGCTGTGCAGCTGCATTCTGAACCAGCCGCAGGCGGTGGGTAGATGTTTTGGAGAGGCAGGAATAGAGGGAATTACAGTAGTCAAGACATGAATAAATAAATGCATGTAGAAATTCACCTGGAAACCTAAACAGTCTCATGCTCTCACCATCTCTCACTTCTCTTGTATCCTCTACCGTCTCTTCCTTTTAAGAACTCCTTTCTCAGAGTTCCTCGCTTTTTCTCCACCTGTTTCCTCTACAGTCCCTTCATCCCTTTTCAATCCTACCAGAGCCATTGAAAGTAGCGTTCTGCCAATGAGGGGGCAAAAAACTGCCCGGTCACACGTGGTTCATGTGAACTCGTTTGTCACTCCTCCCCATAGACGCCAATGCATTCCGTCAACTTCCGGTTCAGGCCTTTGTCACTATTCGCCAATAGAAGTCTATGTAGAAGAGCTGCCATTGGACTTGCCTCATGAAGTGAACGGAGTTGTCGTAATTCTCTCATCTATACGACTCTGAATCCTACCTCCCTCCTCTTTCTCCTTCTCCACCTGTTTCCTCTACTATCTTCCTCCTAATTTCCAGAATCCATTCATCTCTCTCTCTCTCTCCCCCCCCCCTCCCCACGGTGATCCCTTCCCTTCCTTTCCTCTGTCCTCCCTGTTGATGTGGCTCTCATGCTGTTATCGATGACAACCAGTCAGGTGTCATGGGGAGTCCGTGGCAAGGCTGTAGTTCTGCTGGTTCCAGCTGGAGCAGGGTGGAAACCTCCAGCCACAGATGGTGCTGGCAGACAGCGCCAGGCTTGCCACTAACACAAACTCATTTACACTTGATTGATCGGCCTACAGTATCTTGGTGTTCTCTCATTAGAGTCCCAGCGGTGGACTGAGGCTGTGTGCCAACAATGTTGGATAAGACATACCTCAACGGGGTGAATGTAGTGTGCTACAATGTCAGCTGTTTGGGACTAATGCTTAATTTATACATCGTCATGAGATGGTGTCACATATATTGAAAATAGTGGGTTGCGTCGGCAATTTTCGGGGTGAGACTCCATTGTACAACCATGTATAAATCTGGCTTAACTCTTCCTTCGTGCTTTTAGGCTGCGTCTGTTTTGTATTAGCACAGCAGTTGAATTGCTAAAACAATGTGTTCCTGACCAACAAACAAACTAGCTACTACTGTCATTTATTTGTACCATCTGATATGTTCGCCTTTTCCCATGCCTAAACATACTGGCATTAGGGTTCATGTGGTTAATTTATACTCCATTGTATGACAAAGTATACAGTAAATTAGGCTTAACAGACAGAATCATACTGTATAAACACAGACGTCGGTGTTTCTCACTCCTATACTGTACTTGCAATTGCTTTGGAAAGGAATGGTGCCCTTTACTGTAACAGGCCTATCCTTTAGGATAAAAGTTGAAGCTTTGAAACTGTCCATTAGTTCTAAGGAAGCGCTTCCATGCGTGACCAGCTGTATGCTCTCCCCCGGCCCCCGACTGTCAGTCTTAACGGGCTTAATTTAAACGCTTTTCGAGAGAGGAGGATAGAGGCTCCTTGGGTGGCTTGCTAAAGATCAATGGGGTAAACTATTCTACTGACAGACCAGAGCCATACTGGGCATCTGTCCACGGGTAACGCGCACACACACAAGCACACACACAAATACACATAATTCCGTAAATATACAGTATGCTAGCTGTACACAGACAAACATGTACACACATGAATGTAGTTGCATAAATATGCACACAGACTCACGTCTCACATAGCACTCTGGGATTCCTTGTAAATGAAAAGTGCATTACAAATAAAATGTATTATTATTATAATAAATAGATGTAGTAACACAGAGACAGCAAGCGCACACACAAATGCACGTACACAGTAAAGGCCTGTCAGTTTAACTCTGAATGTGAAAAGGTGGACCATTACAGGTCAATTTGTACACCTTAAGGGTTAAATTATCATTAAGGACTTTACTGTGTAGAACCCCCCTCCCCTATATACTGTACTGGTGCAACGCACAGGTCCTGGGCCTGGTGAGAGCAGGAGTGGACCTTGTGAGACGTAGGAGGGGCCCGGACAGGAGTCAACCCACAGAGCCTAGTCCATCCACGCACCGGTTGGGTCACCTGAGTGAGGGGTATGATGTTGCCAGACCCGAAACCCAGAGGACCTTGGGATACATCACTGAGGATACGTCCCAGGTGCATCCATGCAATGTTTTTAGTTTTAGTTATATTCCAAACTACTCACTGTTTTTCTATGAGGAATAGCTTGTATCTGGCATCATATTATTGCCCGCAAGGAAGTTTTGACTGCGTTTGTGTGTCAGACAAATCAGCTCTACAGACAGCATCGTGCCTCAGGCAAACCAGCCTCATTGAGCAGGTGTTTGAGCACACACACACACACACACACACACACACACACACACACACACACACACACACACACACACACACACACACACACACACACACACACACACACACACACACACACACACACACACACACACACACACACACACACACACACACACACACACACACACACACACACACACACCTCTTTGTCTCCTGCTGAGTTGTCTACCTCCTACAGTGTGAGAGGAAGTCTCATTTGCCCACCCAGCGGATTAAGAGCTCCCCGCAAAATGTGTTAATATGGCATCAAATCATACCTTTGTTTTGGATTTTTTTTTACTGTGATGATGTGACAATAAAGTCAATGTAACCCTATACAGTACATTGGCTATTTGAAAATAGCTGATCTGCAAGCTCCCAACGCATCGTGATGTGAAATGTTGAGAGCTTGTAGATCTTCTATGTAACATCACACACACACACACACACACACACACACACACAGCAGAGAAGTCTTACCGTGCGCATCACGGTAGTAAGCATGTGTAACACTTCGAAAGCGTTCCTGTCCTGCTGTGTCCCATATCTGAGGAGGAAGAGGAAGGAAGCCTTCTCATTATCATAATGACAATCATCATCATCATCATCATCATCATCATCATCATCATCATCATCATGATCCTACGCTAGCATCCATCTGGGTTCACATTCCTTCTGGGCATGTGAACATTCTGTGAAAATAGGTGAACATTCGGCAAAAATATCTACAAGCTCACGTCGCAGCATGACACGTTGTGAGCTTGTGGATCCGCTATTTTCAATGAAGAGATTTGGTGTAGAGGGAAAAAAGGAGGAGACCAAGTATACAGTAGACCCCTGGGGGTCAATGTAGTATGGGTTTAAGTGTTTACTGTATGTATCACAGCCAATCTACCAATCTTGTATATAAAAGATTGGTAGATTGCTGTTTTTAGGTATCGTCAAACATTTTCAAAATCCTTTGAAACGTTTTTGAAATTTTTTACCTATAGAATGACATGCCGAAATGCGCCAGGTTGAAAGTGGTGAACAAGCAGATTGTTGCTGAATAAACTGACAAATTATGAGTTATCACCACATAGCAGGGGCTATGGTTATGGCTAGACGCCTTCAATTATGCTTATCTACTCCAATCCTAAACAGACCCAGACATCTGTGTGTTGAACTCCAGAGAAGTCACACTGCAGTCATTAGAATGGTAATGAGGCCGTGAGGCAAGTGGTTTTAGACTGGATACAGGATGGCTTTATCCGAGCCTCTAGCAGTCCCTGTTCTGTGGATTATCATTAAGACTTGTACTGATAACTTCAGTCATGTTCTCTGTCTCTATTTAACACCCCCATGTCTGCTCTAGTTCGCTCTCTGTTTGTCTTCTCTCTGTTGATCCGTCCATCCTTCCTCTCTTACTGTCATTCTCTCTCACACACCCTCTCATTAACTCTTTTGGACTGTTTCACACATTGCATCCGTCTGTCTGTCTGTCGGCCGGTCTCTCCCAGTGCCAACTTCTGTTTATGATAATTTAATTAAAGAAAAGCGTATTCCCTCTAGTGTTTTCGGTGTAGCAAATCAGCCGTCTAATTAACTTGGAGATTAACTAAGGCGTAATTAAATTTGTGTTGTGCTCTGTGCTCCTCAGCCACGAATGAAAGTCACGTCTGTGTATTTACATTATGGGAACCAGCTGCTGCTAAGTGTTATTACAGAAAATAAGTGTGTGCTGAATGAAATCGAAGGATACAGTAGCTAACTGTCTCCACTTTCCTGCAGTGTGCATAAGACTAGGTAGTAGGGTACAGTAGTTGATCCTGCGTCCTATTAGGAGCAGTGTAGAGCCCCAGGGAGCAATTAGGGGTCCAGAGGTTCAGTGTCTTGCTCAGTGACTCCTCAACATAGTCACTGCTGCCTCTGCATTGCGGAAAACTGAAACCTTTTGGCAGGCCTGGTGCCAGGATGAAGTGACCGAGGAGGCAGTTAAAATGGTGAGGGGGAAAGTCCTAGTCCTTTTAAAACAGTAAAACAGTAGGTTATCATCTTATTAGATGATCAGATTCCCAATCTGCAATTGGTCTGGTGCTAACTTTAATTAAATTCATTGATTTAATCTTGTAGTAGCATCTGAAAGGCTAACATAGACTATGTTTTTTCAAAAAACAATAATAAATACATCTATTTCACAGAAGTGCTGAAGCCAGTATTAAACCTTAGCAATGACATGCACGTACAAGACCCAAAATAATAGAATTTGTGAACTATTCTAACCTCTGAGAGATGACAAAATAATAAAACACAAAAAATAATAGCCTACGGCATCTCTCCCCCGAAACTTCACTTTCCTGTAATTTCCATTCTGCGAATTGCTACAATGGAAAAAAAATAACTATAGCTGAAAGTTCAGCAAGCAAGGCTGAACCGAAGTGATGTGTTATTTATCTCTTTGGCTCCATTCAGTACCTGGGACAGCGCATTGCGGCCCTAAGCAAACAGCCTACACGTATCTGTCCATGGTTCTGAAATAACAGAGCAGATGTTTGCAAACCATGTATGAATGCTGTCACAGTGGTAAAAGACACTGTCGGTAGCTTCAAATAATGTAAAACGTCAGGAAGGTGTTTCATTACTGTCATCTTTATGGCAATCCCCCTCTGGGTACCGTCACTACTGTGTGTGGATTTTGACAGAGTGGGTCACATACTGACACGGGCTGTTTTACTGAGGAGCTGCAAAACTTTTGCTAGATTCCCCAAGAGGAAGAAGTAAAAGGAAAAAGTTGGGGTAAATAAATAAATAAATACACAAGGCATATAAATAAAGTTTAGCTCTCTCCACGGGTCGAAAGTTTCAAGACTGTCTGTTAATACCGGTAAGTTAAGTTACCAGTGAGACACCAGAGTTTATGCTATTGTACTATAATGTTCAAGGAAGAACTGTCTGCAGTACTCAGGCATAATTGTTACATGGAAGGGGTTGAGGCAATTGCTCTCACTGTACAAAAGAAGCAAGACTGAAAGAATAAAGAACAGCAGAGAAAAGGGGAGTCAGACTTTTGTTCTTACCTGCAGTTTCACTTTCAGTGTGTCAATAGTCAACACTTTATTCTGAAAAACAAAAAGACAAATTTAATTCTTAAGTTTCTTTTACAGTGCATTACAGTGGTTAATCTACACATCAAGCAACACTTTTGATCATAACCTACACCAAAGACCTGTTCCATGTGTTTCTATATTCTCCGTCTCTGTAGATTACAATATCTCAATATGAAGAAATACAAAAGGAGGTGAATTTTTTGATAATTTGGAGGTGAGTTATGGGTGGAGTGGAGTGCCAATGGAAACAGTTGCCTACACTCTCTGTGTATCTCTCTTAACCATTTTACTAATGACACTCACAGGACAGTAAGTGGAAAGAAGCCAAGAAGGGGCTTTTATGCTTAGTATAAAATAGAGTGAATTAGTGATCTGGTCCCATGTCAACCCAGATCACTAAAACTCCCTTCTATGGCGTCACCACCAAGGTTCTGAAAAAACGACAGTATGCTCAAAACTCTGCCGCCCGGCGCCCGCCTGCTCACCAGAACCAGATCCAGAGACCACATCACACCTGTCCTCCGTCAACTCCACTGGCTCCCAGTCAAGTACAGAATTGACTTCAAAATACTCACCATCACATATAAAGCACTCAACAATCAGCCCCCCCGCTACCTCAGTGATCTCATCAAATGCCATCATCAAAACGCTCCCTCAGGTCAAGCACTGCCAACCAACTGGAACCCCAGAAGGCCAAAAGCAAACTTGGGGTAACAGGGGTTTCGCAGTGGCCGCCCCTTCACTGTGGAACTCACTAACAGCTCACATCGGAGCTGTCCCCACCTTTGCCACATTCCAAAACACACTCAAAACACACCAGGAATAAGATGCAAAGACTGTGATTGTCTGACAGACTGGAGCAACTTTCCACAGGTAGGGCTGAACTGAACCATCAGTAATACCTGGTTATCTTTGAGTGATGATGCCTGCACACAGAGGGAAAAGTATTGAATAAAATGGCGTGTCTATTTTGTTTCCATAATCTTGTGTTTTATGTCTTCCTGCAAATCAAATTTCACAGTTGTTGGAAGTTGGTTCAGGTCCAACTTTGGTAATTGAAAAGTTCCTGTCCTTGATGGAACATGGGGGGGAAAAAATCTGTGAACATGTGAAAAAGACATTTTGATTTTACAACCTACTGTATGGTTCAAGAGTTATAGGCCAAAACGTAAAGTGGGCTGTTATAGCCTGACCATTTTTTTCCCTCACTGTACAGTATACGTTTCTTTTCCCTTTTTTACCTCCTTTATGATGAATTCCTGTTCTGTTCTTTGACTATATAGAAGTGTCTATTTGTACGTCTCTAAATGTTTTGATGAATTGAACAATGTGGACCCTCTTGTAAACAAGTGCAATGCTTAATTGGGTCGTCCACTTAACAGTCTTTCTATTGAGTTTGTGCTTGAAATGTACTGTAATTCTGCAAACTGTTAATACATATTTCAATCAATCAATCAATGTCGATCGATTTGACATATTTATAGCTCGAGTGCATGCCGTCAAAACTGTGGGACAAGTAGCGTGCCAAACTTTGGGGTTACTCTAAGAAGAAATAAAGTGTGACAATCACTATAGTCTGGTTGCCCTTTAGGGAAACCACACTAATTACAGTTTGCAAGGGGGGATAATTGATAGCTATTCAATCTTGAGAAAAGGTAGGCCTAATGGTTGCTTGAGATAGCCTGGGTTCCAGCCTGATTCGCTGCGTTCTGCGGATCAGAAAATGTCACTGCACTACTCAGTCTGGACAGAGGCTGCTTGACTCACTACTCAGTCTGGACAGAGGCTGCTTGACTCACTACTCAGTCTGGACAGAGGCTGCTTGACTCTCACTACTCAGTCTGGACAGAGGCTGCTTGACTCTCACTACTCAGTCTGGACAGAGGCTGCTTGACTCACTACTCAGTCTGGACAGAGGCTGCTTGACTCCCTACTCAGTCTGGACAGAAGCTGATTGACTCACTACTCAGTCTGGACAGAAGCTGATTGACTCACTACTCAGTCTGGACAGAGGCTGCTTGACTCACTACTCAGTCTGGACAGAGGCTGCTTGACTCACTACTCAGACTGGACAGAGGCTGCTTGACTCACTACTCAGTCTGGACAGAGGCTGCTTGACTCACTACTCAGTCTGGACAGAGGCTGCTTGACTCACTACTCAGACTGGACAGAGGCTGCTTGACTCACTACTCAGTCTGGACAGAGGCTGCTTGACTCACTACTCAGTCTGGACAGAGGCTGCTTGACTCACTACTCAGTCTGGACAGAGGCTGCTTGACTCTCACTACTCAGTCTGGACAGAAGCTGCTTGACTCACTACTCAGTCTGGACAGAAGCTGCTTGACTCACTACTCAGTCTGGACAGAGGCTGCTTGACTCACTACTCAGTCTGGACAGAGGCTGCTTGACTCACTACTCAGTCTGGACAGAGGCTGCTTGACTCACTACTCAGTCTGGACAGAGGCTGCTTGACTCACTACTCAGTCTGGACAGAAGCTGATTGACTCACTACTCAGTCTGGACAGAAGCTGCTTGACTCACTACTCAGTCTGGACAGAGGCTGCTTGACTCACTACTCAGTCTGGACAGAGGCTGCTTGACTCACTACTCAGTCTGGACAGAGGCTGCTTGACTCACTACTCAGTCTGGACAGAGGCTGCTTGACTCACTACTCAGTCTGGACAGAGGCTGCTTGACTCACTACTCAGTCTGGACAGAGGCTGCTTGACTCACTACTCAGTCTGGACAGAGGCTGCTTGACTCACTACTCATTCTGGACAGAGGCTGCTTGACTCTCACTACTCATTCTGGACAGAGGCTGCTTGACTCACTACTCAGTCTGGACAGAGGCTGCTTGACTCACTACTCAGTCTGGACAGAGGCTGCTTGACTCACATTTCATAACGTCAACTGTTACGTAGCGCCGTTGTTGCTGATACGTCAGCAGCCAGCGCCACTCTGTCCATGCTTCTCACTGTTGGAAAAAAATAACGCCGTTCGAGACTTGAGAGTAAAAACCTACGATAAAAAGTAAACGATTGTCAGATTCAGTAGTACAAAAAAACTGACGGCTATGTGGGGTAAGTTTAGTGAATGATAAGGGGACGATGCATGGCAATAGCAGTAGCTGCGCAGTGCTCATTGATACGACGTCAAACTGGTGTTTTTCCTCAACCCGGCCGCACCACAGACCAATCAGAAGCCACGGTTCCATTTCAACCTTTCATGATCCCACCTACCTTGGAGAATAAGAGACTTTCCAGACTGAGTAGCGCAGTGACATTTTCAGATCGTATGCGGAACGCAGCGAATCAGGCTGGAACTCAGGCTATGCTTGAGAGGCCAGAAGAGACAACAAACAAACAAAATAAGAGGTTCATTCCAATTCAATCACTGGGGTAGAGAAAAAGGATAAATTCGAGTTGAGGTTGATTTTACCGCTCCAGTGAAGAAATTGAAGTTTTGATTGCTTTTGACCAGCAAAAAAAAAAAAAGCCTTTGTGTTGTGTTTGCGTCACGGTCTCCAGATGAACAAACACAACATGGCAGCAGGCATACTGCAAAAGTGTTAACATTCAGAATGTTGCAGTGCAGGCTGCTACACTGGGGAACTATGATAAAGTACCCCAAGTTCCCTTCCCAGTGAAACAAATAAAGTCCCTGGTACACTAGGACTAGGTTATTATCATTCTGGTACTGTATATACAATGTACTGTATTTGTATTCACAGCTATACTATACTATTTCCTGCTGTTGCCCTTATCTCACATTTCTGCCTGTATTCATGGTGAAGCTCAGTAAACCTTTTCGAAAACTACGACATAAATAAAGTTATGATTAAATATGTGCCATTATATCTGCCCCTATTTGACTTCCCAGCCACTTCCGCTAACTAATTACTTTAGTCTATTCCATGTCCCTTTTTGTCTCCACCAGGCCGAAGGCATGGGGAGAGAGTATGTTTTGCACTCCGTCCGTGTGTATGTGTACTGTGTGTGTGTGTGTGTGTGTGTGTGTGTGTGTGTGTGTGTGTGTGTGTGTGTGTGTGTGTGTGTGTGTGTGTGTGTGTGTGTCCGTCCGTCTGTCTGTCTGTTACCAGCTAATCTCCGGCACCGTTAACCGGGCGATGCCAAATTTTGCACACACACACCCTGGATGCCAACGATGAACCTCTGCCCCAAATTTTCCAGAACGGCCTGTTATAGCGCCACCAGGAGGCCGACTTTTAAAAAACATTTCTTTTTAATATTACTCCTCCACATTTTGTCCAAAAATCCCGCAAATCGTTACACACCATCTCTATAGTCATGTGTTCAAGACGGATCTATCCGATATTTCAGATTCCATCCTAATTGGCTAACATTGGCTTTCAAAGTTTGCAGGTTTGCACTGACTTTCCTACTAGGCTAAGGAATATATCCCACTCTTTTCACACTGGCCTGCTATAGTAACCTGACTCCGCCAGATGGGGCAGCAGAGAGTACAGCTATAGTGCCACCAACAGGTTTTTGGAACAAAATGCCTCAAATCATCCAATTGCCATCCAAGGCGTAAGAAGAAATGTCACCCTTTGGCCTATTATAGCGCCACCAGGAGGCCACAACCTGACCTGCCCTGGTGGAGACCAGTGCCCCGAGGGGCACTTTTTCTAGTTAATTATCTCTACCAGGCCAGAGATACAGTAATAGATTATGTTTTCACCCCTGTCGACACACAATCAAGCACACTTCATTGTAAACTGAACCATGTGTTGTTGTTGTTTTTTCTTTTTCTTTAGGGGTAAAATTGTTAAATAGTAAAGAACAACGGTACTGAAAATGGAACCTGGAACAACTCACCTAAATACTAATTGAAGGTTAGCTGCTATTCAGCTAGCCTGGAACTCACCTATGCTTTTTATGGCATAGGCAGCTCCTGGCAGGATCCGCCGGGAGAAACTATGCGCAGCTGCGCGACATGAGACTAATTACTTAAATGGTAAATGGTGCATTTATATAGCGCCTTTATCCAAGGCGCTTTACATAGATTGTGCATTACATTCACCCATTCACACACACATCCATACACCGATTGCAGAGGTAGCCATGCAAGGTACCAACCAGCACATCGGGAGCAATTTGGGGTTCAGTGTCTTGCCCAAGGACACTTCGACATGTAGACAGGAGGAGCCGGGATTCGAACCGCCGACCCATGGATCATTGGACGACGTGCTCTACCTCTTGAGCCACAGTCGCCCCTTAGAGCGACAGAGAGAGAGAGGAGTGTGTGTACATGTGTGCGTGTGTGTGTCAATTTAACAAAGGTGCAGACGATCAGAAATCAGCAGAGAGTGAGCGATGTTTGCGCTACTCTATGCCGAATTGAAGTGCACTTGGACCCAGACTTTTTTTTCCTCCCTGGAAATAAAAACGCCTGGGTTTCCGAGGCTACTATTCAGCCAGCTCTTTATGGAGGACATGAAGTTAACAATGGATCTAATCGACTTAAGATGCAGGTAACCCATTCCACATGTACTTATGCCACACTGCTGTGAACAATACAGGAACAAGCACTGCTTAATTTTATAGCCTGCATACCTTAACCACATGAACCCAGGGTTGAACACATACCTCAAAAACAACATCTTCAAGCCAGGCTACAGTAGAAGCATGTAGATCTGTTATTTTCAGAAAAGATATCTGGTGTGCAAAGGAGAGGGCCTAGTATAGACCCCTGGGGGACTCTGGTCAAAGAAGAATATAGGCTTGAAGTGGTTAAACTATTATTACACAACAATTCTGCTACCATCAGCAGCCTTCTATTATACTATGAAACGGTATAAACCTTAACCAACACGTTTAATAAAACAGCGTCTGCCGCTTAAACATTCAGATGTTCATTGACATTGATACCGATCGTCCACCTATCATCCATCCATGTGCTGTGGGGGAAAGAAACAAAATATCGTACCTTCTAATGAAATGCAGCATCACAGGACTTCCAGTGAATTCTATAAATATAATCCTCCGTAACACAAAACCCATTACGCTGAGCAAATTCCACTGCTTATGAGCACACAGTGAGAGGTTATTTAGTGGACCTGCATGCTGCGTCCAGCAGACCAGGACATATACTGTATGTGAAAATGGACTGCCTGAATGGAACTTTGCTCAGCCAACTGCTACCTCCAGTACTCATCAGCGAGACTCTTCTGGGTGTCCTTGGTAATGGCCTGGCGCTGTGGTTCTTCTGCTTCTACCTCAAGCCCTGGAGGAGCAGTTCTGTCCTCCTGTTCAACCTGGCACTGGCTGACTTCCTGCTCATCGTGGCTCTGCCTTTCCGTGCATGTTACTACCTCTATGGGATGAACTGGAAGTTTGGAGACACGTTCTGCAAGATTAACCTCTTCATGTTGGCGATGAACCGCACTGGAAGCATCATGTTCTTAATGGCTATTGCTGTGGACAGGTACGTTCGTGTAGTGCACCCCCACCATCGCGTTAACTCTTTAAGTGTCTACAAAGCCACATGCTGTGCAGCTGGACTGTGGCTGGTCGCCATCTCAATGACGGCTCATCCCGTGGCTATGATGAGAAACAATACAAGTCACTGCGAGAGCTTTATGGTTAAGACTGAGTTCAGTTTCTCTCTAAAGTGGCATAGATCTGTGTTTGTGCTTTCCTTCTGGCTGCCTCTGACTGTAATCCTCTACTGCACCGTCCAGATCGTCGTTCATCTGAGAAGGAGAAAGCTGGCTCAAGATGCCAAGATCAGAAAGGCTCTGGTGTTCGTCACGGTGGTGGTGGTCATCTTCATCATCTGCTACCTGCCAAGTGACGTTACACAGCTGCTGATCTGGATCAATGTGTCTGAAGGCTGCAGCGGTCTGCTTGATCTGACCACAGCGTTTTACATCACCATCACACTGACCTATCTCAACAGCATGCTGAACCCCATCATCTATTACCTCTCCAGTCCTTCATTCGAGAAGATCTACAGGAGAACTATTAAAAGAGTCAAGTCAATCAAGAATCAAGTGGCGGACGCTGCAGAAGCAGGGGACAAAGCTAGAGAGACAGGCTCTGAGTCCATCAGCCAAATATGAAGCCTGAGTTTGTGTGTTTTTGCAACACAGCAGTCTGTGTGTGTGTGTGTGTGTGTGTGTGTGTGTGTGTGTGTGTGTGTGTGTGTGTGTGTGTGTGTGTGTGTGTGTGTGTGTGTGTGTGTGTGTGTGTGTGTGTGCGTGTGTGTGTGTGTGTGTGTGTGTGTATATGTGTGTTCGTGACCTTGGGAGAATCAGCATCAATCAGAATCAATGTTTATTGTAATTTGTCACATCACATGACAAGTAAGGTGGGTGAAAAAACTGTGCAGGTTCATCAATGCAATTAAAATATAGAGAAAAGCATGAAGAGAAGAGAGAGAACTAATCCAACATCCAGTATATGTCACCTTGAGTGTGGAATAACAATAGCTATAGATATCTTGGGTTGAGGGGCGTAAATGACAGCATGGTAGTGTGACTGGATCTAGGGATGATCATGACTCTCCAAAATAAAAAATAATATATTGTTTTCACTAGTTTCACTGTCACTATTATTGATATTATTTGAAAAAGGCTTTGAAATAGTTTTGAAAATGTCTACATTTTAATACAGCAATGCATTGAAATTGATATTAAAAAGAAAATGTACTTTGTAATATGTATTTTTGAAGTCTTTTTTTAAACAACCGTACTCCAGTAGTTGCTTTGTAATTGAACCATGAATACATTATAGTAGAATAATATTTGACCAGGAGTATCTATATAATCAGTAAATAGTAAATACTGTGTTTGAGCACTTTGTGGCCATGACACACAGAATTCTGTCTGTGAGGGATGTGACAAATAATCAAGTTGGGAGGAAAATTGAGTAGAATTCACATGTGATGTGACAGGATGCATTTAGGTATTTATCATATTATCTTCCAATATGGATTTTGGCACATGACTTCAGCTGCAGTTTGGAGATAAGAGAGTCTCTCCACGAGGATAGATTGACCAGCAGCACAGTCACAGCAGAGCTAGCCTCGGAAACCCAGACGTTTTTATTTCCAGGGAGAAGAAAAAAAAGTCTGGGACCGAGTCCACTTCAATTCGGCATAGAGTAACGCAAACGTCGATCACTCTCTGCTGATTTCTGATCGTCTGCACCTTTGTTAAATTGACGCACACACGTACACACACACACACACACACACACACACACACACACACACACACACACACACACACACACACACACACACACAGACACACTCCTCTCTCTCTCTGTCACTCTAATTAATTACGTCTCATGTCGCGCAGCTGCGTCTAGATTCTCCCGGCGGATCCTGCCGGGAGCTGCCTATGCCATAGAAAGCATAGGTTACAGCAGGGCAGACTCAGTGATGTTCTACTCTCACAGTAAACTTTTTAGACACGTACGTTTTATATATATATATATATATATAATGCCACAAAGAATCATAAGAATAAACAAATTGCCCTGTGAACCTGAAAGTCTATGTAGAAGAAGCTGATGAAATGTCACTTTCATCAGCGTGCTGATGAAATGTCACACACACACTTTGTGTGTGTGTGTGTGTGTGTGTGTGTGACACGCAAGCGAGACACACACACACACACACACACACACACACACACACACACACACACACACACACACACACACACACACACACACACACACACACACACACACACACACACACACACACAATAAATGTGGCAGATGAATAAACCACAAGACAACGACTAGCATACAAAGTTGTCACAGTAGCACGCACACTTCAGAAATATACCACACTATGAAAAGGGCACACGCGCACGCACACACATACAAGTGTGCACGCACGCACGCACGCACGCACGCACGCGGGTTATCGACAACTAGTCATTAATATTCAACTGCAGTCATAGGAATCCGACAGCGCCTAACAATTTGTCAATCAAAAGCCAACTATAGCGAGGATATATGAATATTTATGAACACTGACAACACTCACAAACTCGCCCAAATATTTGGTTAAACTTCACTTTATAATATCCTTATGGCTATCTATCCATGTAACAAACCTGGTATCTTGTTAGTTGAAACAATCATCAACGTTTGTCTAATTTAAGCTCACTCTACATCGCTTTAGGTTTTTCAGTTGAAAATCATTGAAAATCCAATCCGTTTAATTTGTGTAGTGAAATGTGAAGGTCATATGGTTTAGTTTAAGTTTAAGTCGGGACTCGTACACTAGCTGTACAATAGAGAAGTCCTTATCAAACTTTTTTTTCCAAGTAAAAATCTTAAAGCACAAAAGGCACAAAAATAGCTGTAATAGCAGTAACATGCCGTGGATTAATTAGAGCAGCGGCCCCCAAACCTTTTTGACCGTTCACCCCCTAGCTGTTACCTCCTAACCTAGCTGACGCATCCCCCAACGCTAAGTCTCGTTGCATTTGGCCGAAAATGATACATTTTTAATATGATTATGGCAAATAATCAGAATGTCACTGCACTGAGAGACATGCAGGTGCTGCTGTATACTCCCGCAGCTGCTGTATACTGTACAACATCTCCTTACAACAGTGGTTTACCGGATTTGGCCGTTTGTGCTAAATAACCATACAACCGCCATTACCCTTTTCATGTCACGCACCCCCAAGAGCAGTGGTTCCCAAAGTGGGATCCGGGGACCCCCAGGGGTCCTTGAGGCAGTTCCAGGGGCTCCCCAGCTAAATGATTGTGTGGAACCAAATGGGCCCTTATGGGTCTGTAACTCTCAGAGTTAAATTAACATTGATTTTACAATATAAATTGGGGTCCCAGAGATAGAAATGCCATTAAATTAATTGGAAATCTGAAAACTCACCTTCACAGAGACACTGGCTGAATGAGCTTTCATCATACTGTACTCCTGAAAAGATACTGTACAATGTAAGGAGAAAGCCTGCTACTTTTGAAAAGATATGCGGAGTAGGTTCTTTGAGGTTCTACCTTCAATATCTCCTCTGGGTTGATTTTGCTTTAGTTTTATTTATATTGTTATTTTTATTTATTTATCCGAGTTGATGTTGTCAAGTGGTGTTGTGTACAATACAGAGTAATGAGAGCTGTGTAGTTTACCTTTCTGGGGTTGGGGTGGGGGGTGGGTGGGGGTGTTTTTGCTGTTTTTTGTCTTTTTTTTAAGTTTGTCTTGTCTTGTTTAAAAAAAAAAAAATCTTGATTCTGTAATTCATTGTTTTAAATGATGATGTCTGTATTATCATTAAATACATCTTTAAAAAAAAAGAAATGCCATTAAATGGGGGTCCGTAGACTAAAGTCCTTATTTTTTTTGAGAAAAATCTTCTCTCATGGGGGTCCCTGGCATATCTCTTCAAATGGGGGGTCCATAGAGCTAATTAGTGTCAATTTGGGGGTCCTTGACATGAAAAAGTTTGGGAACCACTGCTCTAGAGGTCATTCGCGCACCACAAGGGGTGCACGCACCACAGTTTGGGAACCCCTGCATTAGACAATGAGTTTGTATAAGAAAGGAATATCAAACATCTAAATACTGAAACAAGCAAATAAAAAACTGCCTGGGGTGCTCACCCAAGCAGTGGTGACCTCAAAATGTTTGAAAGTTAAATATCCCGAAATGTGCAATGGCATTAAAATGGAATGAAAATTAGCTTTCCAGAAGGATTGTGGGTGCTTTGTATAGGTATAATGTGTCTATGTATATAGGAAGTGCACACAAACTACAGATATACAACCTTTCCTAGTGCCCCCTTTAATCTTTATTGGCTAACGTTGGTGTTTGACTGACACCTGCATGCAACTAAGTATAACTCAGGCTTTATACTGGCACGTCTCATTTTTGTCTCCACCAGGCCGAAGGCATGGGGAGAGAGTATGTTACTGTATCTGATCTATGGGGAGAGAGTATGTTACTGTATCTGATCTATGGGGAGAGAGTATGTTACTGTATCTGATCTATGGGGAGAGAGTATGTTACTGTATCTGATCTATGGGGAGAGAGTATGTTACTGTATCTGATCTATGGGGAGAGAGTATGTTACTGTATCTGATCTATGGGGAGAGAGTATGTTACTGTATCTGATCTATGGGGAGAGAGTATGTTACTGTATCTGATCTATGGGGAGAGAGTATGTTACTGTATCTGATCTATGGGGAGAGAGTATGTTACTGTATCTGATCTATGGGGAGAGAGTATGTTACTGTATCTGATCTATGGGGAGAGAGTATGTTACTGTATCTGATCTATGGGGAGAGAGTATGTTACTGTATCTGATCTATGGGGAGAGAGTATGTTACTGTATCTGATCTATGGGGAGAGAGTATGTTACTGTATCTGATCTTGTAGGATCACAGAGCTACTGTGTGAGCACTAATCATCACGCCTCTTCTCAAGTCAAGTCCGAGGCTGACTTATCAGGGATCAAAGCTTGCGTATGTATTTATAATCCTTTAGTCTTCATGCTGAATCAATTAATACTTTAATAGTGCCCAAACCTCAAATAAAATATGTATGTGGCCAACATTTGTCAACACACATAAAAGAAAAAATGTGTCAAACGATGTATTGCTTCAGTAGCTTATATTGATGCACACATTGCACGTGCCAGGTTTTTCTTCATAACGCGCCCGTCCCGGGAGCCAAACCGCCCCGCAAAATAATATATGAATAATATATGAATAATATATGAATATTTTTGCCTGCCCTGCAAAAACTAAAAGTAGCCTACCGACCAGCTAAACTAAAAGTAGCCTACCGACCAGCTAAACTAAATGTAGCCTACCGACCAGCTAAACTAAAAGTAGCCTACCGACCAGCTAAACTAAAAGTAGCCTACCGACCAGCTAAACTAAAAGTAGCCTACCGACCAGCTAAATTAAAAGTAGCCTACCGACCGGCTTTTCAACACCCAGCAAATCCAATCCATTCAATTGCTGTCGAGAGAGAGAGAGGGGAGGGGGGACTGGGCCATATTCCTGTGCGCTTGTCGTTCTGGTGATTTTTGATCCAGCGCATCCTTTAGTCTTTTGAGTTTAACTATGTTCAAAACAATGAAATAAATAAATAAATGTAAAAAGAGAGAGAGAGAGAGAGAGAGAGAGAGAGAGAGACTGTTGCGTTGCGTTTACATCAGCTAAGGAAACGTGAGAACAGCCCTATACAGGTTCGGTTTTAGGATAGACAATTCACACTTTCCCTGTCCTTTATAATTGTGTACAATACATGAGAGAACATTAAACGATGACTAGACGAGTGTCCTGTCCTACAACAACATTGCATGGAACATTCAAATAAAGTTGACTGCAGGTGGGTCGGAATATTATATCATCAGGATATAGAGGCAGACGGACAGCTGTGCATACTTGATCAGATACGCGAAGAGAGACGGGAGAGCAGAGAGGAAGAGAGAGAGACAGAATAGGAGAGGGAGAGACGAGAGAATGCTTTTTCCCCCTCCATTTGGGGGGGTGGGAGGGGTGGAGGGGAGGGTTATACAGTTGGGTGCCACCGATATTGTCCCTTATCATTTGACCCATTTAGGCGTGACCTCAACATTTTTAAAAATCCTTCTAAATCCTCCAGTTTTCTGAAATAAATATTTTTACGATTTTTCAAAAATAGCAGACCTACAAGCTTGTAGCGCGCCACTCGGTGGCGCGCTATGAGCTTGTAGATCTGCTATTTTTCAATAGCTAAATTATAACATAATGTTTAAAACACCAAAAGGGGTTCCCGCCTAAAATGGGTTAACTGTCCTTTTGCGCAGATCACGCAAACCTCAGCAAAAAGAAAAGGACAATATCGATGGCCTCCAACTGTAGCTGTGTCGTGTGTCCAGATTCAAATCCATTTCCCCATGCAGGCATTCCAACATACGACAGTGATCTGAATGATATTAATCAAATAGATGGATTTCCCTTTATAAGCTCTGATAAAAATATATCGGATATATTTTTACCTCTGCAAAGGTGAGTGAGCAGTTGTTCAATAACAATGGCTTTTATAATATTCTTGCCAAGTTGTATTAGCCTTTAGTCTTGAGGTTGAACTTAAATAAATTAACTTTTGCATACTTTGCATACTGTACAATAAGGTTGGTTGGCCCTCACTTGCGTCAAGAAGAGACCAACACTGGTTTTTATTTATCTATAAAGCTCTAATTGGGAACTCACCTTCTTATTTAAATTCTCTTTTACAATGGAAAACTATTTCTCATCATACACGCTCTCAAGACTATTTGATGCTTGAGACCATACATACCTCCACCACTTCTGGAAAATCTGCTTTCAAGTGCGCTGCCCCACACACTTGGAACACCCTACAAACTTCACTAAAGTACAGCTCTCTTCCTTCTCTATATCGCTTTCAACTTGACATATCAACGTTGGTAAATATCAACTGTACCTGTTTTAATTGAGTTGATCACTATGTAATGTGTTATTACTATGTTATTATTACCAGTAATTTACTTTATTCATCTATGTTTTGTTTTCTTTGTCCCCCCCATTGTACATTGTTGATGTGTTGTAATCTCGGCACCACTGAAAAAGAGGGTCTCAGCCCTCAGTGTGTTCTCCGAGAACTAAATAAAGGTTGAAATGAAATGAAAAAAACTTCTTTCTCATAATGTGAGAGAAGATTATCCTACAGATTGCTACCTTTTTAACAAGTGGATCCATCGGACAGGGTCTTGCTTGCCAAAATAAGCTGCTGATTTACAACTTGTAGATCTGTCCATTTGAAACATGTTAGTAACGTGTCTGATAGCACCATCACATTAGTTTAAATGGGCACGTATGTTCTACTACACTAGGCGAAACCTGGCCGAACGCCTGGGAAAGAGGGTGTCCCGCAAACATGAGCTACAGGCACAGTCTCGATACGCACAGACGATGAATGATGAATTCCTGTTCTGTTCTTTGACTATATAGACGTGTCTATTTGTACGTTTCTAAATGTTTTGATGAATTGAACATGGTGGACCCTATTGTAAACAAGTGTAATGCTTAATTGGGTCGTCCACTCACAGTTAACAGTCTTTTGTATTGAGTTTGTGCTTGAAATGTACTGTAATTCTGCAAACTGTTAATACATATTTCAATCAATCAATCAATCAATCAATCAATCAGACAGGTATGCCACGTTTGATGAATGGCGCGTGATATTGGGCTTTATGTAAATTTCCTTGGTGAATCGGGCACAATATGTGTATAGAAGAGTGGTTCTTAAAGTGGGGCCTGGGGACCTACAGGGGTCCTTGAGGCGGTTTCAGGGGTCCCCAAGGGCATGAATGTTGTATTTTAGGTCAAAATTAGGCCTTTTTACTGGTGTTCTTTCTCTTCTGTTTGTACCCTTTTAGTAATCTCTCAAGACATATTCAGAGCTCCGCAGCTGAATCAGTCAGCAACTCCCATTACAATGTGTAGAGTTTGTTAGTAGGAATGTAAACAAAGATGCACCACTGGAAGAGGAGGGCTGAAGGTAAGTGAACAGGCGGACATCCGGTCTCTACACACAGACACGGGCGGTGCCCCCAGAGGCAAATTCAAATGAGAGAAAAACAAAAGAAAGAAAATTAACGTTTGAAACTGTTTAGGGCTTGTGTTAATTTAAAGGAGCATTCAGTGATTTGAGTGATTTGGAGAACCACCCAGTCCGCCCCGGTAACAAAATGTGCACATGCACGCTCTACAGTGGGGGGAAGTGCAACAGGCCAACAGCATGTGCACCAAGGCCCGCCCCCACTCGATCATGATTGGAGGAAGGCCCCTCTCATCCTGATTGGATGAAGGCTTTGCCACCCGCCACCAAAACTGAAACTAGGGTTTTTTGACCCCAGGGGCTCACTGGGGACAGGGAGGAACTCCTTATATGGTCAGCACACTCTATAGTAGGGAGGATTATCCAGAAAAAATAAGTGATATTTAGATTAAGTCAAATCACTGAATATACCTTTAATTACCATCTCAGTGATGATAACAGCCACACGGTAAACAGTCTCATATCACTGGGTCATGCTGACCAGAATTTACATAAGTCACACACGCACGGGTACAGGTATTATCAAGACATATTTGGACAAAACCACTTTAACTAATTAGCTAGCCTTAAGAGAACAGGTTAATCTAAACTTTCAGTAGTAGAACAGCAGAGATTACAATGATTAAAGATACCGCACACACACACACACACACACACACACACACACACACACACACACACACACACACACACACACACACACACACACACACACACACACACACACACACACACAGGAGGAAATGTAAGTGTTGCTGCTGATAAAACCAATTAGTCCACAAGGTAGTGCATGTGGTAGTGCATGTGGTCAAGGAACCATACAAAACCATATAAGGTTATTCGATAAAATTAAATTATATGAAATGAATGAAAGCGATATGCTCTGTGACACATTGTTCTGCTGTGTTTGATTGATTGAATACTTTTTAAGACAGAAATGCAAACAGCAACAGAGTACAGTAAAACACTTGGCATTCATGTCATTAATGTACAGAAGGAACAGTAAGAGCCCTAGTATGCTGGGTATGCCTTGTGACACATCACGCCACCATATATGGTCATCAGCTGACCTGTTCTGACATTCCATATGGTGATCTGACCTCATCAAACCCTGTACACTCAAGACACTGCCCCCACTGCCATCCTTAGATCTTCATATATGGAGCTGACCTGTTCTGACATTCCATGTTGATCTGACCTCATCAAACCCTGTACACTCAAGACGCTCGATACTGTACATTATATGGCCAGTACAGAATACCCTTAATATGGAGCTGACATGTTCTGACATTCTATATGTTGATCTGACCTCATCAAACCCTGTACACCCAAGACACGCTCCATATATGGCCAGTACAAAATTCATTCCATATGTTGATCTGACCCCCCATGCCAAAGCGCCAGCACTCACCCAGCAGTCTGCTGTCACCCAGGCGGATGCGTGCACGCGACCTCGCCCTTTCTCGCCCTCAGTATTGTACTGTGCTGTGTTGTGCTGGCCAACAGTTCAAGAGAGCTTGATACAGTACTTCTCCCTCCTGCCATCCTGGCTCCCATACTGTTGAAGGACTCCATCTTTTGAAAACTCACCTCATGTGTTCTATCATGTGATGAGTTCTCATGTGCTTTAAAGTGTTATTTAGAACTAAATCTATAAGCTCACAACACATTGCATTATAATGTGTTGACAGCCGGAATGTAGACGGCACCCGGGAGCAGTATGGGTTGGTACCCTAGCCTGTGTCTTCCATGAGGAGAAAGCCCAACAAACCCACGGTGAGGCCTTTAGGATCCTTCCTAAAGGCCTCACCGTGGGTTTGTCATTCAAGCCGCAAGCGGAGCCTGCAGCACCACCGTTACCCATGTGGAGCCTGCAGAACCATTGCGGCTCAAGAATCCACCACTCCTGAATGAAGTGTCTGGTGCTGGGAGTCTGGTGCAACGCACAGGTCCTGGACCTGGTGAGAGCAGCAGTGGACCTGGTGAGACGTAGGAGGGGCCCGAACAGGAGTCAACCCACAGAGCCTAGTCCTTCCACGCACCAGATTGATATACCTCCCAGTCCCGGAAGAGTAGTTCCGGAGCAACGGATTGTGTGGCCCTGGTCTTTCCCTAATGGGACTGATCGAGGGTAGCTACTGGGACGTAAGTCGGGACTTGATCACCCCGGCTGGGTCACCTGAGTGAGGGGTATGATGTTGCGATACCCGAAACCCAGCTGACCTTGGTATACATCACTGAGGATATGTCCCAGGTGCATCCATGCGATATTTTTTTTCGTTCTGTTGAAGACCTCCTATTTCGCTATTTTTTTAAGATTCTGAAAATTCTTAATAACGTTTCCCTGCTTACTCAAACTCGCACTCACTGTGCTGTGAAGTGTCTCCTTCTATTACATTCTGATTCTCAGCATGTTAGGTTATGGCTGCTGTTGAGCGCACACAATCTGGTAATAAGACCAGCTTATCCTGGATTTGTCATCCTCTGAGAATCTTTATCTTCCCGTCTCTGAATGCTCCTTTTTTCTTTACCCCTCTCTTACCCATTCCCCTCTCAAACACATGTTAGTCTCTCTGCTCTATCTCTTTCCTAAGCCTACTATTCCCTCTGTGATCCGTGTTGACCTTTATGATATCTGTGTGATACTATATGTCTGTCAAGTCTCTGTATTCCCACCCCTGCTCTCCTCTTCACATGTCAACCATTCTCTTCTCTCACAACTCCCTCTCCAATTACAGCTCTCCCTCTCCAATTACTCCTCACTTTCTCTCCTGTCCACTCTCCATCTATTCATCTAAAACTTTGAGAGAGAAAATGAGAGAGAGAGAGATCCAACTGGCCCACACAAAACATTTAATAGACATTGATTCGCAACATCTTTGTCTCTGCTTTCTCAGAGTTTTAAGTTTGCATTTGCACAGTAAAGGTCTTTACACACTGGGGGTGATTTTTTCATGTGAATAATTTCGTCATATACGGGGCACAACCCTTGCACTTGTGTGCTAGCAGCAGCTACCAACAGGCTCCGCTAAACTTTGGTCAACTCAACTGGCATTGCATCTCTGTAGCCTATGTAGGCCTATTTAAATTTGTATTTTCCCCGACGGCACGGGCAGGCCACAAATGACCCTGGGCCCCAACGCAATTGCGTTGTCTGCATCACTGTAGTGGAGAGGAGGAGAGGAGTGGCGAATAATCATAAGCAGGAGGAGAGAAGTGGCGAATAATGGCATATATGCATCGCATTTAGATGTGTATAGGCAGACGGCATGCGTCATAATTTGGCATTTTCGGGTCATTTATTTGCGTCGCCAGTGTGTAATGATCTTAAGAATGCTCCATCTCTCTCCTAATCGTTCTCTCTGTTCCTTGCTCCCCAAACCCCAACCCCATTGAGGACTACCTATTGGGATTCAGTCCCATAGCCGCATTTGGAACCTCCCCTCCGCTAAAGCTCTGAGATGAGGTGCCGGCCGATGATGACACCGGCGGAAATTGGCCACTATTGTTGATTCTTACCTTTTTATCGTATCCAAAAAGTAAAGGTCGTCAACAACAAGCATTTAAATCACTTAGTCAGCCTGTGGCCAGTCAACCCTCGTCTGCATGCCCAGTACTGCTCCCGTAAGATTGTATTGGTAAACCACCATGGCACGCTGACTAAAAAAGCAATTTAAACGCTTGTTTCAACCCGTCGGTTGGATTTTCTTGACCGCTAAAATGTAAAACATCTGAGGACAGGGGAAATACCTTTACTTTTTGGATACGATTTGTGTAAAAAGGTAAGAATCAACAATATTGTCCACTTTTTTCCGGTGTCGTCATCTATTCTGCCGGCATCCGGTGGCAGATCAGTGCCTCGTCTCGGAGCTATACAGCGGAGGGAGAGGTTCCAATTAGAGCCAACAGCCAATACTCATATTGAGTTCAATATTTCTCATTTAACTCAACCATAACCTCTCCCTTTACACCAGTCCTCATTGAAAATAGCTCATCATGAACCACAGAGGAACCCTACTCCCATAAATCAAATGTTAGCCTAACTAGAGTACATTTCCCCTTACACGTAACCCTCACCTCTGCCCCTTATGTCAGCTTCCTGTAGAAATCAATGTTAGCAAACCCTCAGTGAGTAAAACACTGGCTTGCCTGTAGAATAAATAGCCTCTCTTTTATCTCATTCATCAGTTTGGAAGTTGTAGGGGTAGTGTACAAGAAGTTGCACTTAACCCCAGGTTGGCAGAGAAAGTGTAGCGCCCAGGATTACATTAGACAATTCACACTGGGTGAAAAAAATGGGTTACAAAAATCGTGTGATAACAAAAAACATAAATTGCTCTTAACACTATGCTGGGCCCGTAATTGTAACAATTATAATGCAATGCTTGAATGATGCTCTTCAAGCAAAGAAAGTTAACTCATTAAACAGGCTCAAGCAGTCTTCTGTAATGTTAGAATGAGGCCACTCTTCACAGTAAAGGACACAATTTTGCGAGTAGCAAGCTTTAGATTGGCTCTTTTTGGCATGCAACAAAGTACAAATTTAATCCGGCTTAATAAATTGTCCATGAGATAGAAGAGAAGTGTTATAGTCGTCTGTATTTTGTAGTGTTTAATTGGTGTATATATGGATTCATTATATTATTTGGCCTTTTGTATTGCTTGAATTTTGATTACTTTGTGTGTTGCTTTTGTTTTCTGTTATTCCTGTTTCTGCTTCTGTAATATTGTTGTCATGTATCTGTTGTCTATCCTGTCTTATATGCAAACTTCAATAAAAATACTTGAATAATAATAATTCCTGTTTCTGCAAAGTGGAAGAGGTGGAGAGAGGGTGCGGTAGACTCAAGAGCTGATTGCCAAATGACTGTGTAGCAATCTGACAGAGATCTGTTCCTGCACGTGGGGAATTGATTTGATCGCCGTTTCTGATTTGTTAACTGATCATGCCCCGACTGCCAATTGGCCATGGGCTTTCTTTCGGGCCTCTCCACAGGTTAGCAGATTGAGAGTACAGCCCAGGTTTACATCTTAGGCAATTGGCACCGGGTGAAGAAAATGGGTTACAAAATCTTGGGAAAAATGTTACACGGAAAAAGAGAAAAAATAGAGAAAGAAATAGTATCTCTGAGGTGAGGTGTAGTATGGTACTTCTACAATACATCTCAGTGGTTTTAAACATGCAGCTTTATTTTTGGAAGCATGAGGTTAGTCCGCTGCCCCCCCAGGTTGGCAGAGGGAGTGTAGCGCCCAGGATTACATTAGATAATTGACACTGGGTGAATTATTTTTCACCCAGTGTCAATTATCTAATGTAATCGTGGGATAAATAAAAATGAATAAAAATGCAGCTTTATAATACAGACTGCCAGAGAGAGAGAGAGAGACAGACAGACAGAAGTACAGTAAGAGTGACTTATGCTTACTACAGTATGCATAGGGCTGAAACTATCTATTATTTTGTTATTATTTTATAATCGACCTAATTCGATTATTCTAATCAGCCACTCAAACCCTATTTTAAGTAAAATGTACCCCCCCCCCCCCATTTTTTTGTATTAATTGATTAGCAATCATTTTTTATTATCGATTATTTTAATTTGTTTAAAGTAAAAAATAGACATTTGACGTGTTAATACCACCAGGACTTATGTATTTAATACATTTATTGTTTACAGTCTGTCTACACTACAGTAAACACATGGTACAGTGTATGGAATGCATTATAGCATACAGATACAGTTACAGCTCCTTTGCTTCAATACCTTAGCAGAACTATGAAGTATTGCAGAGTTCTGTTTAGGCTTTGATGTTTTTGAAGATGCGCATGCTGACAGTTTGATGAAGGCTCAGTGCGTGTGTGTGTGACGTGTGTGCATGCGGTGCCCACGGTGCCATGGCCCTGAAGCTGCTGTTGTTTCCAGGTGTGAGCTGGCTGCTGTCTCCGCTCTGGTTGTGTGTGTGCGTGTGCGTGTGCGTGTGCGTGTGCGTGTGTGTCTGTGTCTGTGTGTGTGTGTGTGTGTGTGTGTGTGTGTGTGTGTGTGTGTGTCTCGTTAGTATGCCCCTCTTGGCTTTTCTCCCCTTCCATCTCTCTCCTGCATGTCACTCCTTTGTCTTTCTTTCTCTCATTCTCCAGGGTGACCAGTGTTACAGCTGGAGCCAACAATTATACTGCACAGGCAATGTGGAGGATGCACACAAATAAAATGCTACATTATTTACACTGCACACAATTGACACGCGCACACACACACACACACACACACACACACACACACACACACACACACACACACACACACACACACACACACACACACACACACACACACAGTGAATATTTATCAGTGTCCTCTACTTTGCCGTGGTTTGTTGCAGGGACAATAAATCAATACAAGTGATGCCAACAAACTGAACATGCTGGTAAGGTGTAGTCAAGAGTTGAACTACAGTGGAGGCGGTTGCGGAGGGGAGGAGGAAGCTGAACCTGATAAACTCTCCCATCCCATCTATGATGAATGAGGTAGCGAAGATGAGGAGCACATTCAGCCACAGACTCATTCATCCTTGGCATTCCTCCAAGCGCTTTGTGCCAGTAGCCAAGCCACCAGGCTCCACAAACAAGCTTGACCCCCACATGAGAACTTAAGTCCTACAGTACAGTGAAAGTGCTCACCCTATCTTGCAGCACACTATAGAAGGGGTGGGAGGGATTAGCCAGCATGGAGTTCAGTTTGTCCCCGATCCTCCTCTCCGCAACTGACTGCAGGCTCTCCATTCGGAGGCCAACAACAGAGCTGGCCTTCTTTATGATCTTATTGAGCTTGTTGAGCTCACCGGCCTTGATGAAAAAGAAAAGTTGACCTCTGTCAACACTTTTGTCTATGCTCCTGAGGTATAATAAGTAAGCTCCAAGTGAACTATGGTCAACGTTTTCAAACTACAAATGAATACAAATGTTGTAGTGCATGTTGGTCCTGTAGCCTGGGTCGATACCACTGCCATCCCCACAACAGTAACAATCAATGTTTGCACTTTGCCCTCATAAGTTACATGAAATGGTGTGATTACTAGGTGGTTGAGAGACAAGACCTTCGATAATGAGGTGGTTCTACTGTGATCGATTCTAGTGGGAGCCATGTCTACAATAGCAACGCCAGAGGGATACAAGACCAATTCACTAAGGCAAACCATTAGAGTGGCAATGAGGGGCTGTAAGTTTCTCTTTGCTCTGTTGTACGTACTGTAAGAGGAACAGAGCGAATGGAATTGTTCTACGGATGCTTTAGGCAAACGTGATGCAACTTGACTTTCTGATGTGAGAAACGATACAAAGTAATCTCATACTGGCATTTTACCGTGTTATTTAATTCATTGAATAAACCTTATTTTTGAACAATTGTTTAACGAAAAATTAAAATAATAATTTAACAGAAATGACATAATCATGTCATATCATTTCATAGTATATTATGGCTTACTGTATGTGTCCATTCAACAATAGATGAAGCTACATAAAATTCCAGTGAAAGACGGATTATTATATAAGATGACGACGACATGGAAGTATTGACACGTAAAAAAAGAAGGTCTGCATAACTCTCAAGGCCTAGAAATAGCTACAGTACAACAGAAAAAGCAGCTATTTTAGGCTGGTGCGGTCATGACGTACTGTACACATGTGAGGGCTCTCATTCTTCAGATCAAATACTGTACTGTATCTTTTATCTTTCTTCCTTGAGCTCCATTCTCTTGCTTAGGGACCAGTCGAAATGTAGGAAAAGGGGGCCTGGAGGAAAATAGGGGAGGGTGATGCCTTTCTAAAAAAGATTCCACTTACTCGCGCAATGCGCAATAAACCAGACTGCCTGGACTCTATGGGTTCGCTCAGTTCACTTTGTAGTTGGAGATCCGGTTTAGACTGGATACGGAGACAGCCTTTCTCCCAGAGCCATCTAATAGAAGAGTTGCGATGTTGAGGGGGCAGGAACCGAGCGCTCGAGTGCTGTTCATGCAGCCTGAACTGGTACAAGCTGGAGCTGGAAATACATGGTTTTCAACGAGGGTGGCGCAAATAAGAGCTATTTTAAGCATGTGTGGAACATGACAACTGTTTTAAAGTATTGTACAGTAACAACTAAAGTCTCTTTAATGTTTATGTTGTACTATTACTACAAAACAATCTAAAACTAGAAAAAGTGCCCCTTGGGGCACAGGTCTCCACCAGGGCAGGTCAGGTTGTGGCCTCCTGCTGGCGCTATAATAGGCCAATGTGAAAAGGGTGCCATTTCTTCATACGCCTTTTATGGCAATTGGATGATTTGAGGCATTTTGTTCCAAAAATGTGTTTTGCAAAAATCAACCTGTTGGTGGCGCTATAACAGGCCAATGTGAAAAGGGTGGGATATATTCCTCAGCCTAGTAAGAAAATGTGTGAAAGATTTCACGTAAATTGCATGCTGCGTTCATGATTTGAGGCTTTTGTTCAAAACGGGGCAATCTTGCAAACTGTGAAAGCCAATTATAGCCAATTAGGATGGAATATGAAATATCGGACAGATCCGACTTGAGCACATGACCATAGAGATACTGTGTAACGATTTGTGAGATTTTTGGACAGAATCTGGAGGAGTAATATAAAAAAATGTGTTTTACAAAAGTCGGCCTCCTGGTGGCGCCATAAAAGGCAGATGCGGAAAATGCAGGTGAAAGGTTTATCCTTGACCTCTAGGGAGTGTGCATGGAACGTTTCACGCAGATCGGTGCAGTTTTAGGTAAAAAATGTGAAAAGCTGCCTCATGGTGGCGCTATAACAGGCCGTTCTGGAAAATGTGGGGCAGAGGTTCATCGTTGGCATCCAGGGAGTGTGTGTGCAAAGTTTGGCATCGACCAGGTTAACGGTGCCGGAGATTAGCTGTTCACAGACGGACGGAAGGACGGACACACACACGGACGGAGTGCAAAACATACTCTCTCCCTGCCTTCGGCCTGGTGGAGACAATAAAGGTATTTAAGATCATTAAAGCTGGGCTGTTGCCTGAGTCCAATGCATTTCTGCCTACTTCCGAAGTTCCGGTCCAGGACTTGTCCCAGTTGGTTGTCCCCATGCTTAGAAGTCTATGTAGGAGAGCCGCCATTGGACTGGCCCCATGAAGTGAACGCAGTTTGCGTAACTCTGTCTATATCTAAGGCTCTGCTTTCTCTGTACATATGGTGTGTGCAAAATATTACCGGATACAGTAGGCGGGCTATGACGAGAATTACATTTAAAACATGTTTCTGGTTTGCTGTCAGACTGTCAGTTATCATAGTTAATATTTCTGATTGGTTCAAATCACAGTCACGTGTCTTTTCTGGAGAAAAAAAAGAAAACACATGCGAGGTGAAATTCTATACAGCGGCCAACTTTTGTTGGAGATGAAGAATGCAACTTAATGAAGCACTTTGCAACAATTACTCAGATGTTCAACAGATGTTTACATTAATTAAACCATCTGTTGGCTTGGCATCTAACAATTAACACGTTTCTTTCTTTCTGGCATTCCTCCTGAATGAAAGTGCATTTCTTGCCTTTCACAGTTTTGAAACCATGCCCAGGACAGATTTATTTAAGGAAATATGAAGAATACAGTTAAATAAAACCATACCACTGCAGCCTGTCATTGTCTATTACAGCTACCCTAATATATCATACATAAACATAGACCATTTTCTTGTTAATTGCTTTATTTTCAGCCTTTTTTATCTTTCAAATATTACCAAACGTATCTGAATAAATGAGTCAATGTTGGTGGTCATTGTGAGGTTATTTCATGGATTTGACTTTTAATAGGCAATGATAATGTAAGTTGTTTGTGTGTGTGTGTGTGTGTGTGTGTGTGTGTGTGTGTGTGTGTGTGTGTGTGTGTGTGTCCATGTGAGGTTTGGATCTATGTGTGAGAGTGATTTGTAGGAGGTGAGTGTTTGAGTGTGTGTGCATGCGTGCATTTGTGCATGTGTGCGAATGAGGGGTACACTGTGTCATCAAAACCTAATAAAAATGTTAAACTGACGTAGAAATGGAGCTACGGAATGGCTCCTCAAACTCAGCCAGTGATTAGTGGCCGCCGTTATTATGGGATCGGCACTTGATTCATTTCATTAGGCCTGGGAGAAACTAGATAGAGGGAACCACGGCATCGTATCCCTAGAAGCCGGTTCCACAGGCACGTTAATTGATCACCTATCCGTGGGGGCCTTACGGTGCCCTGACGAAATTGATTAACCCATTCTGGGCGGGAACCCCTTTTGGTGTTTTAAGCATTATGTTATACTTTAGCTATTGAAAAATAGCAGATCTACAAGCTCAATAGCTCAATAGCAGACCTACATGAGCTTGTAGGTCTGCTATTTTTTGAAAAATCGTAAAAATGCGGCACAAATCTTTGAATGTATATTCTTTCAGAAGAGTGTTTATTTTTATTTATTTTTTTTACGTCAGGTCAAAATTGATTAAAAGACAAGCTTAGTGATATATAACACAGAAACGCCTAAGGCGAGAGAGAGAGCCCATGCGTTCTTTCACTTATTCTGCATACAAATAGGTTTGGATACACACTGCAGGCGTCTTTCTCTGCCGCAAGCCTTTCTTCCGGCTACCTTACTACGACTCACTGCGTCAGTCTTTCTGTCCCCACTGAAACACAGTTGCCCTCTCTCTAGTCACCCCATTCGACCCGTATCTCTGCATTGAATCGGCGAAATCATCCGTTATCAGCACCTTTGAATGAGCTCAGTATGGCCATATGTCATTATCACCTATTGGTCCTCATTCACAACGGCGTTTACGCTCATAAAGTGACGTTACGTGAGCGGAGCGTGAGCGGACAGGCATTTACGTGGATTCCCACATTACGTGGGAATTCATGAACTTGAACGTGAACTTGACGGTGACGTGGGTTGGTCGGAAATTCCGCTGAAAGCTGCGCCACCTCTCATGGTCGTGTACGGCTTGCGTAGATTTATTAAGAAGGCTTTAGTCTTCATGCTGAATCAATTAAAAGTCCCCAAATCTCAGATAAAATATGTATGTGTCCAAAACATTGGTCAGCACATAACAAAAATGATAGCTTATATAAAAGCCAAGTATCACTTGTATGCCTAAATGCATGCATTCTAGAGGCAGGTTAGCCTAGAGTCCCATACAGAAACTGCCCCTGCAAGCCCGACACCTTTTTATTTATTTATTAGGATATTTCTAGCATGCGCGATTGCGCTGCTCACTTGACAGCTTTCTACTCGCAGTGCAACGCGTTGTGAGCTTGTAGATCGGCTCTCGCGGACTCGCGCTGCATGTTAAAAAACAAACTCACAATTATTATAAGAACATACACTTATCTGCATTCTGCACTGTACGAATCCAACGTTGTTTAGTGTAGTAATGCCTGCAGTAGGCCTATTGAAATTGTTTTATTACGGAGCTCCTTTGAGTCACACTGTCGGTGTGTGTGTGTGTGGACAGTCCAATCTGGGTGAAATTCACATTGGAAAATGAATATAACGGCGAGCCTGGCCCGGACAGAACAGATTATTTCTATGGTTCACAGACATGCCGGTCTGACAGACAGACAGCAGTCACGAGGGCTAATATAGCCCTATAAAAAAATAGAAGTCCACATTATTGCATCAGCGCGTGCAATTCGGCCAGTCATAGTTTTAAGCCAGTGCACCTTAATTAATTATAATATGGGGAACTTATAGCTAGGCTGTAGGCTACTACATTGATCTCATCATGAGATCAATCAAGTTTGGTGCCAAATGTCCCGTGAATCATTTTAATTTTTAATTTGACGACATCATGAAATGAACCTGCACTTAGATCTGACAAAGAGGAGGCTACCCGCCGTATATGGTTGAAAATTTAAATAGCTATAGGCCTATGCCTACGTGTCCATGATCAGAACAAATCCATTCTCCACATGGCATTCAGACGGATGACAGTGAGATGATATTAATCTATTCCCCGCATGAATCAATGCAGCTCTGATAAAAATATCGGATATATGTTTTACCTCTGCTGCCTTGGTCCCGAACTTAAATAAATAAATGGCCAAGCTGCATTTTATACCGTAAGTCAGCTTGCCATTGCTGTAGCGGTGCGGAGCAGCGTTCACCGTTTTGTAAGCTTGGGAAAATGATTTATATAGTTTAATGGTAGGCTATAGACAATATAAAGAATCACGCACAAATGTAATGGTATATGGATGTAAAAAAAGAGACTGCAGGTGGTGGTCGTCGCTCCGGCGCTTGACATGGTCAGATCATTTTCTTTTAATTTCCTGTCCTTTGATGGATTGAGTGTCAGTTTGTACAGTTTGTATGGTAGGCCTATAGTGGTATACTTTATACAATGGTGCAAACACTTGTTTGTGGTCCTGTGGAATTATGAAATTAATAGAGGGCTATATTCATGATATATCTGCACAGCACTGACTGACCGCGGCAGTATAGCCTAATTTCTGTCCAGCAATCATTTTAATTTTAATTTGTGAAGCCACTATACTGGAAAATATCATTATTTTGTTGCATTCCGTCAGGAGGATCTCTATTTCGTTTGAGCTGTAAGGCCTATAGTTCTTTTTTGTTTTTTTTACTGCTGTCTGCTGAGTCATGCTTGACGCCTTTTATGGTGTGAAATGGGGCGTGGATCAATGCAAATGAAGTTATCCGGTGATTTTCCGATCATTTGGCACCCGCTCGCATTCACCTGCGTACCTCACAACATACACCTGCGTACCTGTGGTACACACCGCTCTTTGAATTGCACGGCAAAACAACGTTGCGTGATCGGACGGAATTTCCCGCATCTGTTTACGCTTCCGTTACGCTTCCGTTACACTATGGCGTATTTCTCCTTTGTGAATGAGGACCATTGTCATTATCACTGATGTCCTGACGGAGGCGCGCGTGTCTGGTGGCCTTGAGCCACGTGAGGCACCGCCGAGTGAGGCGCTAGCCGAGCGACTCACCGTGCCGAGCGTTGCGACGGCCACCAGACCCGACTAAGCGTCGTCCGAGTTACGTCCCGATAGGCAGAATAGTATATATTAGTAGCCCCTAGTTTCAGTTGGAAATGACACGGCCACCAGGGGGAAACCTTGACCAGGCTATGTTCAGCCAAGGGTGAGTATGCCAGTATGGCCATACTGAGCTCATTCAAAGGTGCTGATAACGGATGATTTCGCCAATTCAATGCAGAGATAACGGTCAATCCGCTGCTCTAGTAGTCTAGTATCTCTCTGCTTCACAGGGACCTGCTGTATATGCGTGAATCTATTTTGCGTCCGAGCATAGACATGGTTGAACACACGTGTACTATGATTTGATTTGGGTGTGTTCTAAATAAAGTGTTAAAGGACAACTTTAGTTTTTTTCAACCAAAGTTCATGTTTTAGGTTGTTATTAGAGAAAGTAAAAGATGAGTGTTAATTTTTTTTCATTTGCTGCTTTCTTTCGTTTTAGGGATTTTTTGTTTTTGACAGGGGGGCGGGGGCATTCGAACATGGGGCTAAATATGTATTTTTTTCACAACATTTTATAGCGATTTATTTTTGTATTATTTACTGTAGTCCTACTAGACCCCAAGAAATTACATCTGGCCACAAAAGATCACAGGATCTATTGAATATGAAGGTAGCCTACTGGGGGGGAAGCCACACTGTGTGTCATAGGCTCAATATGTTAGTTTGACACATTCAGTAGACCCCGTGATATTTTGTGGCCAGATGTAATTTATTGGGGTCTAGTAGGACTATAGTAAATAATAAAAAAAGAAATCGCTATACAATGTTGTAAATAAATACATATTTAGCCCCATGCTCGAATGCCCCCGCCCCCCTGTCAAAAACAGCTAAAATCCCTAAAACTAAAGCAAGCAGCAAATGAAAAAAAAAATAACACTCATGTTTTACTTTCTCTAATGACAACCTAAAACATGAACCTTGGTTGAAAAAAACTAAAGTTGTCCTTTAAGTGTTGATTATCGTGTATTAATCTAATTATAGTAAACTAATACTATTATACTAAAAAAGATAAAGATCAAGGGAAAATAGATAATAATAAATGTACTTTTTACAGTACAATAATGTTTCAAGTTTACACATACAAATAAATGACACAATAATCAACACAAACACTTTATTTAGAACACACCCAAATCAAATCATATTACGGCGTACATGTTCAATCAATTATTCCATCAAAGCAAACGGCATAAACAATATTAGTTTGCCTCTTCTACAAAAATAAAACTTACATTTCTCTTGTATCATACCGTATCATACCGTACTTATTATTATTTTCCACCACAGAGTAACCTCGCATCAGACTATCCAGCATAGCTATATCCACCTCAGTGGACAGTCAAGACGGGCAGTGTCGGTAGGCCAATCAGAGGCAGGCGGGGCGTTACCATGTCTATGGCAGCTCAGACGCAAAATAGATTAACGCGCTGTATATACACCTACCGTACTCCACGCCCATCTCAGACCAGTGTGCACTTCTGGTTGGTTTGTCAAATTGTCGCTTTGTCGAGAGTTGAGCTTATCTAAACTTTGCCTCATTGCTTTTTGCTGGCTCCGCCTCCTGCCGCAGCAGGGTCACTCCTCACCATAGACAATGCATGGAATGCAAAGCTGAAAACCGCTGCTGATGTGTTTCAGCATGGGCAGGCACTGGTTCTACAGTCTCGCTCCCTCTCTCTCCCTTGTTTTTGGCGTGCCAACTCTCTTGGTGGTTTGTACATGCATACAAGCCAGAGTACATGGTTGGACTGTGAATGTGTGCAAGTGGGTTGGTCACATGTCATTCTGTCACTCTGTGCCGTTGTCGTGCTGAGGCCACCCAGCGACCTTGACCTCCCTTCACTTCCTCCAACCTCTGCCACTCCAGCTCTGCTTTCCCTCTATTGAAACAGACATCCCTGCACACTGCTGACCTCCTTCTCATCTTAACTAGGGAGTGGGTGGGTGGGGTCTTCAGAGGTCAGATTCACAGACCCCTGAATTCCAAGTACGCAGAAAAATCCTAGTTTAACTCAAAAGTGGAAAAAGATTACCCTCAGTCTCAGAGATAACAAAATATTTTGCTGTGTGGAGTATATTTTCATCTACATACTTAATCAGGCTGAATTTGATGTCCCCTGCTTTTATACTTTCAAATATCTAGATCTATAAAATAGGTAGTCTACTTTTTCTTTTATGTTCACCTATAATATACAGTAGTAAAGGTTGAAAGTGGTTAAAATGCCTGCACATCAGAGCACCAGTGTTCTATTGACTTGGGTTGTCTACCCAACTCTTATTATGGAAATAACACTGTAAAGTGTTGTGAAATACTTAAAGGGACATTTCACCACTGAACGAAACTCCAGTCACTCAATGTCAATAGTATTTGTAGAAGAAAACAGTAGCACAATTTGAAATTTGCACTCTATGGCCAGAAAGTCTGTGTGTTTGACTAGAGACCAGTGTCTATGACATCACAGGCCCTTTGAAATACTAAAATATCTAAAACCACATATTACACACATAAAAACCTCAGGAAAGTGCTGTAAATCTTTCATCTGCCTTTGCAATGCATATTGCCCCAGGCAGATTAAGTCTGGCCCCTCTCTATTGTGGGAGGATTACACGGCCGAAATGGTGACGAGCCAACCAGATTCATCTGGAACCAGGCTATAACCAACCAGGGCCCAGTATGCAATTATGGGGCGGGATATTGCCGAAAGAAATCTAACACTGAGAGGGACGAGACTAATATCCACGCAGTGATATTAGTATTGCTACGCAAGGCTAGTACCAGGCAGCTCCCAGGAGGAAAAATGTCTAATCCAAGAAAATGTGATGAAAGGTGTTGCTCAAAACTGCTTACAGAACTAGAGCATGCAATGTTCAGGCAACCTATTATCAAAGCTTAAACGTTTTCCCACTTATTCAGTCAACACCATTTGAATACACAATTAGGCTAGAGCCTTTTTAGTGCTTTCTTTTGCATATTGCTGTACACAATTTCTCTGCAGCTTTGACATTTAGTCGAGATGTTGGACAGGCCTGCCTCTAACAAAGACATTCTTAGTCTGAAGTGGACCACGTGGTTAAATTGTTCAGTAACACACGTAACACAAAACAACATTATCAACAGAAAGGCAACGCCACATTGAAGCCAGAAACTATTGTCAACATTAAATGGTGACAAAGCACGATGCGGTGAGCCAATCTCTAGCCAGCCAAGCTTACAGTACACACTGCAATAGGCCCTTTCTAACCACTCATCTGTTCACCTTGTTGTCACGGTTACCGTTCCATAACAACAGTCGCCTGGGCAGCAGAGTAGCTCTTGAGGAGTCACGTGACTGTTTGGGGGAAAAGAAAAAAAATGTAGGACCAAGCTTGTCCAATACTACATTGCTGTGAACCATGCATTGTAGAGCTCCTATATACATTTCTCAGGCGTCTTTTCTGTATTGGTGGGGGGGGGGGGGGGGTACTACCTGTGAGTGGGGAGTGTTGGCTGATGAATGAATATCAACATCCTAATACATCCTAGTCAAATGATGACAGGCAATTCCTGCTGTCAAAATATGACAAAAAACACTTTGTGCTTTCTAAGGTGTGATTTTGGGGTCCTAATCACACCTATGTATATGTATGTATATGTATACAACATATGTAGTTTGTAAGTTGATTAGCGGTATACTGTGGTTACTCTGCGCCCCGTTTGATGCGTATGTATCGTAGCAGCATATCACGTATAACTGGTATAACTAGCTCTCAATGATGACGTAATAAAGATGTGGATTAATCGGCTTTCGATGGTGACGTATATGTCGATCAGTGTCGGGTGGATTAAAGGAAAGGTGAAAAGGAAATGCCTCTATGTATATGTATATGTAATTTGTAAGTTGATTAACGGTATACCGTGGCGCCCCGTTTGATGCGTATGTATCGTAGCAGCATATGACGTCAGGGTATAACTGGTATAACAAGTAAGACGCGCAAACGCGGGAAGCGAACGCAGCTCGTAAATTGCAATAACAACAATTAGAATAAATTACGTACTTTTTAAGGTTTTTTTTAAGTTAAGTTTTTTTAAATTAAATGTTTTTTCAAGTTTTTTTTTAGTGTGTGTATGTGTGCGTGCGTGCGTGTTTCTTTTTTAGGTTTTTGTTTTAAAAGTTTTTTGTTTAAGTTTTTTTTTAAGTTAAGTTTTTTTTTAAGTTAAGTTTTTTGTGTGTGCGTTTTTCCTTTTTATTTTTTTTTTTTAAGTTAAGTTTTTTTTTAAGTTAAGTTTTTTGTGTGTGTGCGTTTTTCCTTTTTAAGTTTTTTTTTTAAGTTAAGTTCTTTTTTTAAGTTAAGTTTTTTGTGTGTGTGCGTTTTTCCTTTTTAAGTTTTTTTTTTAAGTTAAGTTTTTTTTTTAAAAGTACTAAAAACTTTTTTTAAGTTAAGTTTTTTGTGTGTGCGTTTTTCCTTTTTACGTTTTTTTTTAAGTGAAGTTTTTTTTTAAGTTAAGTTTTTTTTTAAGTTAAGTTTTTTGTGTGTGCGTTTTTCCTTTTTACGTTTTTTTTTTAAGTTAAGTTTGTTTTTAAGTTAAGTTTTTTTTTAAGTTAAGTTTTTTGTGTGTGTGCGTTTTTCCTTTTTAAGTTGTTTTTTTAAGTTACGTTTTTTTTAAGTTAAGTTTTTTTTTAAGTTAAGTTTTTTTTTAAGTTAAGTTTTTTGTGTGTGTGTGTGTGTGCGTGCGTGCGTGCGTGTGTGTGTGTGTGCGTGCATGTGTGTGTGTGTGTGTGTTTTTGTGTGTGATACAGCTGCGCCCTCTGGTGGTGGGCGGGTGGTGTTACAGCGTGACACACAGACACACACACACACAGACACACGGACGTGATCTGCTGGGTCTCATAGTAAATGCTCACTGCGTTCGCAACTAGCTCTCAATGATGACGTAATAAAGATGTGGATTAAAGGACCCAATGCCAGGGTGTAATTGGTTTTCGATGGTGACATAATGACGATATGTTTTAGTGTCGGGAGGATTAAAGGTAATGCCCCTATGTATACATGTATGTATACATGTATGTAATCTGACACCACTGCCATATCAAGCACAAGTAGTCATTACGTCATACGCTGGCACGGCGCATACGCATCAAACTGCGACATGGACGCAAACCATTACTTGCGTGCTCTGCTTGCGCAAGTAACTAGAAATACACTCTGTCGAGGTGCCAACTTGCGCGTTGCGCAAATTAACATAGAATGAACAATTAAAAAACCTGATAACGGCAGAAGCCACTAATAAAAGGCCTTAACATACAAATAGGTTCTTAGAAGTGATTTAAAAGACGACACTGATTTTGCTAGCCTCAGCTCCACGGGTAGGGCATTCCACAGCTTGGGTGCCCGGACTGCGAATCACCCGTGTAACGAGGCGAGACGGGTGGCCTTTCAGGAGGGCCTTGCCCGAGGATCTAAGGCAGCGCCCTGCCCCTGGTTCAAGGGGGGGCAGCAAGGCTCTAACGAGCCAATCCCTGCCTGGCTTTAAAAGTCATCAGTAAAATCTTAAAATCTATTCTAAAGCTGACAGGTAACCAGTGGAGTGCAGCTAGGATGGGTGTAATATGATCGCGTTTCTTTGTGTTTGTTACTAGTCTGGCTGCTGACAAGACAGTGGTTCCAGCAGCATCATGTCCAATCCAATTCATTTTATGACTTTTGTGACTTTTTATAACTATTGTAGATTGTTAAAGACAGTACTGCTGCAGGACAGTTGCAGGGTAAACATTAGCACTGTAGCTTCATTCATATAGATCGGTGTCTGGTCATCTTTTCTAAGCTAATGGTTAGAGAAGCGATCTATGAACTTACCTCTGCACAGCTTCCAGTTTCCATCTAAATGATCAAACTGAATACAACATGCCCTCATGCCTATAAACAACTACCGTAGCGGTACAGTACTGGTCCAGCAAGGCACTTCAGCCATAACTAAGAGCAGTTCACACTCACAGCTGGTCCATTATCACACCTCCACACCACTGAAAATCCTAGATTATAACATTACATAAGAGGAACACATTACAGGCTCAAGGCATTATCAGAGCATAATAGATATGGATTTCAAAAGGGAAAAGAGGGAACAGCGATGTAAGATTAATGAAGAACACGGCCTTGACTTTGTACCTCGTTCCTGGTTGAGCTGCCATCCCACAGTGCCCTATTAGTGATGAGAATGAGCATGTTTCATCTCCTTGTTTATTCATGACTTCCGAAGCGTCGTCCAGGAGGGACTTTTCAGCCTGCAATCTCTGAGCTGCTGTGGAGGGCACATACCCTACGAGTGCACTACATTCTGTTGATGAAGAGATAGTGATGATGATGATGACGGTAATTTTTGAGGAATCTACAATCAATCAATGGTAAAACATTTACAGCAGTTAGCCTAACCACTGCAGGCCTCAAATTATGATATTGAGTCAATTCAGTCAAGGTCGATGAATTGAGCACCACAGGACCCAAATGGATTTAATCCTCTTAGCAGACCTTGTATTGAACTGTACTTTCCTGTACTTTTTTCCGCAAACTGCTAATAAAATATTAAATCAATCAATGAATCAATCAATATTGACACCAATGATTATGTTGACAGTAACCATGGTGATGATGAGAATGATATCAGCTATATAAATGATAAATGATCACTTGGGAATTCATCATTGGCCCTCGGGTTGGCGAGGTGCAGCATGTGCGAGGTTGGATACCAAGGGTTAGCCTTATTTATTCACAAAGACAACAAGAAAAGCCTTCGGCTCTGGCTGATGAGCCTGCTTTCGGTTGGATAAGCTTGAGAATGATGAATGCCTGGATGATAATAATAATCATCTATACTTGTGTTGTAAACACCTGCAAGCATTTCCTCATCTCCTCCCTTGGCCTATAATTGAAATGCTGTCCCAATTTGTTGTGGCAAGGATTGTTATAATTTGCATGTGCTTGTTGACATGATTTTATTCTTACAGTTTCAAAATGATAATAGTTCGGATTCAAAGCACATAAAAAAGAACTACAACTAAGGATGCACCTCTGATTTATAAATCCCAAACAAAAGCAATAACATGGTGTCAGAACCAAAACAACACTGCAACGCTTTCCTCAGTCATTGCTGTAATTCCTCCAACATTCCTGCAATATGATGATACAATATATCATCATTGTTACCAAGGGCCAAATGTTGTCACAGTATCGAATCGTGAGTTGCCTTTATATCCTCCCACCCGTATGCAACATGTGACATCACAGGATGTACCACATTGACATCACAGGGAGCCGGCTGAGGAGCCATCAGCTGTGCAATCAGCACTGGTCGGCCACTGGAGGACTGGGATCGATTATAGACTGATGAGGGCTCCGTTTACATCATAAGGATGACACGCAGCACACACACACACGCAGCACACACACACACACACACACACACACACACACACACACACACACACACACACACACACACACACACACACACACACACACACACACACACACACACACACACACACGATTGCAGTGAGATGTAGATTACATTCCTATATTTATGGACCTCCAGAGGCATATGAAGGCAGAGAGACGGATATAGGGGCAGAGACACACACTGCTCGTTTCCCTTCTTCATGTTAACTGTCTCCACATGTCTGCATTAATATGGGTTATGTCATGTCTGTGAGGTCCTGTCTTGGTGTATGCATGCGTGCGACCGTGCGTGCGTCAACATATAAATGTTCCATACAAAGCTCAAGCTCAACTGCTTTATTATAGGGATATTTCATCCAATAAACAGCTTTTACGTTGTTTGATTTAGTATTTAGATTATTTATATTTATTTTACCCGTCTTGCCTCCTTCCTATACAAACCCATTGTCACTTGGTCCTGGCTTGGTTTGGTAACTGACATTGTCATGACAATTAGCTATAAAATGCATTATGTTCCTGTCACGCTCTGACGCAGGCGCACGCACGCACACGCACACGCACACGCACACACACAACTTGTTCTACCCTCTCATTTCTCATTTGAGCCACTATGCCCACTGCCCAGGCTTAGCCTAGCCTTTAGCACTAACTCTAAAAAAAAAACTCCCCTTGAGGAGAGGCAAACAGCGTATACTGTAATCTAGTATGAATATTGTAGGCTACAAATGATACAGACAAACAGATATACAGTACGTGTGTGTGTGCGTGTGCGCGTGCGTGTGTGTGTGTGTGTGGCACGAGTACACACACACACACACACACACACACACACACACACACACACACACACACACACTAAGGTGGTGTAATCATTAACTGTGTTAGGTTGTTTGAGGGATAGGAAATAGCTGGTGGGGAAAGATACTGTATACTACTGGACTGAAAGGTAGAATACAGAATTAACTCCGCCAGGCCGGAACTACCAAGAGGCAGTGATTATGCTTTTGCTCCTGTCTGTCCGTCTGTCTTTCCGTGTGTGTGTCTGTCAACAATAACACTCAGCTAGTCTTAGCCACCGCTGGAACGATTGCCATGAAACTTTGCAATGGCAATCCCAGTAGAGTACACCAAGGAGGAATCTCCACCCCAAACTTTTCAAATCAGCCTCAAAGTGGCACTATAAAGCCCTATAAACAACACCAGAGGGTCGCCATGCAACTCCTTCCAACATGCAACTTGCAACCATTATTCCAAGGAGTTGCATTGGTGTGGTTTGTTTTGTTGCAAGGAGTTGCAGCTGGTGTGGTTCGGGCTTAACACTTCACTTTTTGGCTCATAACTTTTTAACCGTAGGTCATGTAATCAAACTTTTTCCCCACAGGATTCCTTCGATCATGAGCAACTCTCTGTATCGGCCCACCCATTTGCGCCTGTCAAGACTTTCCACCATTATGCATATTCTTCAAAACAGACTTTTTGTTACTACTCCTACAGATCGCAAAACTAATGCAAATCGGTGTCACCGTTTGTTGCTGAAACATGATTCTTTCCACCAAATTAGGGACCAAATGGTCTCGTGAGTCATTGATGGATAATTTTGAGTTATTAGATCTGTAGATCTGTTATTTTTGGTGGATGGTAGTTTCCATGTTCTCAATAACTATGTATTTTTCATGCCCTGTATCCCACTGAGTTTACATATCATTTCTGCCCCAGCGTAAAACAGATAGTATTAAATCTCACTCTCCCCCAGTCAGCGAGTAAGATAAAAGATTGTTTTCTCCTGTTGGACGTCTTGCATTATCTGCCCCTCTGGTGAAAAACATGTTATTCGGCCTTGGTACGGTGCTAGAGCAGACAAATTGTCTCCTACTAACTAGTCAGTAACCAGTTATAAACTACATCTACATTTAAAAGAACTACGTTTCCCTTTGGTCACACTTTCTGGATTCCCGGAAGTGTGATTTGCCACGTCAGTTGTACTGTCCCAAGTGAACCTCCCGGCAATAGGTGTCGCCATAATTCACTTTTGGTTACCCTTTGAACTCAAATACATTACTTCCCCATGTCCAAAGGATGTTATGACTTATGTAGTATAAAATGTTGTCACTGATGATGTGTCAGTGAGAGATCGTTTTAACGCTGTACGGACCTGCCATTTCTCTCCCGATGTGATTGGTAATATATATCAAATGGAAAATCCCCATAGCTCTGGTGTGGACTTCTTTCTTCCGTGTCTGGTGTCAAACTCATTCTAAGGTATTCTGGTATACTCTGATACTTCTACTCTGCCTATTCTTTCCTTTTGGTATTATAGTTTTCCTCTAAAGTATTTATCCTTAAAAGGTATTACTATAGAGTTACAGTTGAACATTATAACAGTAAAGATAAAGTTAATATTCACTTGTTTAAAAGGTTTACAGTCCTTAATTCTGACTTCTTGAGTATTTGTACTCTATTACATTCTTACAAATTCTCCTCCACGGTACTCCTCCAGAGTCCAGATGATTGATTGGTCTTCAATCCTTCCCTTATCCTAAATTTATATGCATCAATTGGTCCTCCGATAGCCGGCCTTTAAGGAGTATTAGACTAATTTAAAGATTAGCGGCTCCGACAAAGGCATGTTCCAGCGCCAGATTTTTTTAATGAGTATTTGTACTCTTACTTTCAAAAGTATTTTTACATTTCCGGAGTTTCTTGCTCTGCTATTATAAATATTATACAGTCCTTTCTCATCAACATTATTAATTAAGAATGTTAGACCATAGTTTTCCCTTTCCTCTCCCTATTTCTCCCTTTCTTTATCTCTGTTTGACACACACACGGAGGGGAGACACCTCACACAAGCCATTTTTTGGAGCTTTTTGGAGATTTCATTTGATCGTTGTTTACCATTACATCGGAATGGTATGTCACCGGGATTCGGACGGACAGCGATTTTTATTTTGGGGTCCGTGAACTGCTAACAGCAGTGAACATAACGGTTCACGGCGTGTGTGCACTACACGGATCTCCCCCTGATCCTCCTTCCATACCCCGCTGCCCTGGATCGTCTGGTCCGACTTCTGCCTATCTGCTTCTTCATCTGCTCTAAGTTAAGTAATTTATGATTTCTTTAGCCTTCATAGATTAAGCTGTCATTACAATTCATCCCACCTCACACAGCTAGGTATTTGTTTTAGTTGCTTAACAACTTTAGACAATGTTTCGAGCGGAACCTCTGAGTTCTTTCTGTCCCATGTAATAAATACATTTTTAGTATGGTCAGTGTCTGGATATGAATTATATATATGATTTTTAGCACAGGATCCATGTGTGTGGAAGTATATATTTATTCTTTTATATTTATTCTTGCATTCTCCTCTGAGTCGACACGGAGCGAGAGCTGCTAGGGTTAATTTTCTACCTTATAACGGTCCATCACTTGCCTGGCGTTCCTTCAGACGCTTTTCTCATTCAGTGCTAATTCATTCATTTCTCTATCACCCCAAAACAAGGTAACAATAATGATGCCATTATTAAATTTGATTATTTTATTCCCAGATTATATATATATTTTTTAAAAGATTACATTTGCTATTTCTCGCCTGTCCATTATGGTTTAAATGTCACCTTTTTATATTTTATAGTATTATAGTGCTTATCTCTTTTCTCTCCCTGCCATGCGTGGGGGAGAGCGACCTTGTCTGTGCAGGAATGTCTGCTTAATGACTGAGTGTGTGCGTGCGTATGTGTGTGCGTGCCAGTGTGGGTCCGCGTGTGTGCACGAATTCCCCCTCCCTCCTCTCCCCACCTCCCCTGTTTGAATTGTTTGTGTGCATGTGTGCGTGCCAGTTGTGTCCGTGCATGCGTTCGTGCGGGCGTATGTATATCCGTATGTGTGTGCGCGTGCCAGTGTGTATGTCCATGTGTGCACAACCCCCCTCCCTCCTCTCCTCACCCTGTAGTTTGTATGGGTGTGTGCGTGCGTGCCTGTTGAGAACCATTCTCTCTGTGTCCGCGTGCCTGTGTGTGCATGAATCCCCCCTCCCCCCTCTCCCCCCTGTGTGGGTAGGCCCGTGGAACAGTTATTTTTCTTTTAATAGTGGATATATGTGAACACAATTTTTATTTGAATGCGTGTGTATATGTGTGTGTACCACCCCATGTGTATGTGCATGTGTGCACAACCCCACCCCTCCTCTCCCCAACCCCTGTTTGTATGGAGGTGTGTGTGAACGCCCTGCCCCCTGCCATCTTGTTTCAGAACTTTAGAAGTGTAGCCTATTAGGAATAGATAACTCATACTTTGCATGATTTTTAGTCACGGAGCAAAGCCACATTTTTCATAATTCAGACTTTTAGTAAGGGAGGCAAAACAACACTTTGATTTTTGTTATTTTTACAGTTTTTACTGCATTTCATAACTTTATAATTGCCTTACATTATACTACAGTGTTACATGTAGTAGTAGCATCAGTACAAATTTCAGTTTCTGTGTTTGCATGTGTGTATATATGTGTGTGTGGAACAATTCCTTTTAAATTCACCTCATCATAACTTCCTATTCCACAAATAGGTCAGTTTAAAATTTCCCATTTCATTATTTTAAGAGTGTGACAAACGTGTACTTGCATATAGCCTCCATTCTACCTGAACATTTCATATTTTATTTTTTGCTCATTCCCACTTAAATTCCCCATTTGGTTATTGTGTGATTATTGATAAATATTAGAAATGCGTGACGACTATTGATTTATTTATCTGTCAGGCTCCGTGTTCCGCCATTTATCATCATTTCATACATTTTATTTTTTTAGATAGGACCCCCTTGACCATTTAATTGCCTTAGTATGACAATTTATTATTGATTTCAACCAATCCCCTTATTGATTTAATTCATTCTTTATTTTTATTATTTCATTTAATTTATTTTTGAGTGGTGTGGACCTCTCCTACAACTGGCTTTGTTAGTCTGTCTGTGCAGAAAAAAAATTAGCATGGTTGCTACGGTCACCCAGTTCACCCGGGTGTGATTTCATTACATCAGACATTACGTCAGACCACAGCTGATCAGGCTATATAAGACCTCACACCACTCAGTTCACACGGGTGTGATTTTTCAATTACATTCTGGTTTCCGCCGTTCATCATCATTTAATAACTACAACTCCCACAATCCTTTTTGGATAGGGCCCCTTGTCCATTTAATACATTAGTTATGCCATTATGCCATACTGATTTCAACCATTGATTTCAACCCTCATTGATTTAACTCATTAATTACTTGGCCATCCATTAACTATAGCTTACATCCGAACTCCGGTACTATTAATTAAGTATTCCTTTATTATATTTGAATTATCTTTTAGGTTAAATCCCAGTATTAATTTTAATTGTAATTTTAATTTATTTATTTTTGATTTTTGATTTTAAGTTTTTAATTTTTAATTTTAGATTTTAAGTTTTGCATTTCGGTTTTTAAGTTTAAAAGTTTTAAAATTTTGAATTTTACATTTAAAATTTTAAGTTTTGAATTTTACATTTAACATTTAAAATTTTAAGTTTTGAATTTTGAATTTTACATTTTAAATTTTGGATTTTGAGTTTAACGTTTTAAATTTTGAATTTTACATTTTGAATTTTGGATTTTGGATTTTACATTTTACATTTTACATTTTACATTTTGAATTTTAGATTTTAGATTTTGAATTTTCATTTTATGGTTTGGATTTTGGATTTAAAATTTTGATTTTAATTTTAATTCATTTAAGTTTTAAGTTTTAAGTTTAATTTAAAAAAAAATTATGTTGACAATTCAGGTGCTATAGGGCGGGTCCATAGGAGAAGTTGCTGTTGGCCCTATAGTATTATCACCAAATTATCACCATTATCATTTTATATTTCCCTGTGTGCTAGGACAGTATAGTAGATGCAAATAGTTATTTTTATTTCTGTTTTCATTTGTTTTCCCATTTGTAGATTAGTACTTACACTAGAATTTTTTTTTCTTTCTGTTTTCATTTGCTTTCCCTATTTTTAGACAGTATAAATATTTTTTATATTTTGTTTAGTAACATAGTCAGTGCACTATCAGTCTGTACCTTTAGAGAGAGCCATCTACATTCAAACTTGTTTTTTACTGTTCATGAAGACAACAGGCCTCAGATTATATTTCTTTGCTCATTACTAGTTTTTTATTAGGGAACCCCCAGCAACCAGTGGAGTTCAGTTTTCAGAATTCTTTACTTTAATGGTCAGCTACAGGGGTCGGTCCTCATTTATTTCCCTGTTATATCTGGCTGTTTTCTTCTTGTATTCGCCAAGTGACAGAAGTTTAATAAGTGATGATTTTGACTGCATGGACATTTCTTTCATATCCTCACATGGACGCATGTGTGGAAGGAAACAAATGCATTACAGCTAAAAAACTAAATAGTATAGTTAATATAGTGTTATTCAGGACAGAGAAGGCCAAATTATGTACCGTAAGGTCGCGTCAAGGTATAAACACCATGTTACAGACAACATGGTCAAGAGTCTAAGGTATGGACTAAGTGTGATTGAATCTGTCACAAGAACAGTTAGAGGTTTTCCACCACACGTGACACAAATAGTGTTTCACAGGTTTTGTTTTGAGTGGACGATTTATTCCCAAGACATTTTATTTCCCGATTATTTTTATTTTTATTTGTACTCTACTCTCTCTTTTTCTCTGCCTGGAACGAGTTCTGCAGGCTCCTACAGGTAGATCTTGTCTCTCTGTGACCTGATGTGTACAATCATGGTCAATTTCGGTCTATCTTGACTCTTTTGGCAAACCTGCGTGTGACGATTAGCTACGTCAAATAAACGTGCAGGGGACAGAGTACAGACAGTTTGTGTACTAGCCTACCGGAATGCAAAAGAAGTGTGTCTTAGATCCCAGAGTTACTTCCAGAGTTATACAGACACAGGTTGCCTGTATTTACTGATCCCAGAGTTACTTCCAGAGTTATACAGACACAGGTTGCCTGTATTTACTGATCCCAGAGTGTTTTACGGTCACAGGTTGTCGGTATACACTAAAGAAGACATCACATCCTATGTGTAACATTTGAGCGACTTTTGTTTAAATACTTTCGTTTTTCTTCTTGAGATATCTTTCTCTTTCTCCCTGTCTACGTATTCTCCCTCCAGGTTAATCCCCTGTGCACATACATACGTAGATGCGTGGCTGGTAGAACAGTCATTTTAATTTTTCGGTCTATCTTGACCTTGGCTAACCTGCGTGTTCACGCAGGGGACAGAGTACAAACGGGTTTTGTACTAGGCACCGGACTACATAGGAAGGGGTGTCTTGATTTCAGGTAAATCCCAGAGTGGTACAGACACCACTTGTCTGTATCCACTGCGCGATAGGCGCCCAGAAGCGTCTTGATATCCCACTAAATTAGTTACATTCCCTATTATTATAATACTTATTATTTTATTTTTATTTGTACTCTACTCTATTCTTCTCTGCCTGGAACGAGTAACTATAGGCTCCTACAGGTAGAACTTGTGATCTCACAATTTCTTTTTTGGCGTCTTATACGTGACATTAGCTACGTCATTAATAGCGTATTTGATAAGTACATTAGCATACATGTGTTTTTTTTAGGAGTGATGACCTACATTTTGTTTATTTCTGTCCGTGTTTGCAATGCCATGCCATATTATGCATGATAGTCTTAAAGTCCAGTGCAAATACAGGGCAAAATAGACTTGTGCGTTTATTCTGTCATCATCAAGCTGTGTTTCCTGTGTTAACGGATTAATCACTGCAACATTATTATAGAAAACAATTAAATAGAAGAATTAAAAAAAAAAAAAAAAAAAAATAGAATACTTTGTTTTCTTTTTGAGATATCTTTCTCTCTCTACCTGTCTCTACGTAACCTCCCTCCATATAAATGTGAAATGCATGCGCTAGAGAACTCTGTCTCTCTGCGTATCCTCCCTCCATTTTACAACTGTGTAAATGCGTACGTAGAACGCTGGGTCTCTCTCTCTCTCTCTCCTTGACTTATCTCTAAGTACTCTCCCTCCATATAAATGTGTAAATACGTACTGTAAGAACGGTCAGGAGAAGTACAAATATTAATATTTTATTATTATTTTTATTTTCATTTTTTAAACCATACCCTGTCTACCTACACGCCCTCCCTTCACCATTAAGCTGTGTACATGCGCGGTTGGTAGAACAGTCATTTTCATTTAAAAACATACCCTGTTGATGTTTACCCTGTTGATGAATTGTTTATAATTATTATTGTTTCATTTCATTCACCAGTTTGTTTTTTGTCTTTCTGTTTTATCTCACAGATACGGATCTCTGGTGGTTTCGTGGTCAGGAACAAACCCGAGTCAGGACAGAGGAATCTAGAGACCCACAAAAGCGATGGAGTGAATGGACATGTGTTGTGGACCTCGAGATTCCTTTCCCTTTGTTTATAAGGTTTGAACCTTGACCCCGACCCACTCAGAACCGTCTGAATCAGTATCATTAGACCCCGACCCACTGAGAACCGTCTGAATCATTAGTATTAGGCCCAAAACCCCAGAACAGTGACTGCCCTTTTATCATTATGATTAGGCTTTAATTTGCCCATAGATTTCCCATCGAGAACACATTATAATTCCACTCATGTTTCACCATACACATTATTGTTTTATGTTTTTATCCATGTTTTTCTTTGCTAAAACGCTGTATTTTGCTAAAACACTGTTACCCCTCCCTACCTAATATTAGGATTAATTTGATCATCCCTTCTCCCCTCAATTAATTAATATTAGATTATTTTTAATTATTTTAATTTGATTTATTTGTCATTTTTACTTATTTTATTTTGACTGACAAACAGACCATGTTCGTTATTATTTCCATACATTTATTCATTTATTTTTGGACTTGACTACCGGTACATAGACTACTATTCCCTCTGCATTTGACAGTAGGAGACTGATAGCTACCTGACACTGACTGATTGCTCGCTTATCCTGACGTGTAGACAGGTGACAATTTGACTTAATTGACTATTTTCTTTTATTTTTATTAAAACTATTTTCCATTTGTTATAAATAAAAAATAAGGGATCTCCATCTTCCCCATTATATAGATTATTTTAACTGAATTATCCCATCTTTGGACAATCTAAATTCCATTCCATTATGATTCATTATCCCTCTCATTATATTTTTATTATTTTAGATTTGATTAATATTTTACCTCTGAATTTGGAATATCCCTCCATTGTAAACATTTAACCTTTATGATCCCCGAACCACCCCTTGACCTTACATTGAGATATTTAGAATAGGGACACCTTCCCCTTCCATTTCATTTTATTATTTTGTTTTCATCACCATGAGTTTGGCTTGACTAGGCATATATCCTCCCCTGAATAGACTTGATTCTATATTTGGCCTTTATGGTACTAATTTGACTCACCCGGAAGCTGCTACGATCGGCGCAGGAGCGCAACAAACATAACACCATCGATTACCCTGTCCCCCTTTCCAAGCTCTGCTTGGTATAAGAACTGTTAGGTGCATCTCCGGACGTTTTCTCCCGTTTGCGACAGAGATCGAGTGTATCTGTCAATGAGAACGTAGGCTGATATTGTCACCTGTGGGTCACCTGTTATGTCACCCATCCTGGGGGCGGGGCGAAGATTCGGCTCCGACTACGAGCGAAGAAGAACTATCGCAGTATCTGCGCTGCTAAAAAGAACTTTGTTGTCAAATGACACTTTCGTCGGCGTAGGAACGCTGCAACATTGCTGGGTTCCTCGGGAACCCCGAAGATCGAAGACCTCGAGAGAGAAAAGTCATTCTGTCTCTCTGCCACGGTACCATCTAAATAATGAGTGATTTCTTGCCTGGTCGTAAGTCAAACTATTTTTTTTATTTTTCATTGTTCCTGTTACCCTTTTATTCCCATCCTGATCCTTAGTATAGAGTTAATTTTATTTCTCATCTCCCAATTGACCCTTATTATATTTTATTTAATTCCCTGAAGATTGATTATTGATTATTGATCACATGACACTTCACCCACAAAAAGCGATGGAGTTGATGGATAATTTTGAGTTATTAGATCTGTAGATCTGTTATTTTTGGTGGATGGTAGTTTCCATGTTCTCAATAACTATGTATTTTTCATGCCCTGTATCCCACTGAGTTTACATATCATTTCTGCCCCAGCGTAAAACAGATAGTATTAAATCTCACTCTCCCCCAGTCAGCGAGTAAGATAAAAGATTGTTTTCTCCTGTTGGACGTCTTGCATTATCTGCCCCTCTGGTGAAAAACATGTTATTCGGCCTTGGTACGGTGCTAGAGCAGACAAATTGTCTCCTACTAACTAGTCAGTAACCAGTTATAAACTACATCTACATTTAAAAGAACTACGTTTCCCTTTGGTCACACTTTCTGGATTCCCGGAAGTGTGATTTGCCACGTCAGTTGTACTGTCCCAAGTGAACCTCCCGGCAATAGGTGTCGCCATAATTCACTTTTGGTTACCCTTTGAACTCAAATACATTACTTCCCCATGTCCAAAGGATGTTATGACTTATGTAGTATAAAATGTTGTCACTGATGATGTGTCAGTGAGAGATCGTTTTAACGCTGTACGGACCTGCCATTTCTCTCCCGATGTGATTGGTAATATATATCAAATGGTGTGGACTTCTTTCTTCCGTGTCTGGTGTCAAACTCATTCTAAGGTATTCTGGTATACTCTGATACTTCTACTCTGCCTATTCTTTCCTTTTGGTATTATAGTTTTCCTCTAAAGTATTTATCCTTAAAAGGTAGAGTTACAGTTGAACATTATAACAGTAAAGATAAAGTTAATATTCACTTGTTTAAAAGGTTTACAGTCCTTAATTCTGACTTCTTGAGTATTTGTACTCTATTACATTCTTACAAATTCTCCTCCACGGTACTCCTCCAGAGTCCAGATGATTGATTGGTCTTCAATCCTTCCCTTATCCTAAATTTATATGCATCAGTCATGTGACAGGGTTTTGGTACTCCATGCCGTTTGCCTGTAATTTCCTTCAAAGATGTTTGGCTGGGGCCTTTTCCTAAAGAGAAAATCCATAAATCATTAACTAACGGAAGGGCCTCTATCCACAAGTTTCCAAGTGTCCCATGAGGCCTTGCCTGAATTATGGCATCACTTCCTCTTGTCAGTCATTCAATTGATTTGAGTGATTCCCGTCAGTCAATAATAATGTATGAACACAACACAGAAATAAAAAAAAGTCTAATTAGTCTTCCTGCTTACCCTCCAGGCAGCTGATTCAAACTAATAATATTGAGACTTGCTCTTAGCAGTAGCCTAAATCCTCATACTTCATTCACATTCAGGTACACTCCTGAATGTGAAGAAATACTCCTGAGAAATACACTGAGTGGTGTGGAAACAGCTGAGAATGAAAAATAACCTGTAGCATCCTCTGGCTCGCTGCCACAGCAAACACAGATATAAATCCAATCAACCAAAGTAACCACCCATGTCACCTAAACCTGGTGGGGGAAGAGCGACAGACTCAGAGAGAGAGCAAGCAAGTGAGACTGGGACAGGACAGGAGCAGGGATCAGATCAAAGTTTCAAGTCATGACTCATTTATTTCGGTCATTCAGCGTTGTCAGAAATATAAATAGAGGGGGACAAAAACAGAAAAGGATAAACTTAACTGTCAACCAGTGAGCAAAAGTGATGGATGACCACTATCTTGGATTTGAATCAGAGAGGAAAATACTGATTTGCTAAGCTGTCAAAACAACTCCATTCTGAGCCCATTTGATGGCCGGTAGGGTAAGACTTCCTGTTCTGGTCCCATGTGCTGCTCAGATCTCATCTTCCCTTCACTGTCTAACGGAATTACAATTACAAATGAGAGTGTCCTCCCATTGTCCTTTATAAATAAATAAATATCATTCTGATTCAAAAGCTGTTTCCCACAGCTGTACCCTGCAGAGGCACAAAGTACAAAAATGTGGCAAATCCTCCGAAAATGTTAACTTCATACCGAGAATTGAAAGAAAACAAAACATAACTCTCCCCATGCCTTTAGCCTGGTGGAGGCCTATACATAGTATATTCAATCAGAGGATGCTTGTACACCCCAAGAGGTGCTCATTTTAGCAACAAAAAGAAAAGGGTACTTTAGTGATCTCTGTGGGGAAATTGCTTCTCTACACTGCATTACCCATCCTATCAGGTGTAATATGCAGCACCAGGGGGAGCAGGGGGTGCACAAAGAAAGTGTCTTGCTCAGGGAACCTTCCAATTGCTAGACTGCCATTCTACCTCCTGAGCCCTTGCAAGATAACGTTCTTCAAACATATTCCTCTTCGGGATTCACATCCCTCACATATTCCTTGACAAAAATGGACACAAAGGTCTAATTTACTGCAATAATAGTTGGAATCTTATCTCGGCCAGGCCGAAGGCAGGGTTAGGGTACAGCGATTATAAATCTGTCTGTGTGCGTCTGGGAAGCCGGAGCTAATCTAGCACGTTACTTGCCAGAAGGCCAAGGAAGTCACTCCACCCTAAATTCTTCTAATTGGTCTCATGGTGGCAGTGAGCATATGGTTCAAAGATTGTAACCATATGTTATTGAAAGCTACCTTGGATCTACCTCGGATCGACGGATCCTGATGTCTGAAAACCATGACTTACACAACCCTGTGTAAGTCTCTATTGGCAAAGATATGTGCTCCGCGGAGCATCTGGCAGCATAGAGGGTATGCGCGTGACATCATCATCAAACCTGGAGGTTATGCAGGAATGCCTACTGAGTGGCAAAAAACTACTTTCTGGCCTTGACAACCCATGCATCCAAACAGAAAAGTCTGATTGCATTAACTCTTTGAGAGTTTCAAGGATTTCTATATAGTTTGTAGACTTCTCTATGGCAGAATGGCGTTTTTGAATGATTTATTGAAAATTCTCTGTTGTGAATGTGTGACAACGAAAGACCTTCAGAGAAAGCTTGACTTGTCTGCTTCCAGGAAAAAAATGAACTGAGTTGATAAAATGTTTAGTTCTTGTGTTGGAAGCCATTTAAAAGAGCCTGCATTTACACTGTTTCTGTTTCTAGGACAACCAAAAAAAGTTATGCCCGGTTGAAGTTTTATTTTCTAAATAACTTTTTTTCTGCTGGGCATACATAGCCATGCAATATCTCATTTTAAAGGGTGAGTTGTCTAGTTCAATTAAAATAAAATAAAAAGTTTCTCACATGTACCACTGTAGATATTTTGCCATCTATAAATAGCATGGTCAGTCATGATCAATCTGACCTATCCAGCTAAAAGTCCCCATAGCTCTGAAATTGGAACATCATATAAACTCAATTCTTTTTTGGGGTAAAATTAGACATTCTAACGCACATTTTGATATATACCATGTTTACATAGTCTTACCAGTACCTTGTCTATTCATGCATGTATCTCAAAAACCTGTTATGAAGAAACACAGTTTTGATAAAAAACACATCCAAGGACATTGTTTTGATATGACTTGGTGCCCATGATATGTATCAAAATATAGACTTGAATGTATACTGTATTATAAAAAAGAAATTGAGTTATTACCATCTACCGTTACAGAGTAAATCACAGTTGAAACTTGCTTAGTCATATACAATAGTGAACAAAATAGTCATGACAGGTCTAACTCATTGTAAAAGCGTCTTTTATTTTTTACGACTACTAACATAATAAAATGATAAATATTACAGAAAATAAATAGGCCTACATACAAAACAGTTACTCCTCCCCTAGCTCTGATCCATAGCTCTAAATGCGCATTTAGAGCTATGGATCAGAGCTACTCCTCCCAAATGTCCCCAAACCCAGTCGGTGTGTGTGTGTGTGAGTTAACCTGACTCCGCCATATGGGGCAGCAGAGTGTACACTGTGTTCCCCCCTCCTGCTCCCATCTGGGAACTCTCAGGCAGACTTGATGCCCGGCCACAAAACGGCCTGGCCAATCAGCAGCAGCTTCTAGCAACTTCTAGCAGCAGCTTCTAGCTTCTACTAGCTGCTGCTGATTGGCCAGGCCGTTTTGTGAGCAACTTCGCTTCTAGCTGCTGCTGATTGGCCAGGCCGTTTTGTGGCCGGGCATCAAGTCTGCCTGAGAGTTCCCAGATGGGAGCAGGAGGGGGGAACCCAGTGTACTCTCTGCTGCCCCATCTGGCGGAGTCAGGTTATGTGTGAGTAGGCTAAATAAAAAAAACACCCAAAAACTGCCCCCCCCCTGAAATGAATGAATGAATGAATCCGGTTCAGTGTCGGAGAACGCCATCGCAGTCTTGACTCTTCATCCTCCTCCTCCTCCTCCTCATCTGATGCCAGTTCTAAATATATAAAAAGAAATAAACATTTTAGCTGTAGTCAGTGCACGCTACTATTACATGGCGTTTTACCCGGCTGCTGGCGATCAATGATTTTATTGTGCAGTGTCTTTGTGGGCCGAGTCGTGGCATGACAAATACAAATAGATGCTTGTATAAGTAGTATCACGATAAAATAATATGGCAACGTTAGAATGAAACACCAATGAGTGATCGGTGGTAATGTAGCTAGCTGCCCAGGGTATATCCAGCACCATTGCGTCGCAATCATCCAGCAACATTGGTACTGGCTATTGCCCGGGCTTGTGGCCCGGCCAATAGCCAGTACCATTTGTGCAGTGTTTGTTAGCAACTACTACTAGCCAACAGCCAGTGGAATGTGGTGACGTGATGGTGCTGGATATACGCTGGGCAGCTACATTACACGCGATCACTCATTGGTGGTGTCATTCTAACGTCGCCATATTATTTTATCGTGATACTAATTATACAAACATCTATTTGTATGCCACGATGCCACGATTCGGCCCACAAAGACACAGTACAATACATTCATTTGATCAGATGTTTTTGTTAGCTACGTCGATCACCTATAGTACCGACCCTTGTTATATATTCTCCGACTATGCATGTCACGATGACTAAACCAGTTAGATCTATCCATATATGGTTCTACCACATCTATCTGATATCAGCACTAGGTCGGCTCGGGCCAAATATAGGGATCGTCTTACTAGACATGTCATATTAGGGCATTTTCGAATACAATAAAATTACCTTTTAGCGAAGGCATCAGCCTTGGTGGTAACTCCGGTGGGGAGAAGAAAAAACATTGCACACGTGTAATCCGCGAGGGTGGATGTTGCAGCCCGGCCAACGGTCTGGGACTGGAGAATGCCACTGGACACGGATGGATCATTTTTCAGATTGTTTTTTTTGCGGCGACTGCAAACCTGGCTGAAAAACTCTTCCTCCAGTGCCCACCTCGGAGGAGTCAACCAACCCCCCTGTTCACTGGGGGCTGGGCGTCAGTTTCCAATAGGAAAGCATACACGTGTGTCACGTGACACGGGAATTCTGGGAAATGTAGTTGATATTTATGCTCAATACTATATACAGAGGTGCGGACCGAATTAATATATTGGTATTAATAAAAAAAGAGAACTACGGAAAATCACGTACAGGGCAGAAAAGACTAATGCAAAACTCCACGTGTTTTCCAGTAGTAATCTGTCTAAGGGTTAAACAACATTAAACAATGTTAAACTCACTTTGCATGTTGCTTTGCCACTCGATGTGACATTCACTTTAAGCATGCGCATACCCTCTATTCCAAACAACGTCAAACTTGCCAATAATAATTATCTAAAGAGGAAAATGTTTTATACTTGGCTGCAGCTCCACTCTATATGTTCTGAATGTTAGACCCCACCCAACTGTATACAGTCAGTGCATCTCTGCTGTTTGTTAACATCAACCTCTGACATGCTTTGACAAAATTTGACTGGGATGTTTTGCCATTTCAGGCAACAAATACATTGGAGAACGTGTGTTCTCTGTCCAAGAATGAATTGCCGTCTGGTTGTGTTTGTAGTCCCTCAGATACAGATTATAGAGCTCTGTACCTCCTAACTTCCTCAGCCAACATTTATTCAAAACTGTCCATGGTACGTTGCCGGCAGATTGCAGAAAAAGTAAATTACAGGTGCACCTTTAGTGTCTGACCAATCACACAAGATGTTTCACTCGTGTCTCTATTGTGATGTTCAGCTAATTTGAAAATCTGGAGGTGCAAGAAACGAATTTCGGCAAAGCAATGAGTTTGTTAATTTGCTCCCCAAATAATGACATCATTTTATTCGTATTGATCTGGCAAAATTATTTTCCGCTCAAGGCGCTGCAGCCTTGATTCACTACATGCCTAAAAGGCAAATGTTTAATTATCTGCCAGGGAAACATTGTCCTCGAGGTTTTACGGTGTTAGCTCTGTGGTGAAGAGGAAATTGCTTAGCGCCGACAGGACACTGAGGACAGCACTAGCAGTGAAACAGGTCAGCTGCTTTGGCCCACGGCTGTGACATTTAAGCACCATTATGTTTTTAAATTGGCACTGAAACAATTATCTGATAGTAGCCCTGGGAGACAATGGACAATAAATGTATAAACTCTTAACAGTAAAAGAATACATAATTAGTTCCATCAATTTATTGACAACTAACTTTTAACGATGTAATTAATTTCTTACAAGGACAGAAGCTGGTGCAATAATTACCTTCCAGGCACAGCTGTGTCAGGAATGCATGTCAGGCTGTACTACCATCTAATATCTAGATACGTTCATACATAGATACATCATTAATTAATGATATGTGTGATGTGTCTAATATATTGAAAATGGTAGTTTTCGCAGATGACACTAACATTTTTTGTTCCGGAAAAAATCTACATGAGCTATTGGACCTGGTCACTTCAGAATTATGCAAGTTAAAAAGGTGGTTTGATAAGAATAAATTATCACTAAATCTGGCTAAAACAAAACTAATGATATTCAGTAAATACAAAATAGATAATCAAGTAAATATACAGATAGATGGTGTTGAAATTGAGAGAGTTTCTGAGAACAAATTTCTTGGTGTAATAATTGATGATAGAATTAACTGGAAGTCTCATATTAAATATATATATAATAAATTATCTAGAAGTCTTTCAGTTTTAAATAAAGCAAAGCACCTTTTGAACTATAAGTCACTACGTATGCTATACTGTTCCCTGGTTTTGCCGTACCTAAACTACTGTACAGAGGTTTGGGGGAATACTTATAAAACTTCACTTAATGCAATAACTATACTTCAAAAACGAGCTATAAGAATTATACATAATGCTGGATATAGAGATCACACTAATATATTATTTTTAAACTCATATCTTTTAAAATTCATGGATATAATAGAATATAAAACTGCCCTTATAATGTACAAAGCAAGGAATAATCAACTCCCTGGAAATATTCAGGTGATGTTCTCTGATAGAGAGGGGGGCTATAATTTAAGGGGGGAACTAAATCTAAAAACCAGAGTGGCTCGGACAACACTAAAATCATTTTGTATTTCAATATGTGGAGTAAAACTATGGAACAGTATGCATGTGGAACTCAAGCAATGCCCAAGTGTGAACCAGTTAAAAAAAAGATATAAAGAATGCATTATTATGAGGTATAGAGATGAAGAGTTACAATGACACAGATAATTATAATATATAGATAATATATAATATATAGATATAATTTAGATAATTGTACTTGTATATATATATATAAGAATATATATATGATGTGTACAATGTATGTATTATATGGAATATATAGAGTATTTTGTATTGATAATGTTATATAGAATTGAATACCTATTTGATTTAGTTTATATCATGTTGGTATTTATGTAATGACGTCAATGACGCTGAATTTAAGTTATCAAGGGGTAGGGTTTTATAAGTTTTCTAACTTCTCCCTACTCCTTTCCGAACATATATAAAAGTAAAAAATAATAATAATAATAATAATTATACTTGCAGCCAGTGAGGCTTGGTTTTTTTTGTTGTTGTTGTTTTTTTTGGAATATTATTTTATTGTTCTATATTGAACTTATTTTAATTCTTTGACTTTTGTCAATTTTTTTATAATGTTCGGAATAAAGTTTTTCATTCATTCATTTTTCATTCATTCATTCATTCATTCATTCATTCATTCATTCATTCATCATTGAGAAATAATTGAGAAGTATAATAAATATTTTGTGGTGCAATCCTTCAAAGTCAGCCATACCAGTACCACCCATGAACAAAAATTTTATTTTTAAACAAAATGCCAGATGCTAAAGTCAGTAGTACCTTTTTGGCCGAGAGGACACGTTCCAAAATGTTCAATACCAAATTCTTCCTCTTAGGGCCCACAGACCCCAGGTTGGGGTTAACTGTCTACACCAGGGTCGATTTCTCAGTGTAGTCTCTTGTAGCCAGACTTTCTGAGGTCGCAGCCTACTTAGTTTTTTTCTTATTGGTAGTGGTATAAACTCCTCACATTTTTTGGGAAACTTCCGGTCTATTATTTCTCCCCTTCAATAATACCAATTGGTATTGTATTTTATTGCTATAGTAATTATCGTACAATGAGCAACACAGCAAAACGTGTGGGTAGTGTAGTAGCACCCCAGCCCCCCGCCCCCCTCTAATTCTTCTTAAACCACCAAATTTTGCACAGATGTAGCCCAGGGCATGCTCTAATGATTTTGCTAGGGGCGCCCAAGCTGGCGACCTTTGGGATCGCCACAGCGGCCAAATCCATATGGCCACCATTACCAGCCTATATACCTTATATGAAGTAAAATGTCTAAATTTCAGTATGCTTTAAGTAACATGTGACATGTCAAACTAGGGGGTTTTCATGATTCTGAATCCATTCCAAGCATAGTTTTGCACGAAAAACACTTGTTGGGTTAAAAAACGGCATCACAAATGTGCATCACATTAAGGGCACATTTGGGCTATGGGCAAATTTAGCCCAAGGAGTGTTTTTTGTGCAAAGCTAATGCTTGGAATGGTTTTAGAATCATGAAAACTCCCCTAGTCACATGCTGCTTAAAGCATAATGAAATTTTTGCCTTATATAAGCCGTTAATGGTGGCCATATGGATTTGGCCGCTGTGGCAACCCCGAAGGTCGCCGGCTCGGGCGCCCTAGCTAAATCATTAGAGCATACCCTGGGCTACATATGTGCAAAATCTGGCGCTTTTAGACAAATTAGTAGTTGCCTACATTTCCCTCACAGTATCAAAAGCCTGTCTGTCTTTCCCTACATACAGTACGTCGCTCTGGATTAAGAGCGTCTGCTAAATGCCTAAATTGTAAATTGTAGTACATCCACTCAAGTATTCAATGGAGAGCAACATACACAAGATGCTTTTGTCTAGCTTGAATTTCACCATATAGGTATAAAGTTGAAAGATTTGTATGGTATTATGTTAATGTCAGTCTCACCAGTATGTATGTGTCGATGACATGCATGTGTGTTTGTGTGTGTACTCACCCGGAAGTCAATGCCCACAGTGGAGATGAAGCTACCAGCCAGAAAGGCTCCGTCTTTGAAACGGACCAGCAGACAGGTCTTCCCAACACCTGAGTCTCCTACCAACATCACCTGGAGAGAGAGAGAGATAGACAGACAGACGGAGATACAGAAAAAGAGAGCAAGATTATGACAGTGTGTGACAGTTACATTTCACATAGAGGGACAGAAGAAGGGAGAGAGAGAAACAGAGAGGGATTTTTGAGTGGTTCAACCACTCCTATAGACAGCTATGTGTGTCCCTGGCTGGCTGGCTATGTCCCTGGGTCTGAGGCTGAGCACAGAAATAGCATATTTTCACCCCCAAGCGTTTGGACGCCAGGGGGTCGGGCCGGTTCCGGTAACTCTGTCATTTCTTGACTGTTTCAGACGCGGGGCGGCTCGCCGGAACCGGGCTGGCACCCTGAAATCACGGTGGCTGGGCCAGGCTAATGTTAAGGTGATACTGAGGGAGAAGGGGAGAGGGACAGACAGAGAAGAGAGGAAACGTACTAAAGAGGGCAGAGAGAAATATTTGAGAGAGAGAGAGAGAGAGAGAGAGAGAAATGTGGAAGATGGGAGAGATGTAATTACAACTTTTTTTTACCCACTAGACCTGTACGTGCCCGTTGGCCACTGGCCTACTTGAGAACGATGCAACTTGGGAACCTAATAATACCCGTTGTCAACTTGTCATAGCACCCGTTTTAACTTTCTGTCTGTGTCCCTTTTGTGCCCATACTGTATATGGAGATCTCTGTATCTGTCTGTCTGCATCATAGAGTATATATATAATAGAGACTGAACTGGCGCGAAGCTCCGCCCCCTCCGCTATTCATGTCAGTGGAAGTTGCTCAGTGGCGTTTTGAAGCACCCGGAAGACTGCCGGAAGTACCGTCTCAGAACGTCTACTTCCGCATTTGACCACCAAATTTTGGTGGTCAAATGCGGAAGTGCAACCGAGCGCTCAATGTTAAAGCCCAGCTGCACGGGGTTTCCCGGTCATGAATCCACGGGTCCGCCTGTAGTCCCTCCTCCTACCACTAGGGAGGAGAGCTTCAACGTTGGAAAGCCTGCCTGCCCCCTTGGTCTGCATGTGCCTGAAGAGTGCAAACGGACTGTGAAAAGTGTACTGGTTAAGTAATCAATTGGCAGGTGTGGGGTTGCCATGGCAATCAATTGGCTGAGGCAGAGGCTGGAAATTGCACAGGTGAGGGGATTTAGGCCGATTAGGCACACTGGCAGAGCCTGACCAGAGCCTTTTGTGGTGGTTCTGAAGAACCGTGGGTCCGACCGACTTGATGCCGGGCACTGGACTCCCTGCGGGGTTGTGGAACGCGTGTGTCGAATTTGAAGTCGATGGGGCAAACGGTTCTCGAATTATGTGCATTACAACCGTACACACATGTATGCACACAGAGACGTGGCACATTTATAGTAGGAAGTGATATCTTGAGGCTACCATAGATAGATGGAGAATGAGAGAGAGAGAGAGAGAGAGAGAGAGAGAGAGAGAGAGAGAATGCCTTGATCTTGGAAGACATGGTCGATTGATTTACAGAATCCCCCAGTCAAAGGCGATATGAGCTTATTGAGACCTCCGTAACTGTGTGTCTGTGGTGTGTGCGCGCGTTTGTGCGTGCGTACACACACACACACACACACACACACACACACACACACACACACACACACACACACACACACACACACACACACACACACACACACACACACACACACACAGAGATGAATGAAAGTAATTTCCAATGACTTCAAAGGGAGAGATAGGCAGAGCGCAAAGACCGTTGAGAGAATATATACGAAAAGAGATTGAGATAACAAGCTTCCCCCTGGATGGAAAACAAACAAAAGAAAGAGGTTAATGGAATAGCACACAGCAGTGTTACACTTTTTTGGTTCTTTCTTTTCCTTGCTCCCTCCACCCTGTCGTCTTCCTTCCTTCCTTTCTCTCTTCCCGTCTTTCTCCTCTCCCTAATCACCTGTTAGCAGAGGTAGGATGCAGTCTGAAGTGTCAACATAGTGAAACATTAACTAGCATGTACTGTAGCCTTTTAGGAATTTGCGGATGTGGACTATGTTGGCATGGCTGGCCTTGTAACAGCCCTGCTGTCGGCACATAATGTCATACATGCAACTCATAGCTGAGACTGAGAGCCTCTCTCCTCTCCCCCAGAAAATGACAGGGAAATGTTAAGAGGATTTCTTGGGCCCAGGGATGACAGGTGTCTACTAGTCTAGCTTTTGTAGTCTTTATTGGGGGTCCAATGTGGCAGGTTTCACACAGACCATACTAGTGCCATTTAGTTAGTGTGTTGTGTGCATGCAGTAAGTGACCCACACGCATACTGTACAGTCCCACAGGCAGATGCACGTATCTCACTCTCTGTTGACACAGCTGCAATGTGGCTATCAGTCACATATTGCAGTGGTTCTCAACCAGTGGGTCAGGACCCAGAAATGTACATACAACGGCGTAACAACAGAGTAACGTAATTGTATTATTAAAGCAAGGTGGTGTTAAATTATATTTTTGGTTAAACAGTTGTTGGTTAAAAGATTTAAGCTCTAGATTGCGATAGTAATCATTGCTATGATTTGTTCAGTAATAGGGGCCTCCCTGTCTCTCCAGCTCTTTAATAAAACAAAACACATTTTCAGGTAGGTCGCCATTTTCACCCACCCAGGATCGAGTACGCATTTATCAGCTTCAATTTTATAGTGTACATTTAAAGCTGATACACGTGTTCCCGTTCAAGGTTTGTATACTCACTTCTTTGTGCCATCTATGATTCGCCCCCCCCCCCTCTATCTCTCTCTCTCTGTTCCAAAGGAAGCTCTGGTGGTTCATTTAGCTTGTTGAAAATTAAATGCATGACAATTTAACTTTGTACCAGTTGGTGAGCTTTCAACTGTCATTGGAAGAGGATATTGAAAAGATATCTGTTCTCTCTCTCTCTCCGTTATGCACGGGTTATCTTTCCTGATTGGATAAAAGCCTTGACTTGTACGGTCAACATCCTCTTCCAATGACAGTTGACTGCTGACCAACTGCATGGTACCTTTGGAACAAGGAGAGAGAGAACACAAATCATATATGCACTTTATGCAGCAAACAAAGAGTTTAAATTAATGAGTACACATGCAGTGCTCCCTGTAAGAAACAATCAAAAATGTAAAATGTGTTAAACTTTTTCGGTTGTTTTCACTAGGCTCAACAAGCGAGTAACCGCAGTGCAAGGCAGTGCTTTCCTAAACATCTAGCGACTGAATGAAAACACTGAAGCCAGCTGTTGAAGTTGATTACGTATACAGTATAGCTATAGCCTATAATATAGCTACCTTGAAGGAGACATCGTAGAACTCTCCGCTGTTGCTGATGGCCGGTCTGCTCGGGTACACCACAGCGCTGGACGCAGCGGCTGCAGACCCACTTTTACCGCTCTTGTCTCTGCACGGTGACGGGGACGCTTTGGGGCTCCTGGTGCCCTTGCCCTTAATTCCCTTCTTCCTGGACATGATGGCGCTGCTGTGGTCCTGTGTGTTCAGGTGTCACAAGTTGACGCCGTTAATTATTCAACGCTAATTAACGATGACTACGGTGGGAGCTGCGAGTTATTTTTTGGGGGTCGTTTGGTAAAACTATACTTTAGTTTTTGTTGTCGGTGTTGATTATTACAGGCTACGCGAAAAACGCTGAATTAACTTCACCAGTTCACCTGTCAGTCAATTATCATGACTTAAATAATGATTCGTAGCCCCACTGTTGTACAGAATGTAGACAGCAAGGTTTAAAAACGGCTACCTTGACAACATTAAATGAGCAGCCCAGGTTTCAGCTAGCGGTTTTCGGTGCCCGAGTGACGAACAGTCCCGTAGTTAAACATGTAAACTCTCTCTCTCTCTCTCTCTTGTTGTGGTGTGGAGCGCGCTGCATAGAAGGCATGGCTTCTGGACGGTGCGCTTAAAGGTACAGTACAACAACTGTGTGTGTGTGTGTGTGCGTGTGTGTGTAAAAAACCTCCTAATCTATTCCAATATCAATAAATACTCCTGACCCATGACATTGTTCTGGTAAATCATGACCAGAGAAGTGCTGATCCTTGAGATGTTGTTCATTTGACCTACCTATGGAACATTGTTAGACAGCAATACATAGCAACTTGAGGTACTCTTCTTTAAAAAAAATCACACCCGTGTGAACTGAGTGGTGCAACTACAACTAACCATAGCAACCATGCTCGTTTTTTTGGTACGAACAAACACGGGTACACGGGTACAAAGCCAGTTGTTGGAGTGGTTTGCACCACTCAAAAAAAATATATATATATAAAAATAATAATAAAAAGGTCCACTCTCTATCACACTATCACTAAACACGGTTGAAATTCACCCGAACACCTGCCTGTAGAAAAAAACAGGGATGTAGGCAGGGAAACAAACCTACCTTCTATGATGTCACTGAGCATCATGAAGGTACTGAAAGACCCACCCACCTCAGACATCAGCAACATTATGAAAATTACAAAAATATAATTGTCCAGGTGAAAATCACAGATGTTTAGTGTTCTAGGGTTTTAAAAGTCCAAACCTCATTGAGTGCATAACTGCAAGTATTACATTTCTACAAAATGTCTGGCTATCATTCAAACAGATGATGACATCCATATAGTTGGTAATGGTTCTGGGTAACAACGATGACAACGTTTATTAATGTAAAAATATTAAAATGTTGTTTTATTTGGATTTCAACAAAGTGTAGACACTAGACAGATTGACAAATCTTGCCCGGGCTTAGTTGACCCGTAAAATGCCAAACCTCAACATCAATTTACATCTCATTGGAAATTTCATTTCAAGTTTTCTTATGTTCCCTCCCCTGGCTCCCACAATTTACAATTTAGGCATTTAGCAGACGCTTTTAATCCAGAGCGACTTACATTAGGCAAAGCGTCTTTGAGTACCATGAAAAGCGCTATATAAGTCCCAGATATTAGTATTAATGCAGCAACTTGAGACAAGCTTTCACATTAAATTAATATCACCCTTCTATAATGTAAAAGTTCAGAAGTTATGTATGACAATATGTTAAGCCTTCTTGACCTTGACCATCCAAATGCACCATATTGATACTGAGTTAGAGATCTACAGTAACATATGAAGTTCCATGACCTTGTGTTGTGATTTGATGAAACAATGCATTACATTGTACTGAGTCAGTGTGGACACTGACAATGTATCATTTATACAGTACATACATAACACTACTGCAGCTACATGCCATATGGTTGTAGGGCTGCATATCCAGACCTAAATACACTGGTTCCTCTTTTTGATTTGAAAGATATGTTTCACACAGCTCCCTAAACAGACTAGATTATTATTTGCAGAATTCCTGGCCTAGAAATTATGTTGGAATGTTTTTGAAGTGCTTTTCCAAGTGAAAATATTTATTCTTTGGAAATTATACAACTTTGTCCACTGTTCACTCACAATTATATAACTGAACGTTTGGCAAAAATAAATGCACAATATGGCAATATCATTCAGTGTTACACAGCATAAGACATATAGCAGGGAAAAATGTATAATTTTCACAGTTTACTCTTAGTTGACAGTGGAGGTAGATTTTACCACTCTTCTCAGCTGTCATACAGTGTTTTACTGTACATTGAAATTGCAGTTGATTAAACAGTTCTTCAGATGTTTTAAAATGATGGGACTCCAAAGAACCTCAGGGGGTTTGACGATGAATGTAGTCTAAAGAACCGCTGTAATGTTTCTTGCAACCATTAAAATCTATTCTTAATGGTTCAACTTGCAGCATAATTCAATATTTCATATTATTTATTTATTTTAGAACTCTCCATAACCTTTCTTTATACTGGAAGCGTACACCTCTGAGATGACTAAGTCGAGTGCCCTCATTCAATATGTAACCTGTACCCGACCAGTCAGTTAGGAACTGCGCGGTTTTTGTCCAAAGATCATGACTTTACTTCCTGTTTGTTGGTATGTGTGGGTGGGGCCAGTTCCTGGACTTGAAGTAGCCCCTGAGTCCCTCGAGGTTGACGGCGGGGAAATAAGCACCAATTTCTTTCCTTAGCCACCACTTCCCCTGCACTGCACTGGCACTGCCTGGTTGGCTGAACTTATACCTGAAGTGTTGTCCACGTACCCATCTGAGGAGAGGACAGGAGAGGGGCAGCGAAGAGGAGAAGGGTGAAGAGAGTGAGAGTGGAGGGCAGCAGAGTCTATGCTTTCTGTACATGTAAAAACACATTACATTTAATTCCACCAGAGGGGGCTACAGACAATAATAAATACTCTGTGGGGTCGCAGTGGCTCAGGAGGTAGAGCGGCTGTCTTGTGTGAATGTAATAAACTTTGTAAAGCACACAGGATAAAGACGCTATATAAATGCACCATCAACCATTTTAACGCTAAAGTCTACCATCCAATACCAAATAATACACCCCAGCTTTCCTGGGATCAAACCCTGCCAAAACTGTCTCCTTTCTTAGAAGGCTAGGTGGACTGGACTGTCAACTGACGTTACATTTATTTCTACCCAGATTAGTCTAGAGAATTTTGGTTACACTTCATTAAAAAATGATTTCTTACTCAGAACCCCCGTTATTTAAACTTTACATCACAACCACTAAATACAAACACATTGCTACTGTTTCCAGGTCAACTGTGTTTTTTGGTGTTTTTTTTAGAAGATTGTACTGTAAATAAATACGGAAGGACACACACACACACACACACACACACACACACACACACACACACACACACACACACACACACACACACACACACACACACACACACACACACACACACACACACACACACACACACAATCCCCCAATCATGTGTCCCTAGCTAAATAAACAATAACTGAGCAGAAATCTAATCAGCTTACTGTATGTTGAGCCTTGTTCTTTGTAATAATACAGACAAATCACTTTGCCGTGTGCTCTAGTTGTATTGCTGGTTACCTGGGGGCTTCTCTGCCCTGGAAGGGGTTGTGGTCTAAAAGGGACAGGACTGTGGTGTCGTTAGACAGCAGACGGCCTGCTATATGGATCACCCATTCACTCTGCTCATAGGTCTGTAAAGGAGAGAGAAAGACAGAGAGGAATAGATTTGTAAAGACAATGACCTATTTTTTTATCCTGTATTGGAAAGCACTTTGTAACATTGTTTTAAAAAGTGCTTTATAAATAAAGTGTATTATTATTATTATTATTATGGGAGAGTAAAAAGATTGAGGCAAATTTTCAATTCAGCTCTTGTGGGAAAATAACAATTAATCTACTGCCCTCTAGTGACTACATTTAGTTCAGGAACTAAGCTCAGCTCTGTGTCAAGGTTACAAAAACAAGACTAAGGGTGGGTTGCACCAATGAGGATTAAATTAAATAAAAACAGATTATGGCTAATTAACCCTAGAGCTAAAATATCCCTAAAACAATAATGGAGCTGGGAACTTCTCCTTTGGGCCACCCATTCCTTGGACATGTGAGAATGGTCCAGTGGAAGAAAAAAGAGAGGGGTAAAAAAAGCTCATTCTGGGTGTATGGGATCACTCTATCATCTATTGAGCATGGGTGAAATTCACCCAAACACCTGCCTGTAGAAAAAAACAGGGATGTGGGCAGAAAAACAAACCTACCTTCTATGATGTCACTGAGCATCATGAAGGTACTGAAAGGCCCACCCACCTCACCTCAGACATCAACAACATTATGAAAATTACAAAAATATAATTGTCCAGGTAATAATTACCCTTGTTTAGTGTTCTAGGTTTAAGGATTTTTGATCTGTTTAATATATATATATCGTTGTTTTATCACTTAATTTTAAGCATTGCTTAACAAATCAGTGATTTTTGAATCACTGATTTGTTAAGCAATGCTTACATTTTGACTGTCCGCCATGATGGACTGGCATGTGTAATAAACAGCAACAATTTCACGCATTTTCCCCCAACGAACCGACAAAGCCATCTGCTAGCTAAAACTAAAAATAAGTGCCATATGCCATTCTGCCTCTCATGACAGAACATATAACATAAAACAGTGGTTCGTCACCTGGAAAGCTGCGAACCACATGAGCCAGTCCAGTCGGTAGTGGTAGGGGGAGATGAGGCAGGGTCGACGGTATAGGTCTCCTGGCTTACACATGAACTGGTACTCCTCCCACACCGCATCAGGGTCCTTGGGATCTGAACTCAGAGTGCCTTGGAAGATCACCTCCGTCCGCTCCTTGGTGATGCTGCAGAGGGATGGATGGAAAGGAGGAAAGGTAGTGGTCAGGGTTAGCGTTAGGTCAAGGTCAGTAGCAGTCCTACAGAGCCTGTAGTCAAATAAGGTTCCCAAACAGTGTGTGCCTTGGGATTTTGTGACAACCACAATATATATATAAAAAATATTTATAAAAATGTATTGTGCCTGACAATCTTTAGCCTTGTCACCCACTAGATGGTGCTGTTGGGCAGTCAATGAGAATTGTCCTGCTCTCTGGACCAATAAGGCCCAGGAGACTTTGGTGGGCTTACAATAGTACCTGCCAAAGGCTCCGTAGGTGTTGACGATGCGCAGTGGGTCGAACGAAGTGTTCATCACCTGCTTGGAACTCAACAGGTTCAACACGACAGGAATGCTCAGCCAACCAATGAGAATGCCCAGGGATACGTTCACCACCCGACGCATCAACATACCTGATAGCGTGCACGTGCACACACACACACACACACACACACACACACACACACACACACACACACACACACACACACACACACACACACACACACACACACACACACACACACACACACACACACACACACACACACACACACACACACACACACACACACACACACACACACACACAAAATGGTCATAGAGAGCGTTTTGTGTTTAAGTGTACAATATTCCCTCACTCCACAGTATTCCCAGAGCAGGAAAAGGCCTAGCCTGTGACATCATGGTTTAGTTTTGGTATTGACAAATGTTTGACTAGACGGCTCCTAATTCCATCATACCCACCTGGCTACTTCATCACACACCTCATCCCATGCATGTTAAAACCATTAGTCCAACATAACCTGATATTTCACTTTCAAATGGACTTTTAGGGTTTAACAGAATTACTTAAACGCCCTTACATACAATCTAGTAGGCTGTTTTATATTGAGTTACATACAAGCCAACATAGAACTAAAGCCAGTAATGAGTCCGTTGGGATCCATTAGAATGGGTCCAGTAGTGTTGCTTTTACCACATGTTTAACCACAGTATTAAATGTAAGAACGCGAACTGCATCACATTCAATTTCACTCTGCATCCAGAACTGTGGATTATTATGAACCCAAACACACAGCCTCCACCTGTCTCTCTCGCTCTTTCTCTCACACGCCTTTTTCTCCTTCTCCTGGCTTCTGCAGCTGTCCAAGTGCCAGAACCTCCCCCACCCAAATGACTCCTATGACTGGAGTAAATACCCGCTTGAGCCAACTACACACATCTGCTCCTGCTGTGCGTACTATGAATGTCAAAGTACTCCAGAGGTGCAGAAGCCCCTGGTGACCTTCAATCAATTCTTCTAGGGTACAAGGCCTGCTCACCAGTCGCCACAATATCTTACGTACCTTTTAATGAAATCCAGAATCGAGAGGGTTACAAGCAGAAAAATGCTGTTGTGACATGTTCTGCAAGAGAGATGTGCTAAGAGCAGCAATGCAATATACAATACAAGATGATAATAATAGAGATAATACTGGATTGTAATGTAAATAACAATAAGTTAATGTATACACATGTATATGTGTATACTGTGCATATGTATACTAAGATGGGCAGGACACGTACTTTGAATGCCCCCAGAGCAGATCTCCAAAGTGGCCCTCAGATGGACACCCCCGGGGAAAAGGAAACAAGGCCGAGACAACAAGATCACCTGCCGCAGAACTGTAGAGGCTGAGCTGCTGGAGATGGGTCTCTCGTGGGGCAAGGCGCAAGTGGTTGCCAAAGACCGTGATAGGTAGAGGAACATTACCAATGCCGTATGCCCCATTGGGGGAGCAGAGCATAAGTAAGTAAGTATGCTGTACATGATATACATGGACGTCATGTCAGTGAAGGTGCTAGAGAAACACACAAAAAAAGTAAAAGTAAGACGCCTAAGGGCGAGAAGTGACCGAAGTCGCGCTGAAACAACAGAGCTTCTTAATACGGCACAATTGAGAAGCAGGAGTTAAACGCTGGCTCGCGACAGCGTCCTCCATAAGACGTTCCCTGTCCAGACAGTGGCGCTGCACGTCGGCAGTCTCCACCGTGAGAGTGTGGAGGTCGCGCTGCTGGGGCAGATCGGTGCGTGCACGCATCCGCCTGGGTGACGGCAGACTGCTGGGCGAGTGCTGTCGATTTGGCATGGGATCAAAATGCACAATGAAAACCAGGTATGGCCAGGGTTCATGGCCATATATAGCGTGTCTTGAGTGTAGAGGGTTTGATAATGTCAGACTGACCATATATGGAGACGTGATGTCACGATGCGTGACCATATATGGAGGCGTGGGTGACTAGCATAGACTGTAAAAAAATAGGTGACTAGACATGATGTCACAATGCGTGACCATATATGGAGGCATGGGGTGACGGACTAACAGGAAATGCAACTTTTCATTGTAAACAACAATGAAGTGACAACAAACAAGTCATTGCGTTGTATATGGGATTAAGGTGCAAAATGTCCGTATTGACAATTTGACACAAACAGTCTTGGGTTGTGTCTGTCCTTCATTATGTTCTTGAAATAAAATATGGGAAAGCAAAGTAGTGCCCGACCCACAAACAATTTTAGTTTGTGTTTGTATGTATTTGGGCTGTGTGTTTCAAAAAAGGTAATCTCTCAAGACAGATTCAGTTTCCAGTAGGTTCCCAGATTGCTAATAAGGAGACCAGGTCACAACTGAGTTGGTATGCAATGCAATGTGAACTCACAATGCGATGCGTAGATCAATCAATCAATCTGATTCAATCAGATTTTATTGTCACTTCCACAATATACAATGGGCATGCACAGGAGCAAAATACCGTACTCCACAACTCATGCTTCCCTTTTTTTTTAAATCACACAAAGCTGGACACAATAGACACATGACACATCGGTCTGTGTACATTGTCAGATATGGGGGGGGGGGGGGGGGGGACACACCTGTGATCTTCTCCGCTGCTCTCACTATCCTCTGAGGGGCTTGTGGTCGGCATCTGTAGAGTTCCCATACCAGACAGTGATGCAGTATACATCAGGATGCTCTCAATGGTTCCTCATTATGTCATAATAGAGGGAGTTCCCTTTTTTCAGTCTCCGCAGGAAGTATAAGCGTTTCTGGGCTTTCTTGGCGAGAGCTGAGGTGTTAGTGGACCACTTGAGGTCATCAGCAATATGCACCGCAAGGAACTTAGTGCTTGTTGTACTCTTCACAGCAGCACCGTTGATGGTAAGTGGGGTCTTGTAGCTAGGATTGTGGTATTCATCTTATGATGGTGTGTGTGTGTGTGTGTGTGTGTGTGTGTGTGTGTGTGTGTGTGTGTGTGTGTGTGTGTGTGTGGTGTGTGTGTGTGTGTGTCTGTGTGTGTACCTTTGGTAGGCTCAGGGGTGCGTCCGTCCATGTCCTCGGATTGGATGTCCAGGGTCTTGTTCTTGGCTCCACTCCGTGAGCCAAACAGGAAGCCCAGTGTTGCATCGTCAAAACAGGACAGACTGGGAACGATGGTAACCCAGTTTAGGAAGCTGAGGTTCCCACTCACTATCAGAGTCACCTGGAGAACATAAGTACCCATGTAGATTTGTAATCAATCTATTTCCATTTAAGTCATGTTTCTCTCGTGGTGGAAAGAGTAGAAAGAGAACAAAAGTGATACCTGGAACAATATCTGGATTACTCCATTGAACATGCGCATCCTGCGGCCCAGGAAGGTCAAGACAGGGAAGATGAGCTCAATCAGGTGGTTCGACATGGTCTCAAAGCGGTGGAACCACCATGGTGAATGGTGCATGTAATAGGACATGGGGTTAGGCACCGGCTGGGTCTGGAGAGAGAGAGAGAGACACACAGACAGACGGACAGACAGACAGTTATTTAGGAGAGAAAGGGGGGGAGGAAGAGGGATTAATGGAAGAAAGTGGGAGAGGAACGGAAAATGGAGGGAAAAGGGGAAGGGAATGAGAAATGTAAAAAAAAAAAAAAAAAAAAAAAAAGGGACTATGTCTTACCAACATAACTTTAGAGGCAAAGACGTGGTCTGTAGCACGCACACACGCACACGCATGCACACGCACACGCACACACACACACACACACACACACACACACACACACACACACACACACACACACACACATCTGTTCTGAGGTCAGTGTCAGTTCTCTGTCTCTCGAGGGATTGTACTGGAGAGGAAGTGACCACTGACAGCGATCTGTTGTCAGTTTAGTGGTGAAACACAGAGCATGTCAGTGGGGGGTCCCATCAGCCACATCCTTCTCCGCAAATCACAGAGGGAGTTGGAATGGGAGTGACTCCATGCAGGGACAATTTGGGGTCACACCTTCCTCTGCAACACTTTGACTTCCAGGTCAAGCAGTGAGATTCTTAGCAGTGAAATGGCCCCCTGGTTAATGAAGCACAGGCTCATATAACACAACTGTGCATGTTTTGTCAGTGAGCGATAGCTATTATGCAAGTCACATTAGCTGAGAAGTATGTTTGGTTTGTTATTTTTCATCTTAAACCTATGAATAACCCGTTTCCCCTTCCTCTGTATCTCATCTTAAATCATCACCCCAATACTTTTAGTGCAGAAACAAGATTATTTATTGTATTAAGCTTGAAACGCACCCAAACAAAGTCTGACAGCCCCTAACCCCCTAACATTAAGTTAGGAAGTTAGGCAAAAAACAGTGAGGCACCCCCCCCAGTCTCAGTACCCCTGAGACGTCAAACGTGGCAGAGTAGGTTCTTTTGGCCAGAAATACCTGGCGGGCCCAACTGTTCTGAGCTCGCCAGATTGACTGGTGCGATTGGTGGCCAGACATACATGGGTCTGACCGTTCCATCGTCAATGGATTTGACCCAGGGTGAGCATGTTTTGGGGTGACCGTCGTCTGGTTGATGTTATTTTATTGAATTTTTTGCCTAAGTGTGTTTGTATTATTTGTATTACTGTATTTGAGGACCCCCTCAAAAACAAGACATCTCAATGGGTTAGACGAATTTCAAATAATAATTTAGGAAAAGTTTTCACCTTCTGTGAGGACATTGATAGTACTCATAGCAAATATTTTCTAAACATAGACAAGGAGAGTTGCCATGTTGTTAGCCACTTTACTTTGGCACAAAACCCATGTCACAGACTTGGGGATTGGTAAGCAATTTACAGTGTGGGGGTGGAGGGGCATTTCCACATCTAAATAAAGATGGGACTTTATTTAGGTGGAGGCAGTCCTGCGGAAACATCAATAAGACCAACAGGGCTTGCATAGTGCTGTACTTGAGTTTGAGCAAGTTTATGTGGATGCCATGTACTGTGTGTCTGTGCGGGTGTGCATAGGCGCCGTTCCTGTTCATGGTGCTGAAATGTGCATTTGGTGACTTTTCCCCAAGTCATATGACTGAGTCATATGTGTGATAAAAAGCCCTAATACATTCATTGTAAATTCGTACCACAGTACGATTTGCTTGATTCTGGATTCACACCCTAGCACGTGCACATACAGTACTGTACAGGTAATTCGTCGCCACTGTGCGAGTGAACATGTTCTTGTACAAACTGTGTGTGTGTGCGCGCGCGCGTGCGTGCGTTTGTGCGTGCACGTGTGCGCGACTGTGTGTGTGTGTGTGTGTGTCTCCCTGCGCAATAATTGGGATCCAGAACCAGAGTAAGTAAGTATGATTGAAATTGTATTGAAGGCCAAAATGATGTATACATTTTTTATTATAGGAATCCCTAAAGGGAACCATTAAGGAATCAGAGCGTTAAGAGGGGATCGTTAAGGAAACGGAATCGTTAAAATCATAAAGGATCTGAACCCCAGGAGTGGGCTGCAGCCGTCGTGATGGTGGAAAAGTTGTGTACACCCAAACAAAGTTAGGCGAGGAGCTGACAATTATGCTCTGGAAAAACAAAATTAGCAGTGAAAATAAAAACAAGGGGGACAGCCGTCACACTTCGATGCCCTCATCATCATCATGTATATTTAAGGAATAAAAGCCAGCCAGTTCCACAACATCACCCCCACTCCCTTGGAAAGCCCAGGGCAGAGAGCCTGTAACCTCAGATAACCAAACAACCCCATCTAGCTAGCATTACAACAAACACACCAACACAAACAGTGGCAGTGCCAAATGTTCACCTCCACAGGCCTTCACAGCCAGTCCCAGACCTAGGGTGGAGCAGGGTGGCGCATGTGCGGGTTTGGGGGAGTAGGGGAGGGGGATTTGTAGTTCTTTCACAGGTCTGAAAGAGCACAGTGTGTCAAGAGAGCTTAATAAGCCCACACCTGGCGCCAGTGGCTTCCGGTGCTCCATTTGTGCGTGTGTGTGGGTGTATGCACACGCGTACAGTAAGTGGGAACAAAATTCTGTTTTTGTGTGTGCGCACTTGGCACTGTGCGCAAGTGAGTGAGAGTACATACATATGCATGGATGAATATGTGTCCATGTGTGCATTTAGCATACAGGTTATTTATGTAGGTAAATCCATATTGTGTGTGTGTGTGTGTGTGTGTGTGTGTGTGTGTGTGTGTGTGTGTGTGTGTGTGTGCGTGCGTGCGTGCGTGCGTGCGTGCGTGCGTGCGTGCGTGCGTGCGTGTCCACAGTACACTACACTACATTATGCTTCAGGATGTTGGGAGTTATACAAGAAAACATGCCCGAAGAAAATAAGATACAATATATATGTATTGTATATCCTCAGGTGATGACATGTTCTATGCATAATGTGGTTTTCCATTAGTGATCACTGATCAGGATTCAGTATGGCCAATGCCAGCCTAGTTCTCCCATATAATTACATTTCAATACTTCTTCCATACTTAATTTATTGGAGAGTTTAGTTAAGCTGTTGGCTTGTGGTTCTGAACTCTCACCATCACAGGTCTGCCTTTTTCTGGACTGTATGGTCTTTTATCACAATAGTGAACAATATTTAGTTATTCTGTTTAGCCGTCTCTTTATTGATACTTAATCAGCACAACAAGACCAAAGGCCACTCAAAACCCGAACAGGCTGCGTCCGGTGACAAGGTTGAGTCGTTGAGATCTATCTCTGGACCCCCATGAACTAGAGAGAGATTATACCTTCATTACACAACACTGCACTACAGAAGCATGTGAGGACAAAGGAAAATAACACATTGAGACCCTCAACAGAGATAGTCAACCACTACAGAGTAAATGGAGGGTTTGCTTTGCTGTTGAGTCTGAAAATGAATAGATGTGGCATGTTGGGGCAAAGACATGATGCTCTTTGCATCAATAGACTCAGGCAGAGGCAATGTTAGGACAGAAATATATAGACATGAACCACATAAACATAGCGCTGACTCAACTCATAGTGAGACACACACACACACAGCCAGTGCAATACATGCTTAAATCAGAGACTACGATGAAATGGAAACCATAATCTGTCAATCTCCACGTGTAAATATAGGCTTTGATATTGTAACATACTGTACAAGTTTGTTCCCATTAAAAACCCTGAAAAGGGCACAGAGACCAAAAACCAAAATAAGCTGAACTTTTAAGTAGAACTGACTCTCCTCCACCCTTGTACTCATTGAGTCACCTAATTACGTTTGATTACACAATGGATGATTTCAGCCCGCAATCCGATTAGCCAAACCCTGCCGATAATTCCCATGGATCCAAACTGACATTTGTGGTGCCCACAGTTAGTTAGTTAATCATTTTTATTTCTTTAATGGTTCCTAGTCTGTACACCTCATAGATATTGCATCATCATCATCATCACTCCCTCTCAGTTGACATTGCTATAATATGCCAGGGCTGTGTTTTGCGACGGATTTAAGCATGATGGAAGATACAGTACGTCAAGTAAATCATTTCAAAATCACTTCCTTTGGTCACACGCTGGTCCATAAAAATCCCCAAACCACAACAGCAATCCAGCCCTGCAGGAGCCACGTCTATTACAGCCTGTTTAGTTTGGGAGAGTGTACGTTTGTCCGCCTTTGTGTACTGTATACTGTATATGCACTTTATGTTGGTATGCCTTTCTGTGTTTTATGCCAGCGGGGTGTGTGTGTGTGTGTGTGTGTGTGTGTGTGTGTGTGTGTGTGTGTGTGTGTGTGTGTGTGTGAGAGAGAGAGAGAGAGAGAGGGGAGGGGCTTCTTATGCATTAAAGTTGGTGTACTTGTGTGTATGTGTGTTTGTGCCTGCTACAGTATGTGTGTTTGTGGCTCTCCACAGTATTTTAACGCATATGCATGCGTGTGTGTGTGTGTGTGTGTGTGTGTGTGTGTGAGAGAGAGAGAGAGAGGGGAGGGGCTTCTTATATGCATTAAAGTTGGTGTACTTGTGTGTATGTGTGTTTGTGCCTGCTACAGTATGTGTGTTTGTGGCTCTCCACAGTATTTTAATGCATATGCATGTGTGTGTGTGTGAGTTAGAGTTTGTCACCCCCTTCTTTCCAGTCCCATAGGAGCCAATGTATTCCTGTCTGTGTTAATTACAGAACATGGTCGTTCTAGCTTCCCAGCTCTGCGGCTCTCTGGAAGACAGGCTGGTGTGGTTTCAATGTGGCCGAATGTCCCGTGGGGAAAAACAAACATTAGACAGGGCGAAGACCACACGGCCTGTGTGAGATGCTGATTTATTGAAACCCCAAGACAGCGGTTACCATAATGTGTTGCCACGGTGCGGTCGGGATAACGTGATTTTCGTGGCCCTTCTGTCATCATTTAGGAGACGGCTAAGGGAGACCGTTTACTGCCGGGTTGGTCTCTGTGGCGGCGATGGTGTCACGCAAAAAGAAAACTAGCCCCGGAGAACATTGGCGACGCGGTTATTGAGAGAGAGACCGGTTGGGTTTTTAAATCTTTGCATTGCATTTACATTACATCAATATACCCCATACTAATACTACTGTACAAGATGCAGGGGTAACTCTGAATGCTTGTGGGCAAACAGACCGGAACACCTGGAAGGCACAGAGGAAATGAGGTCTGGTGGCTCATGAAGAGGTTTGTTAAGGTAATCTACTTATAGATGGAAGACAGGAGGTTGGTAACGATCATCTGCTTGATATATTCACAGATTGCTGCACTGATCACTGATCGCTCTTCAATGCAAACACATGCAAGAGATAGAATCATGACACCCTCTGTGGTAAGACTTTATATTAAGGTTGGGCTTAAAACGACATTTATAATGCATTATAATGCATTAATAAGGCATTATAACACTTGTTATACATGTTTTTAATTATGCATGAACTTATAACACGGTTTGTGAAGAACTATAACTTATAATAATGTAATTTATAAGTTCTGGTCATAATGCGTTATAAATTCAGTGGAACAGCATAATGCATTATAACTACCAGGTAAGGTAACACTTTACGTAACTCATTCACTGCAACACGCATGCGTAGGTCGGGTCTATAGTGCACAGGTCAGCGCACTAATGCATTATAAATGCGATTAAAATGCACTATAGTGTTACAAAAACTGCAAATAAAAAATAATACTAGACTATGTACTACATACCTCATAGTGATAGTCCATGCAGGTCAGGTCTCTCCAGCATTTGTCTCCTCTGATTTTGATGAGACCCTGGAAAAGGTATAGGAAATGTAAATGTCATTGGATCAAAGCACTGACACTATTTGACAACTGTACAAAAGGTTCCCTGGTACAAATGTCCTTCATTCATCCAGTTACTCTGGATTTTGTGAATTATGACCATTTATTATCTTTGCAGAACCTAATATCTTGCATAACAAAACTCGTTCTGAGCCAAGTGGATGCCACACCATTCTGTGCAACAAACCAAAAAGAAGGCAAACACTGACTTTCTAAAAGAGGATCATGCAGTTAAAAAATAACTCCATTATTATGCCCAGTTTCTGCTTCATCGTACAATAGCATTGTGCACCGCAAATAGCAGCACCACTGTACGAGAAAGTATACAGTACATGATCGGAAATATACATTTAGCCTGAAACTCTCTACAGGCTTGATTTTGAAAATCATGCGCAGGATAAACAAGCGTGAATCTTTCATAACCAAATCATATTACAGATAGTTTATCAAATCAGCCATATTCAAATCACACATCCTGTTCAAAATTGACCATGGAAAAATACATTTGGACTTCAAAACGAATCTTATTATTTGGTCCTTCCCAAGTGAGCCAATATAAAGAGGAGCTGACGACCGTTTCAAGAGCCCATGACTATATTTATTTTACATTTTTTCTTTAAATGTCTACTTCAAAGTCAGTGTTACTTTTTGGGAGTATCTGGGGTAAAGTAGCATGAATCTCTGTGCGCCTTATGCTTTCCCAGTGAAACTCTTTGCTGCCCGCAGTGTTAAAGTAGTATCTTACAAAGTAGTTCAGAAACCAATCCCAAATGCTTTTATATTTGATTGTATAATTGCATTTGTGGTCAGGATAAAAGCAATCAGCTAAATGGCTAAAAAGGTAAATGTAAATGCAATTACAGAGAAAAAAACAACACTCAAAACGGCATCTGTTAAAAGTAGAAGAAATCCAGTTCTGCCAAAGAAAAAGAGGTTATTGTGAGAGATAAATGCTTTTCAAGTACTTGAGCAAGGTGGTTTATCCAAACATAAGAGAAAGATTGTATTGAATAAAAGAAGGGGGAAAAAAGTGAGGGTGGTGACGGTCATTCCGGGCAAATTCATGAGCAACAAACTGTTTATCACTGAGCATTCTTGCATTGCAGTGACATTACATGTAATCCAATAAGGCTAGCAAAAATGTGATTCCGTTAATAAGGAAGCTACTGCTGCTTCTCCCCTCCTCCTCCCCCCTTACCCCAGCCTCTCCATCTTCACTGCCCTCCATTCTCAGTCCTCGATTCAACCCTAAGCCAATTTCTCCCCTCCTTCCTTCCCATCTCCCCCATGACTCTCCTTTCCTCTCAACTCCACCTCCTTTCTTCTCCCCTCATCCCCATCTCCCCATTTCCGAATCCCCCCCCCCCCCCCACCCCATTGCTGCTAACCTGTTCCTCTGTTCTCTCCTGTCTCCCTCCCTTTTCTGAATCATTCTACTTTCCCTCCTCTCCAGTTCCCATCAACTAATCGTGGAAACTATTACCGCATGTCAGTTTGGACTTTGGACCAGTCCATTTCAACAGTACCAGTTAGAGTAAAGAGTATAGACATGCTGTGACGTCACCGGAACCATTCCGGTTGGCAGACTGAATACCAACAGAGTCTTTTCTCGAATCCAGGGTGTCTCCCTGCCATATTTCCTACAGTACTAATTATGTCTCAATTCATTCTCCTAGTAAAAAGAAGAACATGTGAGGAATGAGAGAGATATGCTAATTTAACGTTTATGGTTGTTTATTCTGAGTTTGGAAATCATTTTGTGTCCAGTTTTTTGGGGGGAAATACTGCTACAATATACTGCAACCCACATGTTCCTATTTACTGTGGCCAAGTTTAAAATATACATAAACAGCAACACGAGGCAACTGAAAAACATGTTTTTTTCCAATGGTAGTGGATGGAGAGGATTTTTGTCAAACCAAGCAACAGCAATCAATGGGCATGGAGAGGGCAGAAAAGTGTTATCGTTCATTTGCATTTCCATGGCTGAATGATAAATGCAACAACTTGAACTTGATTTTGTCCATGAAAGATCCATACAAATCCAAACTGTAGACTGAAATACTGAATGTCATCAAGCACCTAAAACACATTTTGATGAACTGATACATTTAAATGAGAGACAGACAGACAGACAGACAGACAGACAGACAGACAGACAGACAGACAGACAGACAGACAGACAGACAGACAGACAGATAGACAGACAGACAGACAGACAGACAGACAGACAGACAGACAGACAGACAGACAGACAGACAGACAGGCCCTGGGGAAATGACGCATCACATTGTTTGTTACAAAACATAAATCTGCTGATATAAGATCCATTCAGTTAAATTATACACATGAAAAAACATGAAGAAAAGGGAAGGAAAACCCATATAAACTTTCCAGACATTGTTCTGGTCTGTTTACTGTCAATGCTGGCAGGCAGAGTTCTACCGAAATGCAAGATTTGACTGATGAGGGTACAATTCTAGAACACCACAATGAATCAGGGCAGCAAGGTGTTTTGGTGTAAATGCCATGAACAAAGAATAACAATTTGATGCCACAGTCATAATAGTGTGGGCACAGGTCAAGTCACAGGTTCAAACCAGACATGTCCTGCTGGAAAGTCACTGAGCAAAAACAATGAAGGCTTTACCTATTTATTCACACATTCGAATTCCCTCTGAACAAGTATAAATGTACGTAGGAACCTTCACTTAGAAGACCAGAAATAGAATCAGATCTTTCATACTCCAGTATGGGTTTCATCGGGTGTTTTTCCAACCAGGACACAAGATTGTCAATATTGACACATCTGCTGGTCACGAGGCTGGCTGGGAGTGCAGAATAGAAATCATCCACCGTTCCACTTCGCTAACTAAATTTAAATAGGATATTTGGAGTGTTAGAATGTTTTAAGGCCAAGAGGATGATAATCGAATTCAGTCATGAGATGCTGAGTGTTATCGATTGCAATCCTCATCTTCTGTGTAGAGAAATGTTATTAGTGAGATGAATTGATTAGAAACAAACCTCTATATGACCCCAGAAGATGCATCTTGTTAAAATAATTAAAGAATGCTAGACAATAGATTTTTAAGATCCTAACAAACTTTATCGCCATCCTCTTCCTCAAGGCATAACAAATACATTTGTCACCATAATAGAAACAAAATCCTGACCATGACAAATTTGGTCAGTACAGTTAGATTCCAATAAAGCACAGGGTTTTGTTCTAAGAAAGAAAAGTGAGGGGCGCCCGCTGGCCTAGCGGTTCAGGCGCATACCACATATGCACTATCTATCTTCACTTGTAACCATCAATAAAGGTGGAAAAGCCCAAAACGAATCTTAAAAAAAATAAAATAAAGAAAGAAAAGCGAAAGGCTTGTTCCATGCAGCCGAGGTGAGTCACAGACCCTGCTCTCCAGGTACACACTGAGCATTTAGTGAAGCAAGCCCCTGTCAGACAAAGAGACTTATAGGCTGCCGCCACAAACTATAAAAATCACACCCGTGTGAAGTGGGGGGCGCTCTTATCATCATGATGTAAAATAGACACTATGCCTATTTGGTCAGACACTATGACGTAAAATTCTCCATTCATTGTCAATGGGAATTTAATGTTTGTGTAAGACAAAAATAGACATTAAGCCGATTTGCTCACACTATGATGTAAAATTCTCCATTCATTGATTGTCAATGGGAATTTAATGTTGTGTAAGACAAAAATAGACTAAGCCGATTTGCTCAGACACTGACGTAAAATTCTCCATTCATTGTCAATGGGAATTTAATGTTGTGTAAGACAAAAATAGACTAAGCCGATTTGCTCAGACACTGACGTAAGATTCTCCATTCATTGTCAATGGGAATTTAATGTTGTGTAAGACAAAAATAGACTAAGACGATTGGCTCAGACACTATAAATGGTAAATGGTGCATTTATATAGCGCCTTTATCCAAGGCGCTTTACATAGATTGTGCATTACATTCACCCGTTCACACACACATTCATACACCGATGGCGGCAGAAACCATGCAAAGCACCAATTTACAATTTACAATTTAGGCATTTAGCAGACGCTCTTAATCCAGAGCGACTTACAATAAGCAAGAACAAAAGCATGGGAATACATCACATATGTAAAAAGCATTTATCGCGAAACATGCGTAAGCTAAGAACGTGACTAGAACATATCTATATAATGACACTATACATATAAACTATAACTAGAACATATCTATATAATGACACTATACATATAAACTACACATATATGCTATACTATGCTGTACATATATACTATGAAGTGCTATGACTACTATACACTACACTACTATACACTATATACTATGAAGTGCTATGACTACATACAATGCACCAACCAGCACATCAGGAGCAATTAGGGATTCAGTGTCTTGCTCAAGGACACTTCAACACTAACTCTGGGGGAGCCCGAGTTCGAACTGGCAACCTTGCGGTTACCATCTGGCCACTCTACCCCAGAGCCACCGCCGCCCCAATTAAAATTCTCCATTCATTGTCAATGGGAATTTAATGAATGAATGGTCCTCAACGAGGGCCATTCAGTTCTTAATTGACCGAGTGGATGGTGGATTTACTCCCTAAAACTCCCTTTGATCGGTGTTTATACCAAAATGCCTTGCAGTTATGCAAATAAACCTGACTTGTACAAAATTAAGCAAAGGAACAAACAAAATACATAACCATAATATAACGATAGTGAGCTATGTATAACCATCTGAGTAAGTTTAGTAAACATTACTGAATAAGACATACAATTTAAAATGTAGGCATTTAGCAGACGCTCTTAATCCAGAGCGATTTACATTAAGCAATAACAAAAAGCATGGCAATATATCATTTACATAAAAAAGGAGTTATCTTGAAACATGCATAAGCTAAGAACGTAACAGTGTATCTATGAAACTATACATATAAACTATACATACTATACTATACATATGTACTATAAAGTGCTATGACTACATAAAATGCAATTCTAGTGCTGTCTACATAACATGCTATAAGTCTGTATAAAATGCTATCTAAGTCTACATAAAGTGCTATCTAAGGGGCTAGGGCAAGTGCTACGGGCCATGATGGAGTCTGAAAAGGTGGGTTTTCAGACTACGGCGGAAATACGAAAAACATTTGCATGTACACAATCTGGGGAGGTCTACTGTTCCCTAGCTTCTTCTAGCAGTAAACAGTTGTTAATCGTGTGATAGAAAATTACAGTGACACACTGACACGGCATCCAGGTTTGAAATCACCTCCTCACTCCCAAATAACCCTCCCCCTCGTTTATAAGGACTCACAATCAATGTCAGCAGTGTGTCATCTGAGTGTTCAATCAAATGAAGACATGAAGGGAAGGCGCCATGCTAATTTGGAACCCAACACAGGCAGGGATTTGAATCAATGTGGTTCTCCAGTTACAAACCCGCTTCTCTACAATCTAAGCTACCAGTGTCCCAATCAGAGTGACAGCTTCTTAAAATGTGTTTTTGTTTGTTCTTTTGCCATTGTTTCTTCCAGCCCTACAGCACCTTTTTTAAGATTTAGTTTTGGGCTTTTTATGCCTTTATTATGGATAGGACAGTAGGCGTACAGGAAATGGGCAGAGAGAGAGATGGGGAGGGCATGCGGAGGGCATTGGGACTTGAACCCGACATGTGGTCAGGCTACATCGTAGACTAGGTGCCCGGACTGCTATGCCAGCGAAAACACAAAAACAACCATATTTCAATGTAGGTCCAGGTCAAAAACTGAAACAGCAAACGGAAAAGTACAACCTAATCAAATCACCTTGCCAGCAGAGCTCTGTATTCCTTCCCAACACTGACATGGAACATAATATCCCAAAGTCCAATCAGAGCAATCAGAGCATTCAAAATGCTCTGATTGTGTCCATCAATGGCTGAACGGTTAGAAAGCTCATATCTGTCTGGAATTATTCATGCCGCTGCTGGCTTAGGACTGCATCCTGCAGAGTTTTCTTCCAAGATCCCCTCCCTCTCTCTAAGCTTTTCCTACTATACCTCAATAAAAAAAAATGTGGTAGTGGTAGTGGGCTGCCCACTGGCATTCAGAAATGATCTGCTCTGATCTGATCTCAACATGATATTCTCACGGTGCTGCTGTCCAAATCCACAACAAGACCCCAGACTCTGTATCCAACATACCTTTTCAGCTGCTGGCAGGAGGATTTGAGAACAGTTCCCTCTGGCAGCAGAGAGACAGATATGATCCAGTTCAACTGTAGCCAATGTTCTTTAACATGAAACTTATAAAAACTAACAAAGATCCAGAGTGCTGAACAAAGGGGTTGGCCACAAGATGCGATCAACTGCATTACCAACATAGTTTTTTCCCCTTTTTTTCAGAACTGAAATTATCTCTGTCCAACCATGATTCCATAGCACTATTAAAAACAAGGCCCAAAGTGAGTGTAAATCAGAATAGCTCTCACTTTCTTTTGGTCATATTGGTCTTGTCAGTCTGTTTCGGATGGAAGACACATTTCTATGTACTTCTATTTCTCTGGATATCCAATGCACAATGCCACACCGATATGTAAGGGATAATATCTGGCTAGGTGGTCATTGTCGGGAGATAATTCACCGACAGGGAGTTTAACCACCGAGGCGAAGCCGAGGTGGTTACACTCCCTGAAGGTGAATTATATCCCGACAATGACCACCTAGCCAGATATTATCCCGCTTATTACATGGCTAACTAACATAAATGAATACATTGACCCAAAACACAACACAAAAAGTATTCCATAAGTTCGCGCTGGCTGCGTCTGCCCAGCTGCAGGGCTGCAGCACTGTCGGAAAACAAGGAAGTGAGTTGATCAAATAGAATCCATTTTGGGGTCCTGCTTCGTCTATTTCTCGCTCAAATGTTTTCAAAAACATTTTTAAGAGCAATGTTTAGCTGTAAATTACATTGTGTGTCACTAGTGTGTGTGTTTACATGGCTGTTATGTTGGAAACGGCAGTAAATCAAGCGGGGCGCAGCTGGTGGTGCTCAGAGGGTTTGATTAGGCAGCGGTCATTATACAGCGGAGCGGTCATTATCATGAGATAACTCACCGCTGAATTAAGCGATTGACCAATCAGAATCAAGCATTCAACCAAGCCATGTAATAAAATCGGTTAGGCCTTTCTGAAAACAATAGCCGTTTTATAAGTTCCAACATTGTCCTGAGGTGTGATCAACAATTCTGAGACAATGGAGGACACAGAGCCAACTTGGAGAGAGTTGTTCCAGTTGTGCCAGTGTACTTTAAACTGATCATCTGCAGTGACAAGGAGATAAAGACAGGCCTCCTAGGAGACACTTCTCCTAACCCTAACCCATAAACAGGATCGAAATGGAATGACCAGGTATTTCATGCTTTATGGGATGAAGACTTTACAAGACATTCACATTTGCTGGATTGACTGCATTCGAGTATTGTAGAAATTCACTGATTACCAAAAAAGCATGGATATATTATTAGGCCAGATAAAAGCTTGTGCATGCATGTAGTTTTTGTCGTTGCACTGGGTTGAGCACAATTGGAATGGGCATATGCATGTGAACATTTGGCAAAGAGATTTGGTGTAGAATGTAATTAAAAAATTATCATTTCTACAAGTAGACCCCACAAATGATGGAAGGTACTGGAAGCGATTTGTAAAAAGATAAGTAATAACAGGATGGAAAACACCTCATGCTTTCTCTTATAAAAAACTACATTGCTAATGGTAATACATCCAGTGTGGATACATATTTTAAACAAGACGTAGGCGCAATGATTCTCTAATTTCACATGAAATGAAAAACAAAGGGCTAGTATAGCGCGTCGCAGTCCCGCCCCCTTTCCAGACCCGGAAAAGAATTCCCTGTTCATTTTCCTCATAGACTTTTCAAAAAGTATTTATTTAAAGACGTTTACGCTGCGGACAAAGCCAACTCGATTTGTGACAAGTCATGACAATAAACACAATGTTTTGGGCCAATCAAATAATTTGTAAGAAGAAAAACAAAAAGACAACAAACACAGGTTGTTGTTACACAGGTTACAACAAAAAGTGTTGTAACCTGCCTTTTTCTTCTTCTTTCTAATTATTTGATCTGCCCAACACATTGTGTTTATTGTCATGATTTGTCACAACTCGAGTTGGCTTTGTCCGCAGCGTAAATGTCTTTAAATAAATATTCTTTGAAAAGTCTATGGGGAAAATGAGGCGGGACTGCGACGCTCTATTAGGCTTGATAATAGCTTGTGCAAGGCCATAGTTTTTGCTACAGTACTTGCACTATGTTGAACAACCTTGAATAAGCGTTAGTTGGCAGCTGTTGAATCTCAGGTTTGAGACCTGCAACAGTGTGTGAATTCTATCGGTGACCTTGAGAGAGACTTGTTCACTCATTGTTTATTGCTCCGAGTGAAATGTTAAGCTCAGAGCATAAAATGCAAATTTGTTTCGACACAACACGATGCAACTTACTGTTGTCTCTCTGCAGAGCAGCTGTGGGCCGAAGTCCTGGCCGTTCCTTGCCCTGTCATGCACAGTCCTAATTGTGTTTCATACTTTAAATGCCGACACTGTCGTCCCATTACCTCCTATTAGCGGCATTCCTCATCGCCCATCACCTGATGGCTTGCTGTTACTGATGTTATAATGAGTTACCATGTCACAGAAAGATGAAACACAAGATGAGTTTGACAAGAGGGAAGCGCTCTAGGGGCTGAAGAGTCTCTCGCTATGTTGTGGGTTTACAGTAGATCCAGCTGTTGAGTGTTGACCTGTGTTGTGTGTCACTCCCTTTTTTCTAACTTTCGTTACGGTTTCTTCACACTGTGATTCCCTTCCTCTGCACTCCTAAATTTAAAAAAATAAAAAATAAAAATAAAAGCACTGTAGGGGAGTGGACTACCCTTTTTTCTTTAAAGAAAGACCACGATGCGGTTAGGACCTCCACCTCCAAACAAACATTATACTCCCTGCTGAACTACGATCAAATTCCTTCAGAGCATTCCCATAAAATTACTCTCTCAGTTTTGCAACTGTCTGTGTAAATACAGACAAAGGGAGGTTGATCGGCCACTGTCCTTTAAAACAAAAGAAATCTATAAACACTCAACAAGAACAAGCACAGAGGATGAACTCATGCTCACTTTATACTTATGTACTGACAATCACTCATCCCATTCCACATGGTTAATACTACTGACGAGTGCTTTGAAGTGAGCAGCAGGGCAAGTTTGCAAGGAGAAACTAGCAGTCAGTGTGTGGTGAACCGCACACTGACAGATAGAAGATGGCCATGACAAGGATGGCTCAGACACTGAGAGATCGCGACAGGGTCTGTACTGTCAGTACTGTATTCATGCACTTCAGAGGTAGTACATAGAGTCCCTGTGATGAAAAATCCCATTTTAACATCACAGATCAAAACAAGGTCTAACATTAGAGTTTCGAACAAAGAGAACTTTCAGGGGCTCTCATAAAATATTTTGACCAACCATGATAAATGTACGAGAAAAGTTTATATTGGTGGAGAAGCACATTACAAACAATCTGGCAGCCTCTGTATACGTTCCTCTTCATGAATTTCCCTGCATCCATCCTGCATTGATTATTGCAGGCATTTCGTTCTTGATTCAATAGAGGTATAACACAAAACTCAAGACAATCCTCCAGTTAATTACCAGACCATTCCTTATGGCTTCCAATGGTTTAACCACATGAACCCTAGTGTCGCTATTCTGGGGCAAACATTTGGCAAAAATAGTAGATCTACAAGCCCACCACGCAACGCATTGTGAGCTTGTAAATTGGTTATTTTTGGCATGGAGATTTGTTATAGAGGGGAAAACTGAGCTGGCCTACAGTAGAATAGAGCCCTGGGGGACCCTGGGTTAACTAACTATAGGAGGGTTTCAGAGTCAAGACAGTGGCAAGTGGCAGAGCAAGTGGCATTTCTTCCTCAGCCTAGTGGGAATAGGGGACTGCCCATAGATACGAAGTCCGAACATGCATTAAGGTGGGCGAACATGCACTGCTCCCGTGCTTGCGGTTATGTTTAGTTTAGGGTTAGAGATAAGGATAGTAATTTCGGAACAATGAACCTTCTGACTAATGACACACTGCACAGTTTCCCCGCAATCGGACGCTGCGTTCATGATTTGCGGGAATTTGTACAAAATGTGCCACTCAAGATGGAATATGAGAAATCAAACAGACCGGTCTTTATCACATGACTATAGAGATCATGTGTACCGAAATAAATGTGTTTTACATAAGTCGGCCGCCTGGTGGCGCTATAAAGAGTGTGAAAAATACAGGGAAAAGCTTTTTCCTTGGCCTTGAGTGTGCATACAAAGTTTTACACAGATCGGTGTAGTTATCCATCTTCTTATCTATAAATGCACCAAGTCTGTACTTCTGTCTGTACATCTGTCTGTCTGTGTGTGTCTGTACACCTGTCTGTCTGTCTGTGTGTGATTTGCTGCATTTTGTTCAAAATGGAGCACTCTGGCGAACATTTGGAGCCAATCTTAGCCAATCAGGATGGAGTATGAAAAATCTCAAAGACCCGTTTCGTTTAATGGCTGTGACTGTGTACAAGTTGCCTGACGTTTGCTCAAAATCTGTAGGTGTACTGTCAAAAAATGTGTTTTGCAAAAATCGACCTCCTGGTGGCGCTAAAACTGGCCCATGTGAAAACGTTGGGGCAGAGGTTCAGCTCTGCCATCCAGGGAGTGCGATCAAGCCAACGGTGCCAGAGATTAGCTGACGGACGGCCTGGTGGAGACAAAAATGAGATAAATCTGCTCTGACCAAATCTTTTTGGCGATGGAGTAAAAGTACTGCACTGATTGAAGCGTGCTGTGCATAGTTAGACTGCTGCAATGGCTACATCTGCATGTGAATTTGGTCTGTAGCTAGCAACAATCAAGCTGAATTGTATCCAACCATCAAAATTCTAAGGAATGTATGCTTCCAATCAATCTATAAAAGAAACAACTGGCAGACTGGTACCACAATAAAATAACCCAGGCTACCCAGCTATTAAATTCTAGGAATTGCTTTTAAGCCACAATAATGTCTAATGGGATTCCTAGACTTCTTTCTGGTTTTAATATGCAGTAATGACTTTGTGTCTCAGGGGAAATGGATTAGTCCTTGACAGTTGTATACAAGACTCGAGGAGTGAAGTATGGAGTTAAAAGATATACAGATTGAGAAAGGGGTCAAAGACACTTTATAGTGGATAGCTTGGGAAATTAAACAAATAAATGTTTTGCTTTATTGTCAGCTACACTTACAATTAAGTGTTTAGAAACTAGTGGATTGAGAGAACAACACTTTTATTGTGCAGTAGATTCATTTCATTCTACAGTGACATTAAGGAAATTGTTAGCAGTACTAATGGAGGACATGTGGAGGATAAATGGATGACAACTTTATTCATACTAACTAACAGGCAATAACTAATCTTGCACGGCCAGACGATTAAAGCTCTCTGCCTACTGAAATAGATATATAAATGCAATGTAGGGGCTAACACTGGGTGGAAACAATTCAGGAAAAAATAATGCAAAGACTTTCATATTGGGACGGTATCAGGATTGGTTTTCAAAGTAGTAGGTGTGAAGATTTGTTAGTGGCTGTTCTCACTGCTGTCAATTTTAGATGTCCCCAGACGTTTCAGTTGGTGGAGATCTCTGATCGTATGACTACGCAAGACTAAGTAATAACTAATAAGCACTATTAAAGTAAGCAGGACATATGCATAGAGGGGGACTTCTGCAATGGTTACTATTGTGTACACTACAGTACTATTTGAATGGTGTTATTGCTCTCTCTCTCAGAAATTGTTTAATGTTAATAGAAATAATGTAGATTATAAATTAATAGAAGGAGGTGCCTCCCAGGGCCCCCTAAAAAACCTTTTTTGGCTTTTCTGCCTTTATTGCCAGCAAAGGTCTTCATGAACGGGATTCGAACACGCAACGTGCTGTCAGGCCAGAACATATATGTGGCATGCGCCTGGACCGCTAGGCCAGCAGGCGCCCTGGGCCCCTGTTGGAATTTTGGTAACCAGTGCAATTGGCAAAGCAAACTAGATCTGTATTCTAACATCCACCATCAAACCTGCCAAAGACTGAGACATGTTGCCTTACTGACCACTGATTTGAATTTCCAAATGTTGTCTAGAGTGTTAGTGGAAGACCGCTCCAAAGGAAATGGAGACGACAAACAAGTGGGACTGAATGTTTGCTTCTTCATGTTGGCATGCAAGGTGAATTCAGGTGTGTGCGAGTATGAGTTTCTGTATCTACACCTTTTCTGCTTAACGACTTAAACACTGCCATATAATCCCTAAGGAAGAAATGTAAACTGAACAAGCAGTGCAAGCTTCATAGCTCCATTAGTCCTGATCAATCAGTAAAAGCTAATGCCATATTTTCACTAGGGGACATGCATTGGGATTTGGGAGATGACCAAAAGGTATAGCTAAAGTGCCACAACATGCTGAACTGAATGCCATCATATAGAGGGGGATTTAGTACAGACCGCTAGTTGGTATCTTAGCAATAGCATCACTAGCAAAGTTTTGCTAATGACACGGAAGCCTACATTTAAAGATGATTGGAAATGGGAAATGGAAATGTCTCTGTCCATTATCAAGGAACATGGACTTCTCTGTCAGCCCCAATATATCGATGTATCCAGGTTCGGCCCTGAGCAATTTGAAAAAGTTTCAAAGGGTCATATCCTTTTCAAATATTTTCCAATTTCAATGAACAATACATATGAAAGCTTACATTCTGTAGTTTCATAATGTGTAAAAAGCAGAAAAATGACCATGGCCCCATTGCCCCCCCCCCCCCCCATTGCCCAAACTGCCGCCCTAACTGCCGCCCTAGGCAATCTGCCGCCCTAGGCCATGGCCTATGTGGGAATACGAGACGGATCGCCCCTTTTCCAACTCGCCCAAAGCGGCGAAGATCGGTCGCCCCAACGGGAAGAGCGGTCGCCCCAACGGGAATAATAATATAGTATAGTATGGGCTATAGTAAATCCTTGAAATACATTGAAATAACCTGATATTTATGCTGCATTGATTTATATTTGTATTGATTTATATTGATATTTATAAATAAACATCTGGATTACTTATAGTACACATGTATAATATATAATATATAAAATTCTGTGGCGAGCCGTCACTTTTCGCGGGGGCGAGTTGGAAAAGGGGCGAGACGACCTGGTACCCTATGTGGCCTATATATACCAGCCAGCTGTGGATGTATCACCCACCCTGAATGAATGAATGAATAAATAAAAAACATAAACCAAAGGTTAATTTGTAAATACCACCAAATGTTCAAAGCCTACAAAATATCCTAATGTGTGCATGTTACTCACAGCTCCCAACATGATGCGGACAATGAGCCACCTGAAGGTCCAGATGGAGATGAGGGAGGGGGGACAGCGACGTGGGACCTGGGACAAACACCATAGTGGACACAGGAAGATGGCCAAAAAACCTGTCTCCAACAGCTGACTCTCCCAACCTGGAGAGGAGAGGAAAGACAAAGAGAAGCAAGAGGGAAAGGAGAAGACAATAGATAATAAAGAGAAGTTAATAAAGAGAAGAGAGAGAGAGAGAAAGGAAGGGAAAGCCAGAAACTGACCACAATTATAACTGCCAGACATCGGACTGGCGTCTCTCACGCCAAGGCGCCATTAACCAATCAACAAGCTCGCATTGACCTTGCCGTTTATCTATGCCAGAACTCAGTCCATCCAGCTGTCTATTTATACCCAGTACCTCTCAATCTGCGATTACATGCAAGACAATTTACTATGTTAGCCACTTCAGGAATCACCAAGAATCAATAAACAGTAACGTTCTATTTATACTCTCTCCCTATACTTATGCTCTCCCTAAACTATGTGGCCTGTTGCAGCTTAGAGTAGCTGCAATTGCAGTAGTTGCAATTTGGATTTTGTATACAATTTCTTCTTTTTCCCCCTTTTTTCCTTCCCATTACAATTAGATTCAAGTAAATGTAGTGGTTTAGTACTGAATTGAAGCAACAAGTAGCCTATACAATACAATACAGAATAAACTACAAATGTTTTGAAAATGGGAACCTGCAACACTACCTTATTTTGATGGATTTTCATAATCGTTCTGTTCTGCCCTTGTAATCATGTGTGTGGGTGGAAGAGTGCACGCTTTAATTAATTCAAGTGACATATCTATTAAGAAGATTCAGATGACAGTAGCAAACAGACACAAAGAGAAGATGTATAAGCTAATCACGGTGGCTCAGTGTTTAGCACTGTTGCCTCACATCATGGAAGTTCTGGGTTCAAACGCTCTGGCCTAAGTGGCCTTAGAGGTGGAGCTGGTCTGTGCTCAGTGGTTGCCCACTGCCCCCAGTAGCTACTAGCTAGGATAGTTCATATGCAAAGGATGAATTTCCTGATGAGAAACAATAAAATATAACTTTCTTGATCACTGATAGGTGTGTGAGTGAGGTTCACTTACCAAAGGAGTACCTAGAAAGAGAAAGAAAGAGGGGATGAAGGATGCTATAATATTGAACCTGAGGAGGCTACAGAATGACACATCTAATAATAGTACTTAAACACTGTGTATATATGCTTCCTTGAACTCACCACAGCTGTCCCACACTGACTAGGGAGTGATAGAGAATCCATAACGTCGCCATGATCACCATATTGGCCATTCCAGTTGCCAGGACAAACCCTGACAGTGCCAGCCCACATAGTGCGATGCCATCCAAGTTGGCATCCATATAGTTCCAGTCCATGAACCACAGGAGAGATGGGGTGTATGCCAGTGCTGCCATGCCTATTTTTCCCCCCAGATAGCGTTTGACACTGTTGAGGTAGTCCTTGCAGGGCAGCAGGCCTTGTACGCCTATCAGCTGCTTATTTTGGTTGTAGGCAATACCGAATGCTACAACTGGACAAAAGCAGACAGGGGATAATAGGAGAGAGAAAACGGTAAATCATCAGACAGTGCTATTGATTAATTCAATTCTGCAACGACACATCTGTCACTATTACCAGCTATAACCAGCTATTACCAGGGCTGCCAACACATTTTGACCACATCTCCTGCAGGACTCCTGCTTTTGATTGATTGATTGAAATATTTATTAACAGTTTGCAGAATTACAGTACATTTCAAGCACAAACTCAATACAAAGGCTGTTAACTGTGAGTGGACGACCCAATTAAGCATTACACTTGTTTACAATAGGGTCCACCATGTTCAATTCATCAAAACATTTAGAGACATACAAATAGACACTTTTATATAGACAAAGAACAGAACAGGAATTCATCATAATGGAGGTAAAAAGGGAAAAGAAACATATACAGTGAGGGAAAAAAGGGGGGGGGATTCAAATTTTACGGGGGCCAGTTTCGAATTGCAGCCATCCGTAGGTGCCCTTTGAGAGCGGTTTTGAAGGAGTCAAGGGATTCGCATGTCTTAATGACTGTTGGTAGGGCGTTCCACATTTTGGTGGCATAGGAGCGAAAATAATATAGGAGCGAAAATAATTTAGTCCCTTGTTTGTGCCGAATCTGGGTTGTACATGGTTCGTTGCACTCCCTCTGGTGTTGTGGGTGTGGACTTAACATTAAGGAAGTATCTAGACAGGTACATGGGGTATCTTGGTGGAGTATCGAATCGTGTGGACCAGACCCATTGCAAGATGCTGTACTCTGTCGTCGACCCTAAGCCATTCCAGTCTGTCAAAGTTTGCATTGTCATTTCTCCTGGACACAGGAACTTACATCTGCTATGTTACAATGTTTTGGGGGGAGGACCCCCGCCTGGGAATGCATGCAATCATACTGATGTTCACTTCAATAATGAATGGTTATTATTAAAGATGGGTCTTACATTGCTTCAGTCATCAAATCAATTTCTGATTGACTTTTTGCGTTTTAATGGCTGAAACTGTACCCATCCCCATTAGCATTGGGACTATAGCATTGGATGATCCAATGCTGAATGCTAGTAAAGCAAGTCTGATAAAAGTATCAAACTCCCATCTCCCACAATTCACTAAATCCTGGATTCTCACAGTCCAATGCTGGAAGCCCTGGCTATTACCAGTTCAGTTGTTACCAGCTGAAAACAGTAAACTTACATTTACAGTAGTTAGTATTAGTTACTCACAGTAAATGAACGCAATTGAGCGTAGCAGCACAATCCGAGTGAGCCAATATGTCCCAGTTTGCAACGAAGTAAGCCTCTTCTCTTTCTCGTCGCATTTGGCTGTGTTGTCCCCTCCATCCTCTTCGTTGTTCTCACACAAATTTTCCGCTGTCTTAGAAGTATCTACACGTCTTTTTCTCAACGAGCTCTCTGTACTCTGCTCTGGACTGTCACTGGCGGTCGCCATGTTTGACAGTTGCATGTGTGACGGTCACGTGACAAAACAAATGAGGTAAGCGCTGTTCATTTCTTTTTTTTTTCTTTTCTTTTCTTAATAAACCATAACTATCGGTGGAAGAAAGTAAAGAAGTAAACAAAAACACAAATATATATTTTTAAAACGAGCAATTAATACAACAATGTTATAATGTAGTAAAATATGTTGTAGACGGCGAGCTGGAGTCAGCTGTTTACAGTGCCCCTTTCCTCCTGGTGACGCTTTGGCGGCACCTTAGTATATATTAATATTATTAATTATTATATTAATTATATTATATTATATTAATTCATTATATTAATATATACTCTAAGGGAGGCACTCCTCGTTTTCCGTAAAGCAATGTCCTGACCTGATGCCTCTCTTGGTCTGCGTATGGAGAATAGAGGCGAATGTCTATACTATGGGTGCGTTCGGAATTAAATAAATTGTTAAGAGGGAATTAAGGGAACTAATAACAATTACTTGTTGTATTGATGACATACTCCAATTTCAGAAGCAGGAATGGATGCAACTGAAAGAGAGGAGTAGCCTAGGCCTATAGGATATAAAGCAGCAGTGCACTAATGATGAACAGGTGACTCACCTGAGGCGAGTGAAGTATTGAGTGACTTAGCAAGATAGGTGAGGACTCGAGGGTAATTAATGCGTAACTAACATGGGGTTCAGGGTGGGCGTGGTCCTGTAATCTAACTGAAATGTGCTATAATTAATCCCCAGTCAAAATAATCATGAGATATCACTTAAATTAATTTTCAACCCAACGGTGCAGCTGCTGCTTCCACGGGCAGATCATGGGAGGAACGTCAATGGTGAAAAAACAGAATAAAAACCAATAGGAAGAAAGGGGCGTGAACTTGGGTGAGAAGTAAAAGTGTTTCAGTAGCCCCAAACTTTCTTGTGACTGTTCGACGTCCTGACGAGCAGCGTGCGTCAAGGCGCACTTGGTGCTGGAGACATCTGGGTCTGGACGACATAATCAAAAACATTTTTGTTGACGAAAAATGACCGAAGAACACAAATCCTTCACTGAGCATGCATGCAGTCCAGCGGGCACAGGCAGCTCTATGTCCCAGCACGAGTCCGATTCAGAACCGCCGACCTCCCCAACAGGGTCTGACGGGCAGGGGCCAGCTCGCCCTCCCGGGATTACGCACAAAGCGCAAAGCGATCCAGATCGCCCAGAGGATGAAAGGTTCCCCGCTTGCATCCGCGACGCGGTGTCGCAGGTGCTCAAAGGTTACGACTGGTCGTTGTTGCCGATGCCCTCTCACGGGGAGCGAGGGCTGAAGAGCAAACCTCACGTCAAACGGCCGATGAACGCGTTCATGGTGTGGGCGCAAGCAGCGCGGAGGAAACTCGCGGACCAGTATCCGCAGTTGCATAACGCCGAACTCAGCAAGACTCTCGGGAAACTCTGGCGGTGAGCAACTCTCAAACCAAACATGGATTGGGATAGTGACAACGAAGTCAAATTGATTGACATGCCTATCGCCGATGGGCATTACGCACAGCCCATTGAATGTGATCTGATTTGAGCTACACCATTATTATCTAAAACACTATTATTATCTATCTAATATGAACTTGTATTCGGTGTCATATTATTATGCTGCATAGCCTACATACATAGGCTAAGTTGTAGGCTATAAGGGAGGTTATGTTGCACTGAGGTCATAGGCTACAGATCTCTTTGCAATATAACTTCAACCCAAAGTTAAATTAACATATGTGTGTGTGTGTGTTGTGTAAACCAATAAGCCAAACTTGGCCCTTTCCTCCCCAGTCTGCTCTCTGAGAGTGAGAAGCGGCCCTTCATTGAAGAAGCTGAGCGCCTGAGACTTCAACACAAAAAGGACTACCCAGACTACAAGTACCAGCCTCGGAGACGCAAGATCACCAAACCTGGCCAAGGGGACTCAGTCCCCAGAGCTGGATTGAACCAACAACCACACCATCCACATCACCAGCAACAGGGCCTGTATAAGACTGAACCGGGCATGTCTCGGCTGGTGGGCGTTGGGGATGGACACCCTCACTACCATTCCGACAGGACAGGTGAGTGGACTGGGTTCAGCAGTGTGTTGATTTGAATACCGGTAGTTCAAATCCAAGTTGTCGTACAGTGTTTATACTTTAATTAAGCTCAATTTCTCATACAGTTTGGTATATTAAGTATCGCTTATTGCTTTTTATATTATTACTATTGCTTGACAAAGTCTTGGATATCATTTTACATAAAGGTCCATTTAATACAGTAACATAAAACTGTAGACTCTGAACCTACAGTATGAGTCATTCCTTGCCATTTCTGACTAAAGAGAACAGAATAATGGATACAGTCCTGCAATAGTTCAGCTATAGCTTGCAGTAAGGCTGCATGCCCTATGATGATTTTTATTTTGTTTATTTCTCCGGGACCCTAGGACACCCCCACGGACCGCCGACACCTCCTACCACCCCCAAAACAGACCTTCCCCTGGGTATCAAGCATGAGGGACACCGTCCCCTGACCAGCAGCAGCACCAATAGTGGTTCTGTTTCCATTCCAAACACTGGTCGTCAGAACATTGACTTCAGTAACGTGGACATCTCAGAGCTCAGCACTGATGTCATCAGCACCATGGAAGGGTTTGATGTCCATGAGTTTGACCAATACCTGCCTCTCAATGGCCATGGATCCGCCCCTTTACCCCCACCGGAGAACGGGCATGGACCTAGCAACCATTCGGTATCCCTGCTCCCGTCTTACACCCACTCTCACTCTGAAGGAGTGTCCCCTTGGGTTGTTAAAAATGGAAGTTCTATGGCCGGATTATCGCCTTCACCTTCTCCATCTTCATCCAATACTGACAACAGAAGGACACATACTGACGTTACCCACAGACCTCGCATTAAAACCGAGCAGATGAGTCCCGGCCACTACAGCAGCCATTCCTCCCACTGCTCGTCTACCTCCTCTTCTTCACCCCCACCACCACCACCCCACCCCGAATACACCTCCCTCGGTTCGGGTACCTGCCTTATCCCCACCTCCTCCATCACCACCTCCTCTTCCTCCACATCCAGTTCATCTTCCTCCATTGGGCATTGCGACTACACCGACCTGCAGAGTCCCAGTGGCTTCTACAGTGCCTACCCCGGGTATACCGCTGGGCTCTACCAGTACCCCTATTTCCACTCATCCCGCAGGGCCTACACCTCGCCTCTAATTAACAGCCTAGCCCTGGCTCCTCCTCCTCACAGTCCGCCTGCCGGCTGGGAGCAGCCTGTCTACACTGGCCTTACCAGGCCCTGAAGGAGGAGGAGGAGAAGGAGAAGAGGAACCAAAGATCTTTAATGATGCTGAGGCTTTAAATGTGTTGTTTGCTCAACTGCCCAGCTTTAAAATAATTTGTAACTTAAGATGTGGTGGTTTGAGTTATTATGAGGTTATTGTTAAGGAATCAAACTAAATCACCACATTATTCATCCATTATTTCCATCGTAAGACAGCATCTTTCTAATGTAAAGTCCTATGAGGATACGTCATGCAACACCAATGTACTGTACACAGGACAGTGCAATGGGAACCACCCAAAGGGGCTTGTGGTTCTTTTCTTTTGTTCTTTTTTTACTCTGTGCAATGCTTTCGAATTTGAGTACTTGGAGTAATAATCAGAGTTGGAGTACATTGTATGAACTGCACATCATTATGGGACACAGAAAGACTGTTTCCTTGTATTAAAAAGGAGAAGACGGAAACAGTACAGTATGTGCCTTTTTTGGTACAGAAAGTAGCAGTGACTCAAGTTTGTCCCCGGAGAGAGTAAGAATTTTACTGGTTTTCATTTTGGCCAACAATGGACCAGTGGACAATTATATACTTCATTCTACATTCACCAGATGAATGTATTGCAGTCTAGTAGTAGAACAGAAAGGACATTGCCTGTCATGACTTGGAAATTTACATAAATATGTGATACCTCTGTGAGGGTAGGGGGGGGGGGCCCGGGGGGTCCTCAATAACCCTGAGTCCAGAATAATGAAACATATGTAGTTATGCTTCCTTTTTGGAATTCCAAGAATTGTTTCAACATTCTATAGTATTGCACAACCATTTGATTATGCAAACACATGATTTTCGACTATTATGCTCCAATTTCAGTCTTGAGGCCAGAAAATGCAGTTAAACTTAGTAATATGGGTTGATACTTAGCTATATGGTTAAAATACTGGTTTGGAGTATCAATCAAGATAAGGTAAACCCCAGACTTTGTTAATGTAGGCCTACTTGTATTTTTTTGTTTTAAACATTACAATTTCAATCCATGCTATTTCTTTTTACCTGAGCTTACGAAGTTCCACATGGAATAAAAAGTTAATATTATAAAATAAACATATTCACAGTTTAGAGTTTAATATATGTTCCCAAGTTCCAATACGTATTTCATGCACAACCTTTCCCCCCCTCTGAAACCAGTCTGCTGTTGACTGTCACTCATTGCAGCATGGTTTCCAGATTATCAACAGGCGAACAGGTGTGGCAGTTATGTTTCCTGTGCTGGGGATTAGCTAAATTTCATGGTTCCGTCCCAGTTGGAACTGTCTGCTACACTAAATGATGGACAGGACAGCTGGACTGTAGTTTTCCATAAAGGGCAGCACAAAAGGTTTATGAAAATAAATATGAAATAAAGAAATGGCTTACAATGCAATGCCGATTTGTGATTTGATGCATTGTAGTTGACACTAGGACAACAAAATGCTGGCATCAATCAGTTATTGGACCTCTCAGTTACAGTTCTATTCTAACTATTAATGTCAAATGCCCTGCCACCCAAATAAGCTACTAAGGGGCCTCTGGGTAATCAGACACTCTGGAGTGATCTGAAGGGGAATTTCATTCCTTTGTTTGCAGAAATGATGAAACCCATCTTTCTTTGTAACGAGTGAGGAGAAGTAATAATTTACCTCTGACATTCAAACTAGAAATGCTAGCATTGATACTTTTGCATCTGCTGCAGAAGTCAGTCTAGACTATAGACATAAGAGCACCACACATCAACGGTGATCAACTGGCCTGGCTTGGAACCACGGACTATACAGAAAATCCTCCTTTAGCTCAAATACAAATTACAGGTCTATTTGGTTACATTTTGTACACTTTGAGTTACAAGTTAGCGCTGAGGATTTTACTGTGTTCTAAAGAGACATGTCAAAATGTCACATTTCCAACAGGACCCCCTTCCTCGCCTCAACACAATTGTATCACTGACACTGTTATGAAAAATGCAGAAGAGGAACTCACAAAGTGTTATATTTCAGATTAGATTGGATTCAGATTTGACATAATAACCTGAGTTGCAGTGACTAGTATGCTGTCTTTTAGAAGTACAGAGCCATATAACCGATATATGAGTTTAATCTCTTTTCCTGATTAAATGCAATTTAATTTATCATAAAATATTGATTTATTGGATTAATAAATGTGTCTGAACATGCTTTGATTGTGAGAAAACAAGAAAAGGGAACCATGTATTAGGGTGTATGCACAATGCACGTACGTACATGCGTGCATGCGTACGCGCGCAGCCGCGCGCACGCACGCACACATGCGCGCACGCGCGCGCGCACACACACACACACACACACACACACACACACACACACTCACACACACACACTAAATGGCCCACAGTGAGTGCCAGTGGCGTACTGAGCATTCAGTTCAGCTTCATGACAAACATAGTGCTTCAGAGGTCCCACCCTGTTTAAAAGACTTCCTTTGTGGCAGTGACTTACATCTCAGTGGCTCACTGTCTGCCCAGTTTACCATGGCAATATGGTTGCCAATGACAACAACCCTGCCAGACAGAAACAACATTGATTTACCCATGATTCCCTTGGAGACCTTGCCGGAGTTTGCATGTGTGTATATTTGTGTGTCAGTGCGTTTAATGCAGGAGTGGCCAGGATCTGGCCACTCCTGCATCTGGCCACTCCTGACGGATCGTCAGGAGACCAACAATTTTTCGTGCATGCTGTTTTAGACAAATATGGCATGGCACATGCCATGCCATATTATGTACCATGTACATATGCCCGGTACCATGTACATATTGTAACATATGGCATGTACATGCACTGTATGTATGTGTTGATCATAACTTGTAGGCCTACAATACTTTTTGACAGGGCACATGGCTCTGGATGAATGCACATTGGCAAAGTAAATCTAACAGTCTAACATGCATGGCTGCTGATATCGATATGAGAGGAGTGCCATCTGCTGGCCAGAATGACAAATGAGCAGTGTCCACTTAAGGCTTCTTTGCATCACTTTTATAAATGTCTACCCCATCTTGTGGTGTTCTCATAATGTGTTATATTATAATACAGAGAATACATTCCAGTAAAACTATTTTAAATATTGCCTTTTATTTATTTTGATTTTTTTATTTGGAGACATTTACTGTCAATTAATTATTAATTTAGCCACTGCACCAAATGCATTATTTTTGAGCACATGGTAAATGGTGCATTTATATAGCAGCTTTATTCATAGAGCTGCACGAAACATTCATGGCAGAGGAAACCCTGCTCATCAGGAGCCATCAGGGGTTCAGTGTCTTGCTCAAAGAAACATGTGGCCAGGAGGCACAATTCCGAACTAACACTAACCCTAACCCTAACCTCCGTCTTAACCGGCCACATAGGTCGCTAACCCTAACCTCAGTCTTAACCGGCCACACTTCAGTCTTAACCTGCCATGTAGGTTGATAACCCTAACCTCAGTCTTAACTGGCCAGGTCAGACTAACGGGCGGTCAGACTTACGGTACGGGCAGTCCCCGGCCAGGTATAGAGCTGGTCATCAAACTAGGAACCTTCTGATTCCAAGACGGCAACTCTACCTCCTGAGCCACTGCCACCCACAGAAACACATCTACTGGCCACTGTGCCTCTTTGTAGTAACACATGTGTAGTGTAGAATAACATGTATTTTCATGTTGTTTTGTGGCTGATAATGCAATGCCAACAAGGTGTGCTTATAATAAATAATAATAAAAAAAACTATGAGCCAGCAGGAGATAGGCTAGAGGCCCCGCTTAGCCGATGATTTCATAAAAAAAAGAAAGAAAAGAAAAGATATATTTAAAATTTGTCCATTGCAGTGAATCTACTGTAACATATTTCAGTGTACACAAAAGACATACCAGTCTATCAATTAATTTCAGCTTCAGCTGTATTGACAGATTTTCAGGAAGAAATTAACTACCATCATTGTCTGTTACACTTACGCACTATTTTCAAAGAATTAAAAATAAAAAAATCTTCAAAACAGCTGATCTACAAGTTCAAGCTGCGTTGTGAGCTTGTAGATCCACTATTTTCAAAGAATTGACAAACATTTTTCGAAATCTTTGAAACAATGAATGCCTATAATGGCATGCCCAAAATGGGTGGCGGGCGCATATCAAATAAATTACAATCCAGTCACATTACAATCTTTTTTAAGCAGCATTCACGTCCACAATAATTTAATATATACAGTAGTTCAAATAAATAAAGAAAACAGCTATCAGATTTTGGCATAAAATAACCATGTCTGAATGTAAATTGTAAAACTGCAGCTACATTATGTGAGGCCATTTCAGAGTTTGTACTTTTTTCTTTTTTTATGCATATAAGCACCTTGTAGAGTAGATTAATCTTCAGCAGATTCTAATGCCAAAGAATATGTATTTTACAGGGTCCTATTAATCCAGAAGTTTTCCAAGTAAATCACAATTCCCCACAGGATAAAAAGCCACAGTCACCTTCAAAACTGTACATTCAATAAATTAACTATATCCACTGTCTTTGTTAAGCACACGCCGAAATGACTCAAAATGACATAATTACACTGACTAGATCACAGGTGGAATGAACATTCACAAGGCGGGGGGGGGGGGGGGGGGGGGGGGGACTGGGGGGGGGCTGATGCACAGATGGTAGAGAGTCAACATGAAAAACTGAGGGAGGGGGGGGGGAGGGGGGGGGACATGATAATGCCTAGCAACTGATGATTGCAATACCTTCTGAAACTTTGGGCTCTGACCACTAAACTTTCATCCACAAAATAAGATGCGAGAGTTCTATTACAACATGAGCATTTTGCTGTTTGGACATCCTCCTCCTTCCTGTTTCTCTCTTCTTGCCCCCATTGTTAGTTTCCTTCCTGGATTCTTCCTGTCCTGCCACACAGGTACAGTACAGGTACAGTACAGCAGGGTCCACCATCTCTGGTTGTGCAGTGGGTTCTTCTCTCGCTCTATGTCTCTATGGTCTGAATGAGACGGGGCCGTTCCCCTTGAGTTTGCGGCTCTGTGAAGCCCGCGCCGGTCTTCAAGGCTTGTGTTTAAAATGGGCCTCCACTACGAAGGCAAGCAAAAAACAATGACCACACTGTGACAATCACCACTGCAATGCAGTATGTTTCACACTAGAGTTGCTTTCAGAAGGATAACCCATAAAGAGTCCAAAGCACTGTGAATGCAGCTGTAACTGCAGAACTTGTGCAGCAACCGGTGCACTGCTACTGTACAGCCTGCTTCAGTCTTGATGCTTTACAGTCGAATGTACCAATATACCTCTCAGAGTAACGTTTGACTTTACTACTTTCTATTTCTGCATTATACATACACTTTAGCTTTCAGATATAATTTAGACGTTAGTGATCAATTACTAACAGTATACCTTTAACTATTCTAATGCTCAATATGGCTATTGAATGTACAGAATATGGCAATATTCAATCATTAGTGTGGATGGTCAGTCACACAGCAACCAGACTATTATTATTGTCAGTTCTAGTTTCTAGAGTAACTGACGTCATGTGTGGGTTTTCCATTATTATAAATAGACGCACGCACATATCAAAGGATGTTACGGGTGCTGAACAAAAATACGTATAGTTTAGAAGGAAGGATGTTTTCCATTATTATGTCATAATAATCTATGGGGTCTAGGGAGTTTTCCATTATTATGATGTATGACATACTGTATGACATCAGCATCTGCACTTATATCAAGCCTGGTAAAATGTAGAGGCAACAACAATTGCTAATTGCATCATTCTGGTTTTACATTACTATTGATAGTGGATACATGTTTAGCATGAATTAATTCCTAATCATCAAACCATGGCAGCATACAGTATGAGCAAGTACTACCCATTTAGCTATACAGGGAATGGTAAAAATATAACTTCAGAACCTATAGCTTTACATTAATTTACTTTATAATAACACCCGTGTACGTTTCCTTGTACCTGCATATTCCTGAGGCCTCATTGGTCGATTGATGACCCTCTGAAAGGCTGCTATCCAATCCCGCTGCTCTGCCTCTGTCTCGCATGCAAACAGGAACTTCCTGTCTGGTGTTACTATGGTGATTCCGTGGCTCCATCGGTGGCCCTGTGTGGATAAGGGCAGGCCTGAGAGCACAGTGTAGCTGTTCTCTTTACTGCCAATAAACACTTCACCACGAGCAAAGGCATCCTGAGTGGGGAGGGGGAGAAACAGAGACAGAGACACACAGAGACAGACAGAGACAGATAAATACATGGAACAGGAATCAAAGAGTCAGAGATAAATACAGTGGGACAGCGAAAGAGAGCAACAGAGGGATACATGAAAAGTAAAGTACAGTGTCAACGACATAATGAAAGAATTTTAAATTGAGAACCCGAAAGGGTAACATTGGAACAAAATGATCATGAATCGTGAGTGAGTTTATTTTGTCATCTTAACACCCGGATTAATTTCTACTTGCAAAAAAGAGATTTCAACCTTACTACTACTATTTACTACTAGGACTTATCAGAGGAAATTATGTAAAAATTATGCAATTATGCAAATTTGATGCACATTTATAATAATAATTAAAATAAGAATAATAAATTAATAATTTTCATTTGGGGGATATCTATTTTACTTACTTTTATCAGGGTTAAAGGTCAAAGGTCATAGGTTAAAAATGGTTCAAAATTGAGTCCAGAAATTTTTCATTTGTGTGAATTTCAGCCTCTGGGGGGTATTTATATGCAAATATCATGACCAATGGCATTGCAATGAACATCAATGATGACATTTAGGTGAAAAAAATAACATCATTTTTGTTTAATTAATTAAAATATGTTGTATTATTGCAACGCTGGGTGTTACAGGGTTAAAGGTCATGTGAGTTGACAGTCCACATAAGCAACCTGATCAGCTGAAGGAGGGGCATGGGCATGTTCTCACCAGAGGGTCTTTGAAATACATGAGTCTCCTGTCATCCATAGTGAACCACCTCTTCTTAAAGCCCTCTGTGTGCTGTATGTGTGTGTGTGTGTGTGTGTGTGTGTGTGTGTGTGTGTGTGTGTGTGTGTGTGTGTGTGTGTGTGTGTGTGTGTGTGTGTGTGTGTGGGGAGAGAGAGAAAATAGAAAGCTGTCAGTGCATTATGATCAAAATGAATAGCAAATCATTGGGTGTATATCTTGGGTTAGACATACAGTAGGCTACAGTGCAGTACAGTAAAATAAAGTACATATAACCGTGGTTGTGGTAGACACTAATGTATTTACAAAGACCAACCTTTGGGCCTGTTTTCTCCATAAAGCCTTCTTTCATGAAGTTTCTTGTCAGCTTTGGTACCAGCTGGAGAGAACAAGATAAAGAACATGACATACAATAGAAAAATCATAGTTTGGAAGGTATATTCTAGCAACATGGATACTACATCTACCACATACACATAATGTCCCCATATATATTTCAGCCCCCTATTTTTTTTTTTGCATGAATCCCTCCTGCCCCAGGGTATGGTGCTGTTGGGATTGTGATGTACCAGGAAGCAGCGCCCTCCACAGGGACAGAGCTGAGATTACAGGAGCAGGGACAGGGGGTCCTAGGGAGGTGGATCAAAGTGCTGTGTGAGTGTGAAGAACTGAGCAGTGGGGAATTGTTACCCTGCAATGCATCAGTCATGTGTGTGTATATGTGTACACAAAAGATAACTTGAGAATGGATTTCATTTTCTGTCCTAAAGAGATGATTAACCTCTGGGTCCAAAAAGTAATATGTCTAGGAAAGTACAGACGTAGCACAAGAGATGTTGGCGCAGTTTTTCTTTCCTTTCATGTCTGCCCAGGTAAAGCTGAGAGACCCTGCATGAAGTGTGCCCTGGTCAGCAAAGAACTAGAGTTACTGTTTTTTGTTAGTTTCTTCTCATGGAGTCGGCCAGTAAGTATACTGTATATGATGCCGAATTCAGGACCCTCATGGACAAACAGCAATCCCCCCCATATAAGGATAACCACCTGTCAGTGGGGAATGTTGGCTGGGAGGAGGAGCAGGACTAAGGCCCTATACGTCCTCTCTGGGGACATATAGGGCCTTACACTGCTGTACGTTTTGTTTCATCTCCTTCTCACACTTGGGCAGAAAGTTATGGTCTATACATAAGACCTGCTACTGTAGCAATCACTGACCCCGCCTTTGTCTCCTCTTTAGTGATAAAGAGAGAGGAGTAGACAGAGGGACAGAGAAGGGACAGTGAGGGAGAGAGAGTGTGGGTAGGGGTTCGTTCCCATGGAGCATAAGACGATAATGCAAATAATCAGCAGACACAACTATTCGAGTAATCACATCACCAATATCCATGTGTACACAAATATTTCTTATTTGCATGTACATGCACTCCTTGTCTGTCAAACACAATGTTTAAAGCCTGTCATTTATTAATGAAGTCGTTTACATTACTTTGAGGCTCTGCTTTTCTGCGAGATGGAAGAGCCTTGCAATTTTAATGTGCTATAATTGCTTCTGAAAAGCAGAAGACTATATCAACCAACGCTATTTAATTAATGACAACCAGATGCCAAATGTGTAATAGCTGTTCAAAGCGATGCAGCAAATTATGCCTGACAGTCTTCATCTACTTGTGCAGTTGATCAAAATACATCAACTTTAATGTACCAATAGGATATGAACCACATATATTTGATACCTCTCTGTTTCGTCACATCTATCCCTATCTTTGTTCCTCTCCAAACTATGTAACACATAAAACATGTATTAATAATTTTGTATCAACATTATGAACAATGTGCCTCTGTTAAATATTTCCTTAAAGACTTTTAAATGTCACATAAACATAAAGTGATCATTTCAGATGACAGTATTCACAGATTTAATAAAGCTTAAGCCAGGGTTTAAATGATATTCTTTAGCTATTGTTGAGAACTTAAATATTTCCATTATCACAGCATTAGATTTGCTGCATCATTATACCATATTGTATAACTTCACATTTTAACCAGAAGTGCATTGCATCTCCTCTGTGTAGAAGACTTTGTTATGGTATTGCAGATTCAATACAATGTATTCAGTATTAGGCTAGAGACTACGGATATTCTAGTTAACAGAGTTTGTTCCAACCTCTTCATCGCTGGCTCCGGGGAAGGCAACCTGCAGGTAGTGAAACCTGGCGGCTCTGATGGCGTTGAACCAATCAACCATTTCCTGTAGGAACAAGCATACTGGTCAACGTCCTTCATTTATCCTCAACAGATGGCGCCGGTGGCAAGAGAGGCATCTCGAAAGCATCTCAGAATTAATGTCCTGTGCTGTCAAAACATTTCAATAAGGCCATAAGACGATGTATCACATTGATTGGACCTCTAGTATTTATTTTAACAATAAACCATTATTATAGGGCTTATCTTATTATCTTTGGGGGCACTGGTGTATTATTTGGTGTCGGTGTCAAGTATTGCGACATGCATATAATGCAAACGTTGTTGATGGCTGTGATGATATAGAATTACTGAACTCTATTTCTGTTTGCTATGACACTATATGACCAGCAGAGGATGCAAGGAACTCTTCATTTCTGCTTTACTCCCTCTTTCTCTTTGTTTTCATCTCTTGACTGACTATCTCTGTCTCTGTTGTTCTCTCTCTGGCTAGCTAAGTATGACTCGCCTTTTCTACTCTCTCTTTCTCTTTCTTTCTTTCTTTCTTTCTTTCTTTCTTTCTTTCTTTCTTTCTCATCTGTCCAACTACATCTCCATCTTTCTCCATAATTTTTCTTATTGGCTATGACTCACTTTATCTCCCTCCCTCCACCTCTTCCTTTCCTCACTCTCTTTTTCACTCTCCCTTTCTTAATTCCTGCCTTCATCCCAGAGGAGTAGTGGCATTGGGAGCAATGATTTGTGTGCTCAGCATTAAAATCCCAGAGAGACTGTGTGTGTGTGTGTGTGTGTGTGTGTGTGTGTGTGTGCGTGCGTGCGTGCGTGCATGCGTGCGTGCGTGCTTGCGTGCGTGCATGTGTCTGGTTAGGGAAACAGACTCTGTTACTGGGCAGATTAAGGACCAAAGGATTCGACTGCCTCACTGGATGGCACAGCATAAAAAGAAAATATGAAAAACTAAAAAATGTGGATCTCTGCATCAACATGGGACGGCATGGCCCCTTGGACTTCATGTGGCCAGCCTGTGAAGTCTGTCATCATCATCATCAATGATGTCAGAGGTCTACAACATATGACTCCCAATATGGGCAACATTTCAGTCAAATCAAAGCCACATTTCCTCCATTATTAAGTGTCCACATTTCCAAAACAAAATCACACCTGTGTGAAGTGAGGGGCGCTCTTATCATACATCATCATACATCATCTCATTCCGGCCAATCACAATTTGCATCCTCACTTTTCCGTCTTCACTTTTCTGTCCTCACTTTTTATCCTCAGCCAATCAAATCATCGCTATGTGGTTCACACAAACACACAAAGATGGACATAGGAGGGGCTAGCACGCCTCAAAAATATGTGAAAAAATAAATTAGTGGAGGTATTTCTGTAGCCTACTGGAAGTGTGCACAAGAAATGTGGCACTGATCGGTCCATCGGTTTGCAGGATTAGCTACAGACAGACAGACAGACAGACAGACAGGCGCACACACGCACGCACGTGCGCACATGCACACGCGCACATGCACACACACACACACACACACACACACACACACACACACACACACACTCACACTCACACTCACACTCACACTCACACTCACACACACACACACACACACACACACACACACAGAGATGGCTATAGCCATAAAAACATAAGAGCATCAGCTTATGTTTTTATGGTGTTGGCTGTGCAGCCACTCGTCCAGATACTAGTCTATAATATGATTGTGCAACTGGAGCCTGAGGTACATGCAGGCGCAATGTGTGGAGGTTTGTACATCTATCCTTATGCAGCCCACCTAACAATGTACAGAAATGAGAAATACTGTCAGGAGTTTAACATTTAGAAATGGGAGTTAGGTCAGTGTAAAGATAAAACACTTGTTGCCTAGTGCCTACCAACACAGAGGCCTGGGTTCAATTCCTCTGGCCTGGCCAGGCGCTAACTCTACCAACACAGAGGCCTGGGTTCAGTTCCTCTGGCCTGGCCAGGCGCTAACTCTACCAACACAGAGGCCTGGGTTCAGTTCCTCTGGCCTGGCCAGGCGCTAACTCTACCAACACAGAGGCCTGGGTTCAGTTCCTCTGGCCTGGCCAGGCGCTAACTCTACCAACACAGAGGCCTGGGTTCAGTTCCTCTGGCCTGGCCAGGCGCTAACTCTACCAACACAGAGGCCTGGGTTCAACTCCTCTGGCCTGGCCAGGCGCTAACTCTACCAACACAGAGGCCTGGGTTCAGTTCCTCTGGCCTGTCCAGGCGCTAACTCTACCAACACAGAGGCCTGGGTTCAGTTCCTCTGGCCTGGCCAGGCGCTAACTCTACCAACACAGAGGCCTGGGTTCAACTCCTCTGGCCTGGCCAGGCGCTAACTCTACCAACACAGAGGCCTGGGTTCAACTCCTCTGGCCTGGCCAGGCGCTAACTCTACCAACACAGAGGCCTGGGTTCAATTCCTCTGGCCTGGCCAGGCGCTAACTCTACCAACACAGAGGCCTGGGTTCAATTCCTCTGGCCTGTTGCCTAGTGCCTACCAACACAGAGGCCTGGGTTCAGTTCCTCTGGCCTGGCCAGGCGCTAACTCTACCAACACAGAGGCCTGGGTTCAATTCCTCTGGCCTGGCCAGGCGCTAACTCTACCAACACAGAGGCCTGGGTTCAATTCCTCTGGCCTGTTGCCTAGTGCCTACCAACACAGAGGCCTGGGTTCAATTACTCTGGCCTGGCCAGGCTCTAACTCTACCAACACAGAGGCCTGGGTTCAATTCCTCTGGCCTGGCCAGGCGCTAACTCTACCAACACAGAGGCCTGGGTTCAATTCCTCTGGCCTGGCCAGGCGCTAACTCAATTGGCAGTGTTTTTGGGTGGGAGACCAGCAAGGAATTATGTTGTGCATGTTCAGTGGGGAGGGGATCGGAGGGAGATGTGCTATGCTCTGCAATGAAACTCCTCCTAGTCCTGTCAGGTGAAAGGAAACAGCCTGGCGACTCTGTGTGTATAAATGGAGACATGTGGCTCCGTCACCTACACAATGCTTGAGTATAGGTGGCTGCGTCCACTCTACAGTCTACACAATGCTTGTGAAGTTGTGATTCCACCAGAGTCATGTTTCAGATGTACCAGATGTGTCTCTCCACTACACTAGTCTGTGATGGTTCTGGCCTACTCAAATGTGTATTTTCAATTTTTACAACAGTACCATTTTAACAGTTTAAAACTGAAATGAAAAAAGAAAAAAAACTCTGTATAGGCTTGTTGTTTCAAAAGGTGTTTGAAGCTGTACACAGAACACAACCATGTCGCAGACACATCATAGATCTGAGCACTGTGGAATCCAGGGGCCAGTCTACTTTACCTTGGAATCACTGTGGTAGACAAAGATATTCCTAGTGCTGTTGTCCTTCAGGTAGGTGATCTGCAGGCCACACGGGTTACCGATCTTGGCTGGCTGGAATGTGGCATTGAGCGTTTCAATCTTCATCATCGCCTTGGGGTCCCTGGCCTTAGAAGGAGGCACAGACAACAAACAGGACAACAAATATTATGGTTACATATCTACCCATGGACCCATAGTGCTTCTTTCCTCAGTCTTTCTATTTTTTTGCTAAATCAAACGTCTATCGAAAGGCCTTTGTGTAATCAGGGTGCCAATGACAGCAAGTCACATGTTCGATCCCCGAGCCTGACTAACTTTTCTGCATGTCACTTCCTGTCTCCGTTTCCTCTCACTCTTCCACTGTAGTATCAAAATCACAAAAAATATCTTGGATTTTTTATTTTGTATTCTTTGTTTGATTCTCCAAAATGCTCTATTGCAGCATTTTGTTTTTATATTTAGGCGTTGCTTATATAGAGTGAGAGATCGATCCCCCACTTATAAGGGCATTACTGACTAATGTGGGAAAAACACAGAAAAAGTGTTCCAACACTGTATACTGTATACTGATGGACGAAAATGGTGTGATGGACTACACAAGTGCTCATTGTCTCCACCAGGCCGAAGGCATGGTGAGAGAGTATGTTTTGCACTCCGTCCGTGTGTGTGTCCGTCCGTGTGTGTGTGTGTGTGTGTGTCCGTCCGTGTGTCCTTCCGTCCGTCCGTTACCAGCTAATCTCCGGCACCATTAACCCGGTCGATGCCAAACTTTGCACACACACTCCCTAGATGCCAACGATGAACCTCTGCCCCGCATTTTCCAGAACGGCCTGTTATAGCGCCACCATGAGGCAGCTTTTCACATTTGTTACCTAAAACTGCACCGATCTGCGTGAAACGTTGCATGCACACTCCCTAGAGGCCAAGGACAAACCTTTGACCTGCATTTTCCGCATCTGCCTTTTATAGCGCCACCAGGAGGCCGACTTTTGTAAAACACATTTTTGGATATTACTCCTCCAGATTCTGTCCAAAAATCTCACAAATCGTTACACAGTATCTCTATGGTCATGTGCTCAAGTCGGATCTGTCCGATATTTCATATTCCACCCTAATTGGATATAATTGCCTTTCACAGTTTGCAAGATTGCCCCGTTTTGAACAAAAGCCTCAAATCATGAACACAGCATGCAATTTACGTGAAATCTTTCACACATTTTCTTACTAGGCTGAGGAATATATCCCACCCTTTTCACTTTGGCCTGTTATAGCGCCACCAACAGGTTGATTTTTGCAAAACAGGTTGATTGGAACAAAATGCCTCAAATCATCCAATTGCCATACAAGGCAAATATGTTTATATTACTACTAAACATTTTGCCAAACATCTCACACAGTCCTATCCTCCTGGTGGAGACCTGTGCCCAGAAGGGCACTTTTTCTAGTTTATTTTATAATGTGCAACATTTTCAGATGGAAAAATGTGGGCCGCGCCCTGCTTACGTCCTGCTTGTTGAAGTACTTGAGGGCTCCCTCTCTCTCAGACAGGATGAACTTTCGGCTGAGGAACTGCCCGTTGTCTCGCCCTCGTTTCCATAGAAACCCTTCTCGGTACCCTGGGTAGAGACAGATGAAGAGAGGAAGAAGAGGGCGGTGATGCAGGAATCCTTCTGGTACTGCATCAAATGTCCCACCCATCTATAATAGTTTCAAATGTTTTGTTTAAAAATTATTGTTGATTCATTTCTAATATTGTTCATGCTCTACATGTATCGTTTGTTGTACGTATTTTCTGTGAGGTGCACGGAAAGTTCAGTACAAGATAATATGACACAAAGGAAGAACAATTCCACGGTGAAAAGACTGATGACACATTGCTTCTATTTATACACATTTGTTATTTTCTATTTCTGTATCAGTATTGCCCACACAATTAGCTTCCTCTTTCTCTTCTTCTTCTCCTCCTCCTCCTCCTCCTCCTCCTCCTCCTCCCCTCTCTCTCTCTCTCTCTCTCTCTCTCTCTCTCTCTCTCTCTCTCTCTCTGCTGTCTATTTCTGTCTCCCAAAAGCATTTTACCCCCTTTCTTTCATATTTATAGATTTATTTCTTGCATGCGCACACACACACACACACACACACACACACACACACACACACACACACACACACACACACACACACACACACACACACACACACACACACACACACACACACACACACACACACACACACACACACACACACACACAGTTTGCTTGTAGTTGTACACAGTAACACAGACTTAACATGTTCTCACTCTCTGTCAGACATGCCTCTGCTAATGTTGACATGCTCCACACTGTAAAATTGATGTCCTCTGTTACACTCTGTGGCCTCATACACATATATCAAACACATGTTCGGTGTCTTGCTTCCAATCAAACACAAATGTTTGGTCAAACCATGTGACTCCCTTTTGAAAAGCATTGTGGCGGCTATTAAACACTCCTCTCTCTCTCTCTCTCTCTCTCTCTCTCTGACTCCCTTTTGAAAAGCATTGTGGCGGCTATTAAACACTCTCTCTCTCTCTCTCTCTCGCTCTCTCTGCGTCTTCTGACTTCCTGTCCCCGGAGCCTCTTTGTTCTTCATTCCATCTTCTCTCTACCGCACCTCCGTTATTTCTTCCTTCCCAGCCAGTCCCTCCCTATACCTCTCTTCAGTTCCCGCTCAACTACCACCTATAGCCCCCCCCCCCCCCCCCCACCAGCTCTTTATCGGTTTTCTCTCCTCCTTCCAAGTCTATCTCTACCCTCGACAGCGTTATCAGTCCAGTGAATGGTGAGATACCCTGGCATGTGTCTGTCTTCCAAAGTTACTCTCTCTCTCTCTCTCTCTCTCTCTCTCTCTCTCTCCCAAGGCTTCTGTGTTCTGTCTCACTCTCTGTTTCAATCCCTCTCTCTTCTTCACTGCTTCTGTCTATCTCCCTCTCTCTCTGTGTGACATTGTGGCATCAAACATTCCCCTAGAATAGCATTACCTCATTGATCAATAGCCCTAGCTCGCTCTCCCTCGCTCCGTCTCCTCTGCGCCCCTCACACCCCTTTCCAGATCCCCATGATCCTCTCTTCCCTCCCTGCACCTCCCTCTTCGTCACCCTCTGCGTCCTCCTCTCTTCTGTCCCCATCATCATCTTTCCTTCTCTCCTTCCCAGCCCTTCCTTATCCCCCCCCCCCCACCCCCCTCTCTCTCTCTCGTCTGCATTTTGGATCAATGTGGAAATTGTCCACTGCTAAGGCCAGGTTACTTCCAATAGTCGCACGTATACACCCACATGCACACGGACGCACACACCCACATACAAATTTAGCTCTATGGCAGTCATTGTGCTCTATTTGGCAGTCATTCTGCTGATATCGGATATCCCCATCTCTCTCTCTCTCTCGCACACGCACACGCACACGCACACACAAACACACACACACACACACACACACACACACACACACACACACACCCTCTCACAATGCTGTGTCAGCACATTTACATGCTTAAAAAATACTGTAATCATGCTTATGGTCCCACACTATGGTATTGCTAGTCCCCTGAAGCCTACAGTGTCTGTGCGTGTGTGTGTGGATGTGTTTCCATCCCAGTTAAATTAATGGTGAACATATGAGATCATTGTCTGACAATGAAAAAAAAACTCTTCCTTCAATACGAGTGAGAGTGCTTTAGAGTAATGGGAAATGGACAGCACGCTCGCACGCACGCACGCAGTTAGTCCGTCTCCCCTCGTGACAAAATCAGGGATTGAATTCCCATGGGAATGTCCATATAGGGAGATCCCTGATGTCCCTATATAGCAATAGCGCCAATGCTAGCGAGCTAAAGCGAGGTCCATCCTTGCTCCAGAAAACGCCAATGTTCAAATCGCGATCACCAGAAAATCTGAAATGCGTCCGAACATCGTCGATCTGATCAAAACCACGGACAGCGCCGTAGTTTCTGAGAAAAGAGCATATAAGGCTGTGGCTAAAACAGAAGCTAATGTGGTTGGCCGTGCAGACACGGTGCAGACGAGGCCCTAGCAACCGTGCCTAGCAACCGGAGCGCTTCCAAAAAATGGAAAATAGCGAGGCATTCTTATATCGAATATTAAACGCCTTAGGATGAGTATACTCGTCTAGAGCACCTCGTGTATTTATTTAATTGGACGAGTATACCCGTCCTTAGCATCAGATGTGTTAAAATCTTAGTGTTTTGCCAATTATTTGGGGACCCACCTGCAATATCCCCACTGCCCACCAGTAGGCTCTGGCCCACAGGTTGGGAATGGCTGCTGTGGAGGATATAAATGTGTGGGAATTGTGTAAACAGACAAGGAGATTTCAAGGTTCTGTCCAGCAGACAGTAAACACTTCCGTGTTGACAGTTATGACAGAGAAATGGTTTCCTCTTCAGTGTGTGTGTGTGCGTGCGTGCGTGCCTGCGTGCGTGCGTGCGTGCGTGCGTGCGTGCGTGCGTGCGTGCACTAGTGTACTCACCTGCAGAGTAAGGCTCCTGTTTCTCAATGAATTCAAACTCGTTTCTCTCGTACCTGGCTCGGATCCACTGCTCCCTCAGCAGCCTGGAAACATGTGACAGCACACCCATGCACGCACCCACACACGCGCACATGCGCACGCACACGCACACACGCACACGCACACACACGCGCACACGCACACGCACACGCACACACACACACACACACACACACACACACACACACACACACAGTTAGCTTCATCGCCTACTCTAGCCGACAGTATAACTCATTAGAGCATCCTTTAGCATGTTTATAATAAAATGGTCATACATTTGTTCCAGTGACCAGTGTGTTTGTGTGTGTGTGCGTGTGCGTGTGCGCGTGCGTGTGCATTTGTGCACGTACGGTGTGTGCGTGTGGAAGATATTATGGCTTTTATTTATTTATTTGTCCCTATTTTGGGTGGTAAATGGTGCATTTATATAGCGCTTTTATCCAAGGTGCTTTACAGAGATCAGAGAGCATTACATACATTCACACACCGATGCCGGAGGAAATGCAAGGCAAAAACCTGCACATCAGGAGAAATTAGGGGTTCAGAGTCTTGCTCAAGGACACTTCGACACTATCTCTGGGGGGTTCGAACAGGGAACCTTGCAGTTCCCATCCGGTCACTCTACCCCTGAGCCACTGGCGCCCCACTAAGCAAGGTTACATCATCTCTACAATGACTCAGTGGTCTTACGCTGCAATAAGGGTGGCAATTTCTGTTGTTTCAGAACTTTGATGCCCCAGAGTGAAGGTACTGTATGTGTAGTTTGTGTACTGTACAGTACTGTGCACAGTGGCGTGCACAGACATTTAGAGGGGCAGGTGCTCAAGTGAAAAAAGGGCACCTTGTGCAGCGCATGGAACCGTCCGGTTGCCTTAATAGTGTGAGATTTATAGATTGTGGGGCCTAAATAATATATTAGAAGCTTTTTATCAAGAATTGATCAATGTCACCATGGTCCACATACTGTACAGTGTACAAAAAAAAGAAAAAAAGGGCACATTGCCAAAAGGGCAGGGGGTGCTCTAGCACCCCCTAGTGTTTATCTGTGCACGCCACTGACTGTGCATCTTCAGTAAAGCAGAGCTCACACGAGCTCACACAAATCAACATCTCATTTCTTGATAAATGTGTCTGTCTACTATACTGTAGATGTCCTGCCAAACAAACGTAACATAACAATCACAGACACATTCTAGCTTCATTCCGTGACATCATACACATACTTTCAACATTGAACTATGGCATTAATATTCCCTGAGAAGCACCAAGCGCTCCGGCTACTTTTATGTTTAGTGAATCTGTCTTTGAATCTCACTTTTCCTTTGTCTGTCTGTCTGTCTGTCTGTCTGTCTGTCTGTCTGTCTCATACCAGACGTTTGGAGGCATGCGGCTGGCAGTCAGACTGATGGATAAGACAACTGGGCAGACAGATGGAGATAGAAGGAGAGATAAAGAGACATGAAGAGATGGGTAGAGAGAAAGAGATGGCAAGAGAGACAGTAGAGAGAGGCAGTAATAGGCAGGATTGATAAAAATCTAGATAGATTGAACGAGAGAGCTAGGGATAGAGAGAGGGAGGAATAGATATCCACAGAGAGAGAACGAGAGAGAGAGAGAGAGAACAATTTCCTGAGGATTCTGGGATTCTGCCCTCCACCCCCCACGCCTCAACACACACACACACACACACACACACACACACACACACACACACACACACACACACACACACACACACACACACACACACACACACACACACACACACACACACACACACACACACACACACACACACACACACACACACACACACACAAAAGAGGAAACAAAGTGACCCAGACAGTGGCAGGCATGACGTGTGGTCTCATTTTGTCGTAACAGCATTCCCCTGTGAGGCCTTTACCACAGAGACACACAGCACAGTAACTTCTGTTTCCATTTCTATCACATTTGTATGAAGCACTTCTTATATGAGAGTAAGAAACACTTACATCCTCATGTGTGTGTGTGTGTGTGTGTGTGTGTGTGTGTGTGTGTGTGTGTGTGGTTGCGACCGTGTCGCCCGTGTGTTGTGTGTGCGCAGCATTACATGAAGAGCGTGATGTGATGGCTTGAGCGTTAGCGTTACAGTGTTACTGCACGTTTTCATAGTGCGACGTGCGGTCGCAATCAACTGTATATTTTACATGCTTCAAAAATGGCGCTCAGATGATGTCCCTATGACCTAGAACAGGGGTGGGCAACTTTGATGATGGAGAGGGCCACTATATTTCCACACTCACTCCCTAGGGCCATATATTACTGTCGTAGCAAAAATAGCTGATCTACAAGCTCAAAACGCGTCGCAGCGCGACGCGTTTTGAGCTTGTAGATCAGCTATTTTTGCTATATTCGAATTGAAATCTTGTTGAATCTTTTTGAATCAGAATCCTGAAAATTAACATTTTTATGTAATTTCAAATGCATTTAATTATACTTGGGTTGAAGCAATGAGCTACTAATTTAGACTGAAGTAATGAAAGCGGGTCATGTTTGCGTGTTGTGGAATAGTAACAGCTGAAACCAATATTATATCAGTATTCTGACATTAACCTGAGGGCCACATTAAGTGAAGGTGGGGGCCGCATGTGGCCCCCGGGCCGCCAGTTGCCCACCCCTGACCTAGAACATCACCTACTACAGGGGACACGGACAAGGTGCCAGTAGGAGACCAGGAACTGACAGAACAGATGAAAGAACAGGGTGAAACGCAGAGTATTTGATTCTGGGTGGAGAGGGTGAAGTGAGGACGTATGAGAGATGGCTTTTCATTTTACAACGAAAGATAAAGGGTGATTCGACTCTGCTGCTCTGGCAGGAGCGGTGAGGTCATTCCGCCACGTGCACATTATCCATTTGCCAAGTCATGTAGTGGTTGCTTGCTTTCAAAGTGCCTTACAACAACACCATGAGTGGGGCCATTTTTAGAGCTATTAGGTGTCTGAGTGGGAAACAAGCCACTAAATCAAGGAGAGTTGTCATATGCCTGTATGATCAGCAGTTTTTAGGTATTGCATCATTTTAGAGTATACAGAGATAGTCGATAATCTCTTGTTACACACCTGCTTTCACTGGACAGCTGCGTAGGAGTGGAACAGCCAACAATACAATTAAGTAGTAGTCCCGTACACATTAAAGCAAATTTTTAGTCAACATGACTTCTTCTTCAGGCACAGTGTACAGAGACCAATTTAGAAAATGCTCTTTATACCTCACATGTGTGTGAGTGGTGAGGGTAAAGCACTGGCCCATCACCCTGGAGACTGAGTTGGAATCCTCCACGGCACCCCCAGCTTGGCCTGGTGCTCCTACACCGTTGGACATGACTAGAGTTCATACCATACAGGTATATCCTCATATCTTGGACTTAGTTTATATGTTGCTCTAGAGATGTCTACATTGGTATCATTCATATATTCCTCCACGGGCCACGGCACCCCCAGCTTGCCCTGGTGCTCCTACACCTTTGGAAATGTTGGTGGATGTGAAGTTCTTTGAACCTGCACTGGTGTTTCATAGGTTACTTTGAAACACCCGCTCCCTCAGGTCAAGCACTGCCAACCTACTGGAACCCCACAAGTCCAACAAGAGAACCTGGGGTGACAGGGCCTTCGCAGTGGCCGCCCCCTTATTGTGGAACTCACTCCCAGCCCACATCAGAGCTGCCCCCACCTTTGACATGTTCAAAAGCACACTCAAAACCCACCTTTTCAGACTGGCTTTCCCTACTTAAAATGCAGCCTTTCAGAATTGCAAAACAGAGAACCAGAAACTCAGGTACAACACAGGGGACAAGGAAGTGTGTTTGTGGAATGAGTCCAGTCTTATAGGGATTAGGGAGCAGGGTAATTGCAGGAATGTTCACAGGTGTGGAATGGGCATGGCACTGTGGGCTGAAGAGGGAGTGGGAACAGGTGTATAACAATGACCGAGAGTAAGAATGGAGAGTGGGAGTGGTTGCCAGGGAAACCTGGTCTGTAGACCATGACACATAGTATGTTGCCGTTTGCTTGTCCACAGATGCTACGTATGTGATTTAAATAGATGCTAGGTTTGATGTCTACCTGCTATATGCCGTGGAGGTACAATAATAATGTACTTACTACTATTTACTTGGTCACTTCTTACCTGTTGTCGACTGACTAGAGTTCATACAATACAGGTATATCTTGGACTTCAGTTTATAGTTGCTCTGGAGAAGCCTAAATTGTAAATTGGTATCATTCACATACTGTAGAGGGGAGGCCATTCCTTAACCTGCAGTCTCCTGCCAGGCATGAAACAATTAAATTGCAGTGGTAGACAGATAAAACTTTAAGAGAGGTTGGCAGGGCTTTCCTGCAAAAGGCGTTGGTTGCACTGTTATACTCCATAATAATATATGGACAATATTAGTATTTTAACATAGTGAACTAAGGTGACTTACTTGCAGTCGCAGTGTGTGGGCCTGTAGTAGAATGGAGGGACCTTCTGTTCATACTTGACTTTGGCCGTGTTGTTGCCCAAGGCAGCCATCAACTAAGAAAGGAAGACAGGAGAGTAAAGTTAAAAAAAAACATTGTTTGAATACATTAGATTATTAAAGCACAAAGAATATGCTGTATTTTTTAAACTGCTTCTTCTTGAAAAGGGTCTATAACGTACAACTAACAAAAAACAATTACAAATGTTTCACTACAAAGCTGTGTTATTCTGTGACACATACGTAAAAATACATAAAAGCTACTGTATCACAAATAAAATTACAATAAAGATAGAATAGATTTACATTCCAATTAGCCATAAAGGGAGTATGTTTCCTGTCCCCTTTTGCTGCCATGTTTTGTTTTGTTTTGTTTTATAGTTGGATAGAATCACAGGTAGGTCAGCATCCTCACATCTGTTTTAACCCTGAGAAAGTTTGGACCACTTAACCCTTATTTACTTGGTTGATATGCCCACTCCTTTTATACCTCTACATCAAATAGCTTTTACTGATCTACAAGCTGTTACCTTGTTTATTGTAAGTCGCTCTGGACAAGAGCGTCTGCTAAATTGTAAATTGTG